>NC_056746.1:889229794-889239794 GCF_019279795.1 Protopterus annectens
TGAGTTACAGCACAATGGCACTAAATATACAGAACCAACTGATATTGCCAACATCCTGGCAGATATGGTCAGTGCTATCTTTACCCCCCCCCTCACGCCCTAAAGGGCCCATCTTTATACCAGAAGAATGCAAAGTTCCTTTAATCATGGCTGTACAGGTAAAAACCATACTCTCCAAAGCTAAGAACACAACATCCATGGGACCTGACAACATTCGAGGCTGCGTTCTACATGAACTACAATATGAACTGGCACCCCACCTAAGCACCATGTTCAATCATAGTCTCACCTCAGTCTTTGTGCTCACTAAATGGCACACAGCAATGGTTATCCCACTCCACAAAGGGGGAGCCACCACAGACCCTGGGAACTACCACCCCATTAGCCTAATGAGCCTGGTCTGCAAGGCCATGGAACGTATCATCGTGGAACTTATAAACAAAGACATTGGTAATCTCTAAACTCTGGATCCCACCCAGTTCAGGTTTGTAAAAGCCAGATCATGTCTCCTAAACCTGATAGACTTCTTTGAAGCAGTCACCAAAGCTGTAGATGAGAGTAAGGTGGTTCATACAGCCTATCTAGATCTCACAAAGGTTTTGACACCATCCCCCACTCTAGAATTATAGATAAACTCACTAAACTAGGTATAAATCCCTATGTCACAAGATGGGTTGCCAACTGGCTCACTGACAGAACCCACACTGTGAAAGTAGCAGACACCAAATCTGACTTCGTACCAGTGACAAGTGGAGTACCACAGGGTTCAGTCCTGGGTCCTCTCCTGTTAGGTATCTACTTTTCCAAAGTACAGGCTAACACAGAAGGTCTTTGGCTAGTGAAGTTCACAGATGACTGCAAACTAGGAGCCATAATTTAAACTTCTAATGATGTGGACATCCTACAAAAGGGCCTCACTGAGACAGATGCCTGATGTCAAAGCCATGGCCTCAAGCTCAATGCCAAAAAGTGAATTGACATCCCCTT
Organism: Protopterus annectens; assembly: GCF_019279795.1. NCBI lineage: Eukaryota > Metazoa > Chordata > Ceratodontiformes > Protopteridae > Protopterus > Protopterus annectens. The sequence goes on from NC_056746.1 coordinate 889,230,782, forward strand.
TGGTAAAATTTCTCTACCCACAAGTTACCACATAGGCGGTAGTCTACTTAACACCGAAAGTGTGATAAGAGACCTTGGGACACAGGTGGACAGTAGTCTCTCCTTTGATAATCACATCACCACAGTAGTCAGGAAATCCTTCTATGTGGCACACCTCATCACAAAAGGTTTCTCATCCAGGAAAAAAGAGGTCATTGTTCCCCTCTACCCGTCACTCATTAGACCCATTATAGAGTACAACACCCCTTTTGGTATGTACCTCACAAGACATCTACAAGTGAAAACTCTGCAGAATTACCTCACAAAGGGGATCACTGGCCTCAAACAGATGCCCTACGCAAACAACTGGAAAGGCCACAGATATACCTCACAAAGAGGATTACTGGTCTCAAACAGATGTCCTATGCAGAGGCCGTCTCAAAAAACTCCAGCTTTACTCCGTCACATATCGCCTACTCAGAGGCGATCTCTGCCTAACATATAAAGCTATGTCAAACCCAAAGCTGTTGGACATGCTCCACTTAAAGAAATCCCAATCCCTCTGCGCTACACACTCTAGAGACCTAAACCTTGTCATCACAATAAACAGAACATGCTGGAGGGATAGATTCCTGTCCCAGAGACTTCTCATACTCTGGAAGAAACTACCTATCTATATCAAACAAAGCTCCTCATTAGCACTTTTCAAAAAAAAATCTTGATGATTAGATGGGAAATAGGAAATTCACCCCAGGGATCACTTCTGTGGCTCTGTTTGACAGGGGCACAGGAAAATAATTTTCTTGGGTGGTGAAAGCCAGGATACCTTTTTGGCTATGCTTGTATGGGCCCTAGGACCGATAGCCTAGTACCTACCTATGAAACTATGAATCTATTGATAGATGGCTTGCTGGCACATGGCAGGTGGTATGATACCACTGTACACACATCCCCTACACTTCCCATCTCTCCATGGACAATAGCCTGGTACACACCTATGAACACTTTCACCAATGAACCACAGTACTGACAAATGTGTGTGTGTGCATTACTGAGAATATCAGTGTCTGTGTGTTTGTAGACCTGTAGTTGAGAATATCCTGAGGCCCTTCACACCCACCACACTCCCCATTGCCATAGTTAGATGTGGCTGCTGCTGTACCAGATATTACATGTACCTTGTTACACTCTTCTCCCTAAGGGCTACCTGGGCCTTGCAGTACCAGCACAACACTGTTGTACAAATGGAATGATAGGCATGGGATACCCACTGAGTTCTGGCAAGTGTGTGTATGTGTGCGTGTGTTTATTTAGAGTGTACAGCATTTTGAGGCCACATACTCCTAATACAATACACCTTGCCACACAGTATTATGGATAGTGATGTTGCTGACCATAGGAGAGGCATGACAATGCATCACCCTACTATGCCTGTGGCATGTGCATTAGATGCATATCCCTGTAGTAGCACTCTTGGGATAGACAAGGGGTTGTATTGCAGTCCTGGTCAATGTGTGATGGTGGGTATGTCAGAGTGTTATCATGGGTTTCAGTGCATACAATATCCACTGTGGGGTGTGGGTGCTGGGTATACTGTCTTTACGCCAAGATACTTCCGGTACATGTCCCATGTTCCACTGTATGGGGGCCACTGTCACCATCAACCATACAGGTAACTGATAACACTATCCAGCCCAGTTATGCATGTGCTGTGTGCACCTTATCTGTAACACAATGGACACACTGACAAGGTAGTTAGCACTTATAAGCTCAGGTCTCTCAGATGTGTGTCTGACTGGTATGTGTTTGTCAATGTATATATGACAGTATGTCACATTATGTATTGTCCATAAACAACCAGTGCATCCCACATTAACATACTGTACAGGCCTGTGGATGTTCTTCACATAACATGTAACCTGGAACACACCTCAACCTAAAAGCTGTGTGGTGTGTGCAATTAAGGCCACACACATCAGTAGCACTACATACCTAGGTAGGGGTCTATTCCCAGTGTTGCCAAGTAAGATTGTGTGTGTATGTGAAGGAATCTACTTCCATTTGCAGAATATACATGTCTCAGGAGGTCATCTGTCTGAGAACTGCCTGGCATATGCTAACATGTCACAGGTATCATCCTGTGGAAATACATTCCATCACAACTAGTGGTAGATATGTAAATGCCCTCCTCCCCACTGTATAGGTGTGCAGCAGTACTGGGGTTGGTATATATAGCTGGGTGTGGCTGTTGTGGACACAGCCACCATCATTACAGTTACTGTAGAGTGTATCCCCCTGCTTAACTGGCTGTAATACTGTACAGTTCATGTTAACAGGTTAAGTAGTTGTCTATCACACTATCTGCAGTTCTACAGCACCTGTCACCCTCCAAAGGGTAGGGCTGTGCCACCCACACCAGCACACCTATGTTTTCTGAGTTGAGGATTGCAGTACATCGGAGAAGGGGACATATACCCTGCCAGTACCATCATCAATGACATTAAACTAGCGGACAGCTTATTTCCCAATGTGTTGTTGTGCCTATTCTGGCTTGGTGGAATTACATAGACTACAATGTGTTTCTTGCACAGGTACATGCATCCATGTGTACAGTATTCTCTGTGTATTGCATCAACATCAAAGCCTCCATATGGGTTATACACAAACATGTAATATGTACCACCTAGTATACTTACCATTGTGCACTGTAGAAGGGCTGCTGACAGCACCATGCACTCACCTGTATACACCACCCCCAGACCTATCAGCCATGTGGTACATGCAGTAACTGTTATACAGACCTGTGACGTGTTCACCTGTACCCATGATATGGCACAGCCAAGGTGTCACCACAGTGCCATACCCCTTGTAGGATACAATAGCAGACCATCCTCCTGCTGACACATGGACACCTTCAACACAAACAGATTACATTATGGAAACCACAATCACTCAGTGTTAATAACAGCTATAATGCATCATGGCTGGACAGCTACACTTCCTGACATGTAAGCATTAAACTTTACTGCTGACAACATGTTACACAGCATTACATTGGTACACTGTCGTACAGTCACTGTGTGCATCAGAACCATATTAGCTTGTCCCTGCATCGATGTTATGGATGACAGGGATGTGGCACAGGTATCATCATATGCACAGGGTGTGTTGTTGGTTTGCCAGAGACCTAGGCTGAGCCATACATTTGACACCATGTGTGTGATTGAGGGGGTTTAATTACTGATATGGCTGTGGTGATGTGTGTGTGTAGGTATAGAGTTGCCCTAGCTGTGTTTGTATTGTGTGTGAGTATGCATGCAGACAGTTCTGCTATGTGGCTGCCCTATACAGGCATTTGTTGGACAGCTGGAGACCATACCTGGCAGGGTGTGCAGTTCACCGTCTCCAGCCAAGGACACGAGAACTGTGCCTGCCAGGGGTTCCACGGGCATGACCAGGTACAAGCCATGATATGGTACTCTCCCCTGATGATGACATATGTCTGCTGGATCCAGGTCCCTCCTGGGACTGGCCAGGGCCACGTGCACATGGCCTGCTGTGGTGTGGTGTGGATAGCGCCCCCCCCCTGCAGTTTTGGGGCTGGTACTGCTACTATGGGAGTGGCTTAGTGTTCTTGCATGTCCACATCAACCTCCAGCTGTTGGTGTTGCTGGACTACATCCACGCGGCCATCGCACCACTCCCACCATATGCTTGAGCACAGCATTCCACAGTCGAGGATTCCCACCATCTCATCCAACCTTCTATCCATGACCTCTGAAAAATAACGGAGGGCACCTGCAAGATCACGAATGTTGTCAGTAACAGCTGAATGAGTAACCCTCTGCAGCCTCCAAGCCTGTCTGGTGTACCATTCCATACATGCCTGCTCCTCCATGACAGCCAAAAAAATGCATCTGGAGATACCAGATGTAGCACTTCTGCCAGGGGCATGATGACCAGCAGCCCTCCAATGAGCACCCCTGTACATTTGATTATGTGGTACCCCGCTGGACATCCAGCTATGATTGCTGTGTCCAGCCACACATGCCATAGATGCCACACTGTCCTGTCCCATGCCACCAACCACCAACTGTCCCTCTGCTATGGCCACTGGTGATGGGGTATGTATAGGCAATGTGACTGTGTGCGGGGATGGGGTGGATAACAGCTGGATGTCAAACAATGGTGCAGCTTCAGCCCCTGACAACCCCACCTGTGCCTCAGCACACCTACCATAATTTTCAGTGTCTGTATGGACACCAATATCAGATTGCCTGCAGGAGGGGCACTGTCCCACCTTGCCAACTGTGAGGGGAAAACAAGAAATGCACTTTAAGACCTGTACATCATTGCTTAACAGAACACACATACACACACACACACACACACACACACACACACACACACACACACACACACACACACACACACACACACACACACACCCTGACATTCCACCACACTACTTACCTGTCCCTGAGTTCCCCATCCTGCATCAGTCTTGAATAATTACAGTCAATAATACCAATCATGATCATATCATTCTTCTAATTGCCTAGAAAAGTGATCACAAAACATGACCTGTTACTCCATTACCTCTTTGATTTGACTGGAGTCGTTTTTTCAAAGACTCCCTGATGTCATCCAGTGTTCACCATGGGTTGTCCAGACATCTTGAGCATGGCCCCCATATATTATGAGCTACTACAGTTACTCAGTAATGTTACGCACTGGAGTGTCATATGTAACTATTGTTCACTAGATGCAAGATCTGTTGCTCTAGTAACTTTTTATGTGGACTACAGTAATATTTGGAAACACTCGCTGGTGTTATCTAGTAATTCCCCAGTGCAGCTGTAGTGCTGCATATGTAGGTATTCTTTCACCTTTCTGCTGATTGCAATTAAAACAGTATCCCTGGTGTCTAGTTTTCCCTCCCAATGCATGTTTCATGCTACAGACGTTATTATACTATAAGCTGCCCTGAGAGTGCATGTCAGAAAAGTATTCCTGGTGTCTCATGTGTCTGTCCATGTCCACGTACTACACAATTTCTAAGGGAAGTTGAGAGGTATGAACAATCCCACTCTCACACATGTGCATACATGGACACACCCACAAACACACACGAATCTTACATACATTAACCCCCCTCCACTCCACCAGATTGCACTTACAGACAAATTACCCCCCCCACACACACTTACCGATGAGGTTGCACAAAGATATTATACACAGACCTCCCATTACCCATCAGTCAACATGCATGACATTTGGCACTCAACAGCATGCAGTGCAGTGCAGCTATAGTCAATCCCTGCTAGCAACATTATACATCTCTGTGATGCATGGGTCGTGTTAGTAGGTGATGCCCCTTCCCCTGGAACACACTGCACTCATGTACACAGTATTGCTGTGCACCTGTTCGGCACCCTGGCATGTACTGTGCACCATACCTCACAGGTGTACACACCATTGCTAAATGTGTATATGTGTGTCAGTTATGTTTGCTCTGCTGCTCACAGCCTCATGTGTTTGTCCGACACATACCTGGGATGATATGTGGACAGATGTCATTTGTGAATGCCTGATGTCTGATTTACAGATCTCATCATCAGCAGTGCATGTATGGCCAATAAAATACAATTACACTGACAACCTTCAAACCTTACCATGGCTATGGGGAGTGTACACACGTTATTGATATGATGCCCTCTTCCTTGATATGCCATGGGGCCACATTACTGCATATGTTAACATTACACAGACCTGATATGTAGCATATGACCTGTGCAATCAAATGCAGTGTCAAACAAATGTGTTAGTTGTGCAGATGCTGATTGAGATTCATGCAATTTGTGGGTGCATATGTGTGCACGCCCTTATCATGATGATCTGTTGCACCTACTGTTATGTGTACTACAGCAGTCACTATTCCTGGCAGGGGTATACTAGCATGGGCCATCTGCATTTGCCAGTATTTGGTCAGTCTGCCCTGCAAATGTCCCCCAACTCTGCATGATTGCAAGGTCAACTCATGTGCACATCCCTTGAAGGTCACACAGTGTTGTCACTATTGCTGTGGAGTTAGAGTTATGTCTGCCACAGTTCCTGAACTTGACTGTGTGCAGATACAGCCATTTGTAATATCCTGTGGATCTCTGCTTTAATGCACTGTTGTGCCTTTTTGCAGATGCTTGACAACTATGGCCTACACATGTGTCATTTTGCAATGTTCCAAACACTGAACACCATGTGTACCAGCCTAGTCCCTGCTAATGAATGGCAAACATACAGGTGTACACTGGCACTGGCAAGGTACAGAAGGGGATGGTGGGCCTGAGGTGGGGTGAGGTGTTAGTTGTGCAGCACATGTATCTTAATTGATACTATTTTTAGGTTTCCAATGTGGTCTTGGTAAACCAGCACATATTGCAATGAGTTCCTTTTGGGGACCTTTGCTGTTATGCATACGCTACCTGTAGAGAGGCCTGGCTGATATTTCCTGTGGTACAGCTGTCCCATCTGATTACCCTAACTCATGGGCCACACTTATGCAGAGTCCAGGCAATTGCTGACATGGGTACTGCACAGCCAGTACTTGCTAGACATTCCTGCAACTCTCTCAGTGTTGTGGCATGTTACTAAGCAGCCTGCATGACCAGTTTGCAACATGTGTCGTCATCTGTCTTGGATGGCCATCTGTTTATTTTCTACATTAATCCTGTTCCATACATCCTCGCCACATACATGACTGTCTGCACTGTTTGCCATGGTATATGCAATGGTGAGGTATGGCTACACGTCCAACTCCTGGGTGCTACCTGTAGGGTATCCATTCCATGGCATGTATGATGTGTGCAAGCCACAGCTGCCTCTGTTGCAGGTAAGTGGGCAACTTAGATGGCCAAATGTCTTGGACAGCAGACCATTTATTGGTGTGACATTGGGGACCTGTACTTGCTGGAAGCTCCATACTCATGAAGAATGCATGCTGTCAGTACCTCAAAAGCTAATTTCACAATATGTTATCTGGAGTGTATTCACACATATGCTTCCAGTGTTTGTGAAGGTATGTATTCCCAATATTTGCTGTCCTAACATAGGATTCCATATTACACATTCATTGATCATGTTAGGACCACATTGCAGGTTGTAAGGGTTGTAGAATGCAGTATTGTGATATGCCGTACTGTAGATCTGTAACAGTTGCAATTGTAATAGTGGTATATACACTGTAGTAGCACTGTATAAGGGTGATGTTTCAGACATGTCTCTACTGTAGGCCATTTGTCCCACCATTATGTTCACCACTGTGCACACATCTTGCAATGACAGGATGTTAGCTATATTGTAGGAGTCTTACATACCCTTCATATACACCATCATGGTGACCACTGTGATGCAGTGCAGTTAACAGCAACAATACGTGAACATGTACAGCATGCATTATGGGTAGGTGTGTTAAATGTGTGCATGGAATATACCATGGCCATAACATGACCGGTGTATTGGCAGACCTGAACAAACACCATACTCACAGGCTGCTGCCCCAGAGGTATACTAGAGGGACCTACATAACTGTGTGAGAGATGTGATGTCAGTAGCCACACCTGTGGCATTGGTACAGGGTGAGTGCAGTATTACAGTACATCAACAGTACAAACCCACAATACTACAGATTATGCACATCTGTTTATTACTACAACGCAGCAAAAGACTATATATATTTCATCTCACATATGCATGATCTAACTCTACATGCAGATGGATACATAACAGTGATCTACTGATGTGCCCTGTGGCCTTACCTGCATGCTCCTCTGTCATTGTGTGGGTCGCACTCACCTCCACTATGCTCTCTGCCAGGTGTTGTGTTTGCGGGCAGGTGCCCCGAGGCAGGCTAGGAGCTCCTCAACATGTGTCAGGGGGGGCTGGATGGCATGACCCCCACTGTTGCAAGCTGGTCCCCCTAACCCCAGCAGCACACTGACGGGCATGGTAGAGTAGATCAGTGCATCGATGTCAGACCTGCTCATAACTGCGGTTATGCAGGCTGACATAATTTACCCTGTGGACAAGATCGTTCCACAGGGCGGTCCTCTCCTGCAGATCATGGGCTATACGCCCAAACAGGGTGTTGTAGTGCTGCACCAGGTATGTGATGATGACATCATTCTCCTCTGATGTGTACATAGGCAGCCGTTCCCTGGACATAATGCCAGAAAGACATAAAAAGGGAAACAAGTCTGAGGACCTCATACTGCAAGATTATCATAGTTGTTAATACATATCTCTGTCTCCCCCCACTATATATGCAACAACAATCTGATCACAGAACTCAACGGGTATGTCTACAGAAGACTTACCATTGGGACATATATCGCATTGTACAACAATTTGTGCTATGTGTTTTTAGTCATATTCCATGTTGAAATACTGTCATTGGTGGCCTGTTACAGACAATGTCACCTGCATGCCATTGTAAGGGCCACTATGGTTCCATATATGCATGTGTTCTGTTTGCTATGTGACTGCTGCACATCTGTTGTTTTGTGTTAATGGGGATATATATGCATGCTGTTAGACATAATCCGGGAATGTGTGGACTATTACTACCCACATATGTTCTATAACAGTGACACAATAGCATGTTTGGGAAAAAGTTGCCAGCAGAACCACCTCTCCCACCTCATCTGGCCATGTTACCAGGCCGCATCACATCTGGGACCCACTCTGGGACCTCCTCATCTACTGGTCCTGCACGGATGTATATCACAATATTAAAAGCTGACAAATTCAAAGCTCAAAACTTCGAACTTGGAACCACAAAAAATGGAAAACATTGAAATGTAAAGCGGAGATTGCCATAGAGTGCAGAAAGGGAAGATTTCTCTTTACTGCACGGTAGTGTGATCTCAGAGTTGGTATATTTAAATAGCAGAGGTTGTGGGGGTGAAGGTGGGCTTGCCCCCTGCACAGAGTGGTGTTTGTGTTGTTTTGGGTGTTTAGTGTTTTTTATTTTTCACGT
>NC_056746.1:889244794-889279794 GCF_019279795.1 Protopterus annectens
CTTGTTCCCATAATAAATGTCCAGGCTGTTCTTAAAAAATATCTAAACTAGTACTTGCTTTAATGTAATTTGGTAGTCTGTTCCAAGCATCAGCTACTCTGTCAGAGAACCAATTAGTACACTTCTCATTCCTATAGAATCATCTACATAGGTTATCTGATGATTCTCTAGTACTGTTTGATAACCCCAAACATTCCCAGAGGTAGTTGTCCCTAAATTCCCTATATACCTGAATAAGATCTCCTCTTAAATATCTGTAAGAGACACTGTACAAGTTCAGATATTTTAGTCTTTCTTAATAACTTAGATTTTCACATCCATGGATGCCCTTAGTATAGTTCCGCTGTACTGTTTCCAGTTTATTCATGCTTGTTTTCCTATAGGATTTCCATATTGTTATTCCATACTCAAGTTTGGGTTTAATGTAACTAACAAACAATGACGTCATTATGTTTGCTTTCCTAGACGGTATAGTTTTTCCTATATAACCTATAGTTCTATAACTATCATTAGCCAATTGGTTGATATGATAAGAAAAACTCATAGCTGAATCTACCCATATACTCAGGTCCTTAAATGAGTCTACAGTTTCAATCACTGTGTGAACCACAAAGAAAAAACCACAGTAAAACACAGGCAAATGGAAAATAGGAGCAGGAAACCAGAAACAGTCCACGAAATCAAGATCCACAGAAATAGCGTAACACAATATTTTAATATCCGCTTTCGTCCAATGACTTCTTCTGAAGAAGTCATTGGACGAAAGCGGATATTAAAATATTGTGTTACGCTATTTCTGTGGATCTTGATTTCGTGGACTGTTTCTGGTTTCCTGCTCCTATTTTCCATTCAATCACTGTGTGCTGTATTAAATATTCACCTTTCAGTTTATGTCTCTCAAATCTCATATGCTTAGTTTTTGATGTATTTATCAATATCTTATTCTCCTCTGCCCAAATGGTCAATTTAGTCCATAGCCGGCCTTAGGCATAGGTCAACTAGGCGGCCGCCTAGGGCGCCACTCTAGCAGAGGTGCTTTTCCAGTATTTATTTGGTGCAGGTAGGCCAGGATGGGGGCACTGGGTGGTGTGGTGGGGGGCGCCATGGAGCCCTTTTGCCTAGGGCACCAGGTGACGTAAGGCCGCTCCTAATTTAGTCAAATTATTTTGCAGACATGCCTTATCTGTAACACTTGTAATCAGTATACCCAATTTCAGGTCATCAGCATATAGACTGTAGAACACCTCAGATGAAAAAGTAAGGTCTGAAAGATACAATCTAAACAAGTAAGGGCCTAGTACAGAGCCCTGTGGGACACCTTGACTGTAACCAAGGATTTCACCTGTCCAGTTGGTGTGTGATACTTGCCATGTCCTATTTCTAAGCCATGCAGCTATCCATATTATCAACAGTACATCAATACCTAGTCGTACTAATTTATTGATCAGTGTTTTGTGCATGACCCTGTCAAATGCTGAAGTTAAATCTATATAAATCACATCACAGCACAATTTTTCATTCATAGCTGTTATTATATTGTTATAGAACATCATGTTACAGGTGGTATTATATCTATTTTCAACATATGCATGCTGATATATAGTTTCAAGTCCCAACCTATCCAATTCTGACAATAGCCTATCCAGTATTACCTTCTCCATTATTTTCCACAACATGAAAGTAGACTTAAGGGTCTATATGATTATGGGTTTGTCCTACTCCCCTTTCCCTTAAAGACAGGTTTAATAAGTGCATGTCTCCAATCTTGAGGAATCTCCCCATATTTATATGACCTAGTAAATAATAGATGTAATGGCAGTGTAAGTTCTTGCTTAAGTGTTCTCAGATCATTGTTACTTATTCTGTCTCCTCCCTCCCCTTTGTTTGGATCCAGTTTTCACAGTTCATTTTCAATATAATCTAATTTGATTCCAGTATCTGGGGTTATCTGGATGTCACTAAGACAACTTACCACCCCTTTGGTTCTTATACTCAGTTAGCCTCTAAATTGCTTAACCTGTGTAGGCATTGCTTAGCCCCACACAAACAGGCTTAAACCCACTTACTGCTGCTTAAAAGTGCTTATTCCCGCTTACCCCCATGCTAATTTCTTTAAAAGAAAAGAAAAGGAGTTGATAGGAAAGTGGTGAAAAAGGGGCACAAAGAGGGAAAGACAGTAGGGAAAATAGCTAGGGATGTACAGGATGTGTGTAGGGAAGGTCCATAGCTGCCCATTTCGTCTACAGCAACAGCTGTGCATATACACTGATTTGGAGGTAGATGTGGGCACTCATACCCCTGAAAGTGGGGTGAGGACAACAATAATATGATGTGAAGTCAATTAGACCAGATTACATGTGTCCAGTGGACACGTGCAAAATGGACAGCTATGTATGGGGCAAGATTTTTTTGGGGGGGGGGGCAGATTGCCCTTTTTTTTAAGGTGAAAGTGGGATGTTGGGGAGGGATAGTAGGTATATTTGGGGAGGTAGGTTGGGTAGGATGACAGACAAGATAGACAAGACAGCATACAGGGGCGGTATATGATGCATGTGGGGGGTAAACACCTTGGATGGGGAGGAGTGTCTGGAAGTCGGAAGCCCATGAGCCCCCAAATGGAAACAGTGTGACTGAGGTCCCCACCCATGGGCAGTCACCACTGCACCTTCACGGCCCCAAAGGTGGCTGTGCTGGGGGATGGGTAGGAGGGGCAGGCTGACCCTCTAGATGTGCGACACGGCCCTCAAGCTGGCGTAGCTGATCTGCAACTCCCTGCGGAGCTCGCTACTCACCCGACCCCAGACCTAATGACAGGTGACAGTTTCCTGTCTGTGCCCACTCCCAGGGGGTGGCAAGCCCCATCCCATGAGGCAGTTCCACCCAGAGGTGGTGCAGGACCAGCAGATGAGGAGGTCCTGGGGTGGGCCCCAGACATGCTGGTGCCCGGTGCCATGGCCAGATGAGGTGGGCCCGCTGGGACCGGCTTTCCCAAACATGCTATGGTGTTGCAATTTTAAAACATATGTGGGTTAGTAATAGTCAACACATTCCAGGATTAGGTATAACAGCATGTATAGATAATCCCATTAACCCAAAACACCAGATATGGAACAGCTACATAGCAAACAGAACACATGCATATATCGAACCACAGTGGCCATTACAATAGCATGCAGGTACATTGATGGCAGCATGCCACCAATGTGGGTGTATTTCAACATGGCACATGTATAGAAACAAATTTCAATATTTATCAAATAATAGGACATATGTCCCAACAGCATATCTCTCAACTGTTCCTGGTTTTCAGGGACGTCCCTGATTTTGACTCATATTTTAGCTCTGTCCCTCTTACACTGATGCCTTTTGGACAAAGGGTGGTAAATTATATTTAATAAATAATGGCAGTAATTAAGAGTTAGACTTGTTTTCCTTCAGGAAATTTATATTACTTCACATTATCTTATTTTGTTAATGTCTCAAGTTAATAGAACTAATATTTTAAAAGTGTCCCCTGATTCTCTCTGATTCTGTAGAGATTTGTCCCTGATTGGTTGAGAGCTCTGCCCAACAGTAGATTTAATTGTACACATACCTATTGAGTTGTATATTTAGAGTATTGTTGCAGATATGGTGGGGGAGAGAAAGATGTCAATTAACAACTTGTATATCCCTGTAGTTCTCAATACTTTATTAGTGCTTTAATCTGTACCTTACAGGTATTATTACAATACCCTATGGCCTTAGTTTGGACAGTGGTATGTTTGTAGACAACTATATACATGAACTGTGTTTTACCCGCAGTATACACCTCTTACCTAGTATACCTGTGGAGGTATTATTTGTTATCACTATCTGACTGTTTCTACGCATATTACCAGATTCCAGGTTAATGTTATGCACATACCTCTCAATCTCTTATTGCACACACTCTGGGCAAGTCTTGACAACATGCAGGTAAAACTGGGTCATATTTTGACTATTGCCCTCATAAACCTTTGGTGAGTTGCTAGAATGACAGGTTTGTTTTCATATACATTTTCTGAATATTTACAGGTCTGACAGTCAGTTATATGTCATTAAATGCTGCCTAAATGTTAGAGATCATCACACTGATTTGACAGGAGGACAAGGTAACAGGCAGCGGATATGGGCCAATTATCTGGACATTCTGGACAAATCTGTAGAGTTGAGGGGTATGATTCTGCATACAGCTTACTACCACTCCCAGGATTCAAACCATGGCTGTGTCTGCTAAAACTAAAAAAGTATACATCACCGTTAAGTGTGATATATATATATATATATATATATATATATATATATATATATATATATATATATATATATATATTGCTGTGTATCTCTTCTCTGATTTCTGTCTATAAGTCTCCCGTGGTTTTACAATCTGACCTTGTAATTACAACACTCTTATACAGGGTTTCTTAGACAGTTTTATTATGTAGCACAGTGTGGATGACAGTGATGCATAATACCTTATTATTCAGAGAAACTGCAACACTAACAATGACATACAATACCAAACTAAACAGTACCAGTCCAGGATTTCAATCTTTTATTTCTAGGCACAGTTTTTGTATCTGTCAGACCTGTGGAGGGAATGTTTGTTAACACTACCTGAAGAATTGCCACACATATTACCAGATTCCACATTATTATTATGCACATACGTCTCACTCTGCTACTGCACACACTCTGGCCATAGCTTCACAACATGGGAGTGAAGATGGGACATACTTTGGATATTACTCTCATAATATCTTGGTGAGTTGCTAGAGTGACATGTTTGTTCTTATATATATAATTCTGACAGTTATGATGTCTGATAATCAGTTGTATGTCATTATTTGTTGCCTAAACTTCTGGGATCATCCCATTGATTTGCCAGGGGACAGGGTGACAGGCAGAAAACTTAAGCCAATTATCTGAACTTTCTGACAAAATATCTGTACAGTTGAGGGGTATGATTCTGCACACAGCTTACTACCACTACCAGGATTCGAACCATTGCTGTGTGTGCTAAAAATAAATACAGTTTATGTTGCAGTTGAGTCTGCTATTTGGATTATGTTGTGTATCTTTTCACTGTTTTCTGTCTATCTCTCTCAGTTGTACAATATGACCTTGTGGTTACAACAGTTGTATACAGACATTCCTACACATTTTATGTATGTAGCACAGTGTGGGTAACAGTGCTTAATACAACAGTACTATTAAGAGAATGCAACACTACATTACCATATGATAACAGAGTAAACACAAACAGTGCAGGAGTTAGACCTTTATTGCCAGGCTGTTACCCTTTTATTTACATACAACCTATATGAGACTCTTCCTGCCATATTGTGTGGTTTATTTAGCACATCTCATACACAATACAGGTTTTATACTGGCAATTACCTTTCTACTACTTTTAGATTTATTTCTTATGACAGTACATGCAAGATTATTACTAACCTGCCTCGCGATGCAGCCTCTGCAGCCTACAGGCATTGGCTTTCTGATTCACAGCCCACTCTGCTGCGGCTGTCAAAGACATAAGAAGAATATTTAGCCATACCTATCCATAATATACATGAGCTGGCAATTATTAAACAGATAGTAGAATGATACTTACACACGGCTGGGACATCACCCGTCTGCCTAGCTTCTTGGATCCACTGATCCAAGAGCTCCCTCTTCCTCCATTTCAGGTCGACATAGTGATGCCTGACCTGATCACCAGTTTGAGGGATGCCAGTGGCACTGGTGAGGTCACAGGTGAGACGGTCCCAGGCTTCCGCTTTATATTGGGAACCCTGGTACTGGCCCTGCAGCAGTCTCTCTTCATGGTCTTTAATGAGGAGTCCTGCCATGACGTTGGACTCCTGGATGCCCCAGCACTGCACTCGGAAGCACGATCCTTCTCCAACACCGGCCATAGTGCCTACAGAAGGAAGCTGCAACCAGTTATGAGATGTATTCCCACCTCTGAGGTTTACATAAGGCCGATTTCCCGCACTTTGCTATGATTGGACAGTTTTGAAAATGCTAAACTATGGGCAAACCTGCTTACCTAAGGTTGGCATTGCTTAAAGGGGCATACCAGTGGACAAATCTATTTAGCTGGGCTACGCATTGCTTACACCTAGTAAACAGAGGTGTGCAATGCCTAGCATTGCTTATTTTTAAATTTGCACACTGTTTAATGATTTATCATTCATTACATGTTACATATTTGTTTGGTATCCGTGATTCATGTGTACGTACTCTGTATGGGGTACTTGTGTTTATTGGAGAATTTCACCACTTTATTACAATGACACCTCACATCTGGACTTAATGCAGTACTCCAGTTCACATATATATGTTATGTGGTAGGTTATACAACATAAAACTGTTTATAGATTCCTTTCACATGTAAATTGTGATTTTGCTATAGTGAGGATCTGTTTGGGTATACCTCAATTTTACATCAAGCTGTGATGGCTTGCTGGTTAACTGCTGTGACTATAGTGTGCAAGGGCTGTTTATTTTGTTGCTAGGCAGAATAGGGGCTGTTGGATACAGAGTGAGTAAGGCACTTTCAAGCAGTTGTAAGCGGGTTTGCATGACGGTAAGCAATGCTAACTTCCAGTTAAATATGCTTACAGAGATTTAGCTGCAGAATTGCTTAACCTGTGTGCACCTTGCTTACCCCCATCAAACAGGCTTAAACCCACTTATTACTGCTAAAAAGTACTTACTCCTGCTTACCCCCAAACTAATTTAGACAAAAATGAAACGTGGGTCTTGGGAAAGTGGTAGATTTGCACACTCTATGGATTTATCATTCATTACACATTATAACTTAATTTAGTATCCCTGATTCATGCGTATGTATACTGTATGGGGCACATGTGTTTATCTGTGGATTTTATCACATTATTACACTGAAACCTCAAATCTGCACTTAATGCAGTACTCCAGTTCGCAAATATGTGTTATTTAGTAGGTTATACAGCAAAAAAATGTTCATAAATTGCTTTCACATGGAATTTATTACAGTGAGTATCAAACTGGGAATGACTGCTTGCAAAACAAACACTCTGACCATTACACTATTGCAGTACTGCTTCAACTGAATGTATCTTGCTATTTATCTTCTTGTGCTATTTAAGCTACAGTATGCGTAGCTAAGCAATGGGCAAATCAATGCACCAACGGTTAAATTTAATCTGTTTGATAAAAAAAAAATCTCTACTGTTATTTTCTCCAGGAAGGGACAGATTATACTTATTGCTGTGGATTCCTGCGTGCATCTGCACATTTGGCAGACATCCTTGCAACCCCCCACACCTCTCAACCTCTTCATGCAATTTATCTAGACAAAGCTTGACAACATGAGGTCCAACTATGGACATATTTTAAATGTTGCTCTTATAAACTTGGGAAAGTTGCTAGTGTAACAGGATTTTTTTAATATACATTTTCTGACAGATTTGAAGTCTGAAACTGAAATGTGTGCCATTATTTACTGACTTCAATCCTGAGATCATCTCAGTGGTTTGTCAGGACAAATGGGGTACAGGCCAACTGTATGAGTGACAAATCTGGACATTCTGTGAAGATTTGCACAGTTGGGAGGTATGCAATCTCCTATGAGCGTTCTTTCCCATTGTAATTGCTGAACAGCACTTCCTAAGTACAGGGGCATGTGTATTGTGAGAGCTCTGCTCTCAGACACACCCCTGCACTCGTCCATACTCTGTGTCCGTTTAGGAGCAGAGGCAGCGTGCCTTCATTACTATGCATGACTCGCTGCCATGCTGCCCTTAAATGGTCGTTTCCGTGCAGGAATAACTTATTCCTGTACAGAAGATTAGTGAATCCCGGGGTCTGATTTTTATCCAAAATATATACTTATAGAATATATTTTCCTTAGTGTGAATCATTCTGTTTTTTAACGGAAATATGTTTTATACTAACCTTATTGTTTAATCCTGGCTCACTATCAAGCTCTCAGCCTGCTTTTCCAAGCATATTCTCTGCTTTCCCGTGCATTATTTAAATCGCCACCCCTGATTTGTTTGTGTACTGTATCTATCACTCTAAACTTAAAAGTATGTTCAGGACCTTTTTCTAATACATGCTTACTCAGTGCATTTATTTCAACTTGCCTATGTATATTTTATTTATGCTCTATAAAGCATTCCATTAATTTTCTACTACTCTTGCCTACATAAAAAGATGAACATAATGTGCATGTCACTAAATAAAAAAGAGACCCTGGGATTCATGAACAATATTTTTCCATGCAGGAACAGTGTAATTGTTCCCGCATGGAAAATGGCAGCCGAGCAATGCAGGAACGTTACTTCCTGATGTGCAAAAGCTTGCCTACACTGTTCCTGCATGGAGATCTGTGCAGAATGCTAATTACTTCATTTGCAGGTGAAAACCATGAAAATGAGCCCCCAGATTCTAAAAAGCTTGCCACGGAGTGCAAGATTGGTGCAGGAGCCCACGCAGGCAATATGTCTGCTGTGTGATCCAGGAACAGCCTGCAGGGGCATGCACGAGCACACCTGTACTAATCCGGCACAGACTAAGCCCTGGTATGCAAATCAACCCATTTGCAGGTGAAATCCATGCAAATGAGGTGCTTTTGCAGTCCAGGAAACTTGCAACAGTCCGTGCAAGACTAGTGCTATATGCAGAAATGTACTCGGTTAGTAACTGAGTATATTTCTGCAAAATCCAAAATGGAGCTATGACAGCTTCAAATAAAGGCTGCATATCATTGAGGAAGCATGCCAATGGCCAAGTATAAGGCCATTAGCATTGCAAACAATACAAAAAATAAAAAAATCAACTTTATTTTTTTGTAGCCAATCTCAGCTGATTAAGCATAGGGCAGCGGCGTGCAAACGAGATCGGGGGGAAAATAACAAAATAAACCTAAAATAAGCATTCTAACTAAAATCACTATTCTGCCATGCAAGTCAATGGCAGGCAGAAGACAACATGGCCAGTGAGTAGTGGTTGCTAAGGGGGGAGACTCAGCATGACACATGTAACTATGCATTAGCAGGTAATCCTATACAAATGAGGGGAAGGTTAGTGAATCACAGTTTTCCCCAGCATGTGAGTCAGGTCCCAACAGTGTAAGAGCATGAATAGCTGTGTGCAAACCTAGGAGGTAGGTGACATCATGGGAGTGTGTGTCAGGCATACTGCAAGCAGATTGGAGCCCTGTGGCTTGGGTTTGCTCCTAGCTTAGCACAGCTAAACTAGTGGGTGTGCACACCATGTTTTACAGCAAGAAAAAGGAAGTTAAACTTGGAAATAGCAGCAGTATGCACATTTGAGTACTCTGTGTGGTGCGCACATGGGCTTAAACAGGGAGGCAATGGGAAGGGAAAACAACAGTAGGAAGGTATTTAAGGCAAACTAGCATAGCTGGCAGGTGAAATGTATCAGAATCAGCCAATTACACAGACAGCAGACTAGCCTAGCCAAGAACACTACTATAAACTAAGCAAACATCTTCTCCTCTGGTTTTTCCCACACTCTACACCACCAGTGTATACAAGCGGGGAAATTTTAACAAACAAACCTACAAAATGAGAAGGGCTGCAGCAGGCAACATAGAACATGTGCAAGAGGCTGAGGGTGGTGAGGATGTGAATGCTGCTGAACAGCCCACAGTGAGGAGACGGAGAAGAGTGTACAGACCCAGGGTAACCTACCAGGGGCTACATGAGCTGGAGTTAGTGGAGCGCTATAGAGTGGACAGAAAATTCCTACAGCAAATTGTTGAGCTGTGCCGACCACACCTGACACACCAAACTGACTGAGGGGAACCCATCCCAGTGGATACCAAGGTATGTGTAGTCCAAGGTATACTAGCCACAGGTACCTCCCAAAGCACAACTGGGGATATCATGAGGATCTCACAGGCATCAGCATCCAGAGTATTCCACCAGTTCCTGGATGCCATGTCAGCACATGCCAGTGACCACGTATATTTCCTCAACACCCGTGAGGTGATGACCAGCAATATGTGTCTCTTCCACCAAATAGCAGAATACCCTAGGGTAGTGGGTGCTATAGACTGCACACACATATGCATCAAAGCACCACCTGGTGAGCAGGGTAGGGCCTACATCAACCACAGGGGCATCCCCTCCATCAACTGCCAGGTCTTATGTGATGCCCAGGGCATTATAATAAATGTGTGTGCTGGCTGCCCTGGAAGTTATGACAATTCCCACATATGGCATATGACACAGCTGTACCAGAGATTTGCTAGAGGGGACATTCCCTATGGTCACCTAGTGGGGGATGCTGGGTACACACTGGAGCCGTGGCTGATGACACCCATCAGAAATGCACACACACCTGAACAAAAACACCATAATGAGGCACACGCACAGGCCAGACATATAATAGAGTATGTGTTTGGGATGCTCAGGTCATGGTTCTGGTGTCTGGACACATCCGGTGGAGCTTTGCAGTATTCACAAGCTACATGTACCCAAATTGTTATGGTATGTGCTATGCTACAGAATATGATCCTGTGGAAACAGCTGCAGCAGGAACAGCATGGGGCATGGCTACACAGCCCCCCACCAATGCCAAGGTCTGCTCAAGCACAGAGTGACCCGGAGGAGGAACAACCTGAGCCTGCCCCAGCAGGCAGAAGGAGGCATGCCCAGTATGCACTGGCCATGGCAAAGAGGCAATGCGTAGCACATGCACTGACACAATAGGGACCTTGGGAATGACACCTCTCTCTGATTCACACATACAGTAAAAGGGATGCCAAACATGAAATTACCTGTGCTCAACCATGTATAGGGAGTGTACTATGTTGTGCATCTGACATAGGCAGCCCTCCAGCATCATCCTCAAATCTGGCACACCCTCAAGGTAAGTCAATCAACCTACCAATTGCCAAATGGAGTAGAATGTGTTGTTACCTGTAGCTATGGTAAGGATGTGAGCATGCAAGGGAATTGGGTGCTGAATGTTATGGCAGCAGACAGTAGACACCCATAGTGGTACCATGACATCTGTAACACATACTGGAGTCACCATAGTAGCCAGTACTACACAGGGTGACAAAACCCACTGAAGGAACTGTGCTGAGCGACATGTGTGTCCATATGACCCACACATGCCAGTCAGGATGGCTCACATACCCAACAACACTCTCAGCCAGCAGGACAGATGTAGACAAACCCAAACAGAGCCTATGCCAAGGCCCCAGAATGATGGCTCTGGTTAACCTCCCCCCAGGCCTATACAGACAGACCACAACAGGGCAGGCAGTGGGATGTTAGTTCTGAAGGGTAGGAAGTCAGACAATAATATGTAGGGCAACCAAAGCCACGATCTGTAGTACACTGGTATGCCTCTAGTCAGCATGATAGTTAGCAATACATAATGAAATGGAGTACCTGACATACCAGTACAGTCATATCAAATGTGTAGAAGTGTCATGTGTGCCTCCCACATTCTACATAGTAATGTAATAACAGGCAGATGTGCTCCTCCAACCCTGTGTAGAAATGTAGAAACAGTCAGGTGTGCCCCCCACTACTATCCAGAAATGTAGTAACAGTCAAAGCCAAATGATCGATAGATACCCTGCAGAGACAGCATGCTACCTGTTGTTGTATAACACAAAGGTCAGCAATGCAGCACTAACTACCTGGACACAATCCACACATTCAATACAGATGGCCATACTGGGCATGCTCACACACACGAGAAATGAAGGCAATGTCAGTAGAGAAATGAAGGAAATGTCAGGCAACAACATACTGAAAGGTCATACTGGGCATGCTCACACACTTAAACACATGAAGGCCATGACTGCAAACACCAGTGGACCAGACATATCTGGCAGTTGCAGTTGTTAGTGCAGACACTCATCAGTATGCACCACTCATGGCTTGCACACACAGTGGATAGGAATACAGACATATATGTCAGGACAACACACTATAATAAGCCAAAGGTAGACGTACATATGTTCATAGGTAGGTACTAGGCTATCAAACTGAGGGCCTACGTAAGCCTAGCCAACAAGTTTCCCTGGCTTATGCCACCCAAGAAAGTTATTTTTCTGTGCCACTGTCGAGCAGAGACACAGAAGTGATCCCCGGGTGTATTTCCTATTTCCCATCCACTCATCAGCATTTTTCTTGAAGAGTGCTAATGAAGAACTTTGCTTGACATAGAACTAACATCCCACACCTGCTCTGCTGTACATAGATGTGTGGAAGAGGATGACTGTGACAAGGAGCCATCCAGGCTTGTCTCACCCAGCACACAGCCAAAGGTCTCCAAACACATGAGGTACAGATGTCACTCACTGCAGATACTTGCCACCAGTATCTGTCAGCATTACAGTCTATGTGGTGCATGTGCCAGTTGTGCAACATGACTGTACATGGAAGTAGTCATCTAGCAGCTGTATACACGTACCTGTGACATTAGACCCAGTGTGTGCTTGCATGTAGCGTGTCAACCCCTAGATGAATGGATTATGGCCTATGCACACACTGCCCTCCCTATAGCCCTACTATGACAAGCCTGCAGAGGTCATCCAATGTGAAATACACCTTTGGGAGAGCTGTAGCCCAGTAATCTCCGTGGCACATTCCATAACTGCATACTGCTGTAGTGTGCTAAACTAGTTAGGTAGGAGTTCTAACCCCAGAGTTAGCAACTGTGAGTGTGTGTCTGACTGTGTAGAGCACAATGCTTTTTAGGGTACTCACACTCCTTACAATTCATATACTCAACTTTGGCAAGACTGCTGATATCACCCACCTAGAAATAGTAATCTCTGTAGTGCGTACTGTTGTAGTATGATAAAGTACTTAAGTAGGAGTTCTAACCCGGGACTTGCCAACTGTGTGTGTGTGTGTGTGTGTGTGTGTGTGTGTGTGTGTGTGTGTGCGTGTTTGTGTGCGTGTCTGACTGTGTTGAGAGCAATGCTTTTTAGGGTACTCACACTCCTTACAATTCATATACTCAACTTTGCTAAGGCTGCTGATGTCACACACCTAGAAATACACCTCTGTGAATGTTGTAGTTCAGTAATCTCCATAGTGTGTCCTGTAACTGCGTACTGCTGTAGTGTGCTAAAGTAGTTAGGTAGGTGCTCTAATCCCAGACATGGCAAGTGTGTGTGTCTGTCTGACCCTGTTTGTGTAGAGAGCAATACTTTTTAGGCTACTCACACTCCTTACAATTCATATACTCAACTTTGGCAAGGCTGCTGATGTCACCCACCTAGAAATACATCTCTGGGAAGGCTGTAGCCTAGTAATCTCTGTAGCATGTCCTGTATCTGGGTACTGCTGTGGTGTGATGTACAACTGTGGTAGGGTTCCATCCCCACCCATTGTAGTTCTGGATGTTTTGTGTGTGTTTCAATGTCTGTGTATGGAGCAATGCATTATAGTCTAGTCATACTCAGTACATTTCACAAGGCCTACTTTGGCAATCCTGCTGATGTCATTCATTGCGGAATACACCTTTGGGGAAGGAGCTCTCTAGTAATTCCCGTGGTGCGTCCTATAACAGCTCCATGTTAGAGTGTGATATAGACCTCTGTCAGGGGTTCTATACCCACACATGTTGGTTGTGAATGTTATGTGTGTGTGTGTCACTGTCTGTGTAGGGAACAATGCATTTTAGGCTAGTCACTCGCAGTACATTTCAAATGCCTTACTTTGGCAATCCTGCTGATGTTATTCATTGTGTAATACACCTTTGGGGAAGGAGTTCTGTAGTAATGGCCATGGTGCGTCCTATAACATCTCTATGCTGTAGTGTGATATAGACCTCTGTTAGGGGTTCTATACCCACACATGTCAGTTGTGGATGTTTTGTGTGTGTGTCACTGTCTGTGTAGGGAGCAATGCATTTTAGGCTAGTCACTCACAGTACATTTCAAATGCCCTACTTTGGCAATCCTGCTGATGTCATTCATTGTGAAATACACCTTTGGGGAAGGAGTACTCCAATGATGTCCATGGCATGTACTATAACTGCGTAGTGTTGCAGTATAATAAACTAATTAGGTAGGGTTTCTATTCCCAGATATGACGGGTGTGTGTGTGTGTTTGTAACCCGTATCCTGTATAGAGGTGGTTGTGAGTGTGTGGCCAATGTGGAGTGAGTTTTGCATATTTCTTATATGGTGGCCCTACTACTCATCACAATGTCCACTGTACAGGGATAACAGATGCTAAATAGCTGAGAGGCTGGGGTGCAAAGCCATACCCATTCATGTGACATCAAGGCCAGGCAATCACAGTTAGCAACCCCAGTATTACCCAAAGCACACTCTCAAACCTTGTCTCATACACATACACATGCCTAGGCAACAGCCAATATGTGGGTAGTACACTGTATATTAGCCACTGATAGTAATTATGGAGTGATAGCAGTGGGCTACAGAGGGCATGTCACACTGTCAATCTGTCCAATATGCATGTACATGCAGACAGTGCACCTCCCCCATGTTCCCCAATGGACACTTGCACCATCTGTGGTGCCATCACATGTGACCCACAACAGACATACCATGCCTGACAACATACCCTGCATGGACAGATGCTACTGACACCAGGGAATGCTGTTAGCATGCTATCAATGTAGGTGCAGGGTAAACCTGCTGTCCATTACCAGTTCCCACCACAGGTGGGCAAGACTGGCATATCTGATGATAATCTGTGTTCACAACATGGGCCAGACACCCCAGGTACAGTTCCACATGCCACTGTGCATGCATGTGGGAAGTGTGCACATCCCAGACACCATCCATGTCATAGACTAAGGAACACATACATGGCAAGTGATGCACAGGATTGGCCACACACAATAGTCACCCAGGTGAGTGGATGGGGGATACAATACCCACCTGCGTGGGCAAATGCAGAAACTACAGCCCTGAGCCACAATGCAGACCATTGTCATGTGGCCTGATGCCAAGGTATACTCATCGCCTACCCTTGTATAGCCTGTTGGCACAGTCGACCACCACACACCCGTGCAGACATGCACCCATGCATGTCAGTACTGGCACCCTGTGTGTTTGTGTGTGTGTTGTATGGTGCATATGTTCACATCCACACTCACTACAACCCCCATGGGCATACTGGAGCATGCTGTCTGATGTCAGACACCTCCTCATACCCTTTGCCCATACAATGTCCGTATGACCCATGTGGTGCATGTGATACCTGCACAGTGATGTGTTGTGGCAATCCCACTACTGATGAGTTGTACTCCTGGCCCTGCCAAGTGTGTAAATGTGTGTGCGTCCCTGTGAGAGTGTGGCTGTGTTGACACTGGCACCTTTTCATGCGGACAGGCATGTGTACGTCATCTACCATATAGCTACCGTATCCCTGTTGCAGATGTCACTCACCATTACATATATGTTCTGAGTGCTCCACAACAGGTAACCCATGTGGTGCATCCAATAACTGCATAGAACTGTGATAGCACTACATAGTTGTCAGGGGTTTGATATCCTGTGCTGGTAGGTGTGCGACAAAAACATGCTTCAGTTTTACTGTCCCACCCCTCCCTGACATGTCTTTGGCTCTGTCTGCCTCTCCCACTCCCTGTCTGGTGGATGTGGAGACCTACACCTGCTTTGCTTAGGCAGCAGCATGTGTATTTTAAGTGATGCTCATGATAAGCTGATGGCATCTGCATGAATTGAGCCCTCCCCTAGCTGATTGCATGTGGAACAGCTGTGGTAACATTCCCATAGCCAATTGCATGGAAACACACTCCAATATCTAGGAACATCATGGTGGTGTTGGCCCTTTTCATTCACCGTGAGCAGGAACTAGATATGTTGTTTTGCAAACAGCATCTCAGATGGATTGGGGATTTACCTCTAACAACATACGCTGTGGAAACAGGGCAACAAACAGGAGGGGGGTGTGCCTGACCTGACTACAGACTGTAAGTGCTACTGTACAGCATTTGGAGTAATGTTGGTTTAACAGTGTGTGTATGGATATGGCTGTCCTACATGTCACAATATCTGCCATGTCAGTTCCATGTTTATGAGGAATCCCCATCTGCAGGGTCATCTGCAAACTGGGCAGTGTTGTGCCTTTGCTTTCATGTGTTACCCCTGGAGCATCTATTGGTGGACTGCAGAAGGTAGTGTGAGGATTGCAGTCTGTAGATGGCGAAAGCTGTGACAGTTACTGACTTCATATCCCTCATAGGACATATGTTGCAACAAACCCCATTACAACAGTAAATGTATGAGGTTATCACAGCAACATGTCAATATTGGCCCTGTGTATGTGCTTCCAGTCACACCTCTGTCAACCTTTGTACATATGTCGTGCATGAAGTGGTGCATATGTGCTGTACACCATAAGTAGTGTCATCATATCTGATAACAAGCCAGTGATATATTAGACTGCTACACATGTTATGTACAGTAGGGGTTATATTTCATGACATAACCTCGACATTCTGTGGATGTTTGTACAGGACTGAGGTCTGTGTACTTATGGTGAATATCGACACTGTGTGTATTGTTAATATGTACTTTAGCCTGTGTACAGACTGTGGTAGATGTCACTGTTCTAGTTACCCTCCTATCTGATGTTACATGCTGCTCCACTGTATGGTACCATATTGGTCTACATGTTTGTAGGGCCATACACACACATATGTCCCATACCACAGACAGCCATCAGACCACACTGTGTAGCAGCCCAGTATATGTAGGGTCAGTCTGTGAGTGGCACATATGAGGATGGTGTAGAACAGATAGCCCATATACTGTAATATTATACTAGCTTATCATATGTGGCTGTGGCTGTGTTCACATTGGTTGTGGTTATGCACTTTCACAGGTGTATCTTATCCTGTGCTGTGACATGCCTGTTGAACGTGCTATATATGCAGGTACATGTGCATTCCCCCATAGGAGATATAGGCCAGTGTTGAGCCAGTCTGCCTGTAGCCTGCACAGTGCATTGTTACATGCCTAGCAGCTTAGTGTACTTACCCGGTGAGATGTCATGTTCAGATACTTGCCAGATGTACTGCTTCCAGGCCTCCCTTAAAAGTCATGTATGTCAGACAGAGCAGTGGGATGCTGTACAGATGTATGCCAATATCTAGTGAGTAGTATGTGGCCATGGCACCCCTGTACCAGTGCTCATTATGTGTCAGGCCAGACAGGGGTGTGTGAATGCATAACCTATGGTGGCAAATGTATGCCAGTCGTTATGTGTTATATCCATCTACATGGCTGTCTACATCCATATTGGCAGACATGGTACACATGTTTTGCACTAAGGGTTTATGTGTATACCTCTGAACTGTACAAAGTGTGTCAGAATTTCTACATATATTGGCCAATATCTCTGCTGCAGTCCACAGGGGCACTACATGCTAGCAGCAGTACTTTACAATGATGTCCTTAGGATGTCTGTCAGTAGCCAATGGCACACATGTTATAAGCAGATGTGACTTCCCACACACACCATGTCTGTGAAGACAATCCCAATGATAGTAGCAATAGTCTACTAATATACCTGCTATACATACTTGACATCGCCTTGCACTACGACATTGGAACTACAGGGGCTGGGGTAGGGCTACACTCCATGTCCAAGACATATGGTGGATATATATATGTACATATACTTATCCAGATAGCTCTCTCTCTCTCTCTCTCTCTCTCTCCATATATATATATATATATATATATATATATGATTACACATGTGTAGTACATTCAATTACCACTGTCATGGCAACCACCCACTATACATCCCTACTTCATGTGGGTGTGGTCCCTTTACATTTCCTGTGTGATGGACATCCTTCCTGTGTGTGGGCATCAATGTTATAGACAGCAGGTAACAATACCTCTTAAAGGAGAACTGGCACACTCAGAACAGCCACATATTTGTAGGAGGATCAGGAACTACAGACACACTGTGAGTAGAGTTGTGTTATGCTTTGTATAGTACTGGTGTTACAGGGTGTGTGTGTACATACTAGTTTACCTTGGAATGCAGTCTGTCTGCATAGCTCACAACTGTGGGCCTATCCTCTTGCTGGCCAGAGGTATGCATATCATGTTTTGTCTGCCACCACACAGGTCCTGTGTCAGATATTACACTGGCAGTGTGTATGTTGAGTGCTATTAGTACATGGCTACATCCATTTCTGTTTCTAACATCAATTCCCTCACCAAAGGCATGTTGCAGACTATCATGTAACACCAGCAGCTTGCTTAGTATATGGCAACAGTTTTCCACATATGTACCTGTGTTCCAGCCTCTGTCCTCCACCTACATACCAAGCTTTGCACATATGTCATGCTGTTCAGTGTTGTTCTGTAGTGGGCTGTGAGTATATCACACAGCCATTGCTGCCATCAGTCCACTGCTGTTGTATCCCCCACACACATGGTGGGGCTGGGGCCATATATGTGTGGGTGTCACTTGCACAATACATATGTGCCCTTATGCACTCCAGAGGCCAGTGTATGTAACAGTTGTATATGGCCCTATATTATTGAGTCTAAGGGTGGGAGCACCATAAATGACCTAGGCTGTTACAAAATGTGGGGGTATCAGGGGTGAGCTGTCCTAAGGTATCTGGATGTACACTACCATTTACTTCACCTATATTTACATTACTTACATGAATTGGGTTAATGCAAGCCTACTGCCTCCTGCCATACAGACTGTTCCATTTGTCTGTGTGCTCATGATGGTGTCAGTTATGCCTTGTTATGTAACAGTTACAACCCATTTGGTCACATGACGTCTTTACCACCTACTGAGTTTGTACAGAGTGTAGATAGAGGCTGCTGAACTATACACCTGCATTACATATTGTTGATTGTTTGGTATCCTGTGGCCCAGTCTGTCTTCACTATTGTATAATTTGAAGGGCTTGACCTGGACAGCAACAGTTGTGAAACTTTCCAGACTACTGTGTTAGTGCAACTATTTCACAGTTGCATTACTCTGTTTATATGGTTGTCAGTGTCTGAACAGCTATATGACATGGCATATAGAACTGTAATAGTACACAATTACCGGATCACAGTACAAAGGGCAGAGGTGTATCCATATTCATCAAGGATACCCATGTCTCCAGGTTAGTAGCGCAGCATGATGCCCCAGAGATCATCCATGCACAAATATCAGCAGGCAAAACCACATTTCAAGTCGTAGCCAGTTATAGATCACCCACCATGTCCCAAGATGCTCTCTCTGCATTCCTTGGGACATTGGAAAATATAAAGGTCCTACCCAACACCATAATCTTGGGTGATTTCAACTACCCTGGTATAGACTGGGTGAACTACCAATGTTCCAACTCCTATGCTCAGCGATTCATAGAATTTATACATTCAAATGCCATTGAACAACTAGTATGTTCCCCCACTAGAGGGAACAACATATTGGATTTAAACATCACAAATATGGGCACCCACTGTACCACACCTGTTATCACTCCCTCCTTGGTCAGATCTGACCACAAACTGATAATCCTGGACATCCTCACCCCTCCACCTCCCCCAGTCAAAAATAAACATAGTCAAAAACTTTTCCAAAGCAAACTTCAAACTACTTGCATCTGAAGTGGAAAGCTTCACTATTCCCTTGCAGAAGGATAATGATATCCAGGATGCGGAATCCTACACCAAGGCACTCTATATGCATCTTCAAGATTGCATGTACCATGCTATCCCAAATAAAACCAAGACTCCTTCCTCAAGCAAGAAGAAACCAGTCTGGTGGACCCTGGCCATAAGCAAACTTTACAATAAAAGGAGGAGACTTATACAAAAAAAGGCCAAATCTCAAGTAGAAAAATCATCCCTGATCAGCATTAGTAAGAAATTGAGGGCCCTCATCAAGTCAACTAAAGCTAATTTTGAAAAGAAAGTTGCCAAGGATAACCATAAGGCCTTCTATGGCTACGTCAAAAACCTAAATGGCAACGCTCAGGTCTGTTCTGAGCCAGTACAAAATGGAACAAAATACACTGACCCTTCTGACATTGCCAACATCTTGGCTGACAGGATCAGTGCAAATCCCCCCCACACCACCACCACCACCTACAGGGCCTATTACCATTCCAGGGGATTGTGTAAGTCCAATTATTACTGATACATTGGTTAACTAGGCTCTATCTAAAGCTAAAAACACTGCCTCCATGGGACCAGATGGTGTCCCAGGCTGTGTCATACGCGAGCTGCAAAAGGAATTAACCCCGCATCTTAATACCCTGTTCAGTCTCAGCCTCTCCACAGGATATGTGCCCAGAGAATGGCGCACGGCAATGGTGGCCCCACTACACAAGGGTGGGGCCACAACTGACCCTGGGAACTACCGACCAATAAGCCTGACCAGTCTGATCTGTAAGGCTATGAAGCGAATCATTATGGAACTCATAAATGGAGAGACTGGGAACCTCCAGTCACTGGACCCCACACAGTTCGACTTCGTCAAGGGTAGATCTTGCCTCCTGAACCTGGTAGATTTCTTTGAGACAGTTACTCAGGCTATAGATAAGGGAAAGGAGGTACACACGGCTTACCTTGACCTTGCTAAAGCATTTGACACCATTCCCCATTCGGGTATTATTGATAAGCTCACCAGCCTGGGCATAAATCCTTACGTCACAAGATGGATCACAAACTGGCTTTCAGACAGAACCCATAAAGTAAGAGTAGAGGGATCTATGTCTGAATCCAGACCAGTAACGAGTGGTGTGCCTCAGGGCTCTGTCCTGGGGCCCCTCCTGTTTGGCATATACTTCTCAGAAGTACAGGCAAGCACGGAAGGGCTATGGCTGACTAAGTTTGCGGATGACTGCAAACTGGGTGCTATAATAGAGTCTCCGGCCAACATGGAAATTCTCCAGAAGGGCCTAAATGAGACTGATGCATGGTGTCAAAGCCATGGTCTCAAGCTAAATGCAAAAAAATGCATAGTAATCCCCTTTGGAAAAAACAGAGTACCCGCAAACTACAACATAGGAGGTAATCCCCTGAAATCTGAAGAAGAAATAAAGGATCTAGGGACCCAAGTAGATAGCCAGCTTTCCTTTGATAACCATGTTGCCAAAGTGGTTAGAAAAGCCTTCTATGTGACCCATCTGATCATGAAAGGGTTCGTATCAAGATCTAAGGATGTAATGGTGCCCCTCTACTCTTCCCTCATCAGACTCATTATTGAGTACAATGCACCAATTGGAATGTACCTGGCTAGACATCTCCAGCAGCTAGAGAGACCACAGTGGTACCTAACCAAGATAATTACTGGCCTCAAACAGTTGCTCTATGCAGCACGATTGAAAAAGCTAAGACTGTTCTCTGTTGCATACCGCTTTCTCAGAGGCGATCTCTGTCTAACGTACAGAGCCATGTCCAACCCAGAATTGTTGAACATGCTCCATCTTAGCAAAACCAGATCTACTCAAGCTGCACGCTCTAGGGATATAAACCTCAACACAACAATGAATAGAACATGCTGGAGGGATAGATTCCCTTCACAGAGACTTCCCTTACTATGGAACAGGGTCCCGATCTACATAATACAGAGCCCCTCACTATCACTCTTCAAGAGGAACCTTGATGAGTGGATGGGTAACAGAAAGTTCACACTGGGGATCACACCAACAGCACTACTAGATAGGGGCCAAGGGTACTAGCTGCTAGTACAAGGGTCTAGGGAACTACTAAAGGGGCGGTGAATACCGCACAATGTGGCTGGGCTAATATATGTCTTCGGGCAGATAGCTCAGTACCAACCTATGAACCTATGAACCTATTAAAGACTTTCCATTTTTGCAAACCTGTGTGCAGTGTTTTTCCTATGACCTCTCTGTGGGTATATGTTGCAGGCAACGATTGTCATTTGTATGGGTGGCCCATACAGTGTCCAGTTGTTCAGGTGTTAACTGTAGGCATAGTGGCTGTTCCATATTGTGTGCACCTTCTACATATGTATCTTACTGTACATATATCTGCGTGTCTATGTGTAGTCACATGTATATATCTATATATATCTATATCTATATATATATATATATATATATATATATATATATATATATATATATATATGTATAGCTGTATCTGCATATCTGTGTCTGTGTATCTGTATCTTGGGGATGTTGATGCCTTCCACATATTACATTTCCTATGGGAGCCAGACTATACTGCATGATATGTTACATACAGGTGGGATGTAGTACTGTTAACATCCTGTGTCCATGTCATGTCAGGTCCTGGTTATGGGATATGCAACACTTGATAGTGTATTGCAGGGCGTTCGTGTTTGGCCTTGGGGGGGTTGCCAATTACTACAATATGCATATTATTTGGGGCCTCCTAACCCCATTGACGGTGCATGTGGACATATGTGTTTATGTTAATCTACCATAGCTATCTACGGATGTATGCCCATATATACCTATATAGGTATATATATTTGGTTACATATTTCTAACTATGTCCGTATATACCTACAGAGATATATGTCTGCGTACATATATGTAACCTGCTGTGTATATGTGGACATATAGGTATTGTCATTTATATATGTGTGTGTGTAGATTTGCATGTATATATGTTCATATATAGCTATATCTATGTATATATTTAAGACTATTTATTTATATATATATATATATATATATATATATATATATATATATATATATATATATATATATGTAGTATCGGTTTAGATATGGATATAATTAGACACACACATACATCTAGATATTGGTATACATTCTCTGTACTGTTGCATGACTGGGCTGGATGTTATGTTAATGACAACATCAGAGTTATGTATATCTGGCATGGCTTAGTGGCAAATCACTTTGATTATGATGTGCATGGTCTTCAGTTCGAGCCTTGTAGAGGCTGTTGGTTTTGTTGCTGGGCGGAACACGGGCCGTTGGATACTGACTGAGTACGGCACTTTAATCCAGTGCATCTTAATTTGACAATAATTTACTTATCAGGAGGGGATTGCCGTGTGTATTCCAGGGTCGTGTGTTTCCTGTATACCTGAATTAGACATTCCTATTGGGTTTCGTGTGCATACCGGGCAACCTTGTGTGCCACGTATGCTTTGCGATACCTACAAATAAAACCGTTAGTGTAAACAAAGTCACACTTGAAGTCTATTATTACCAGGGAAACATTCGTCCGATGCGGGACAACCCAATCATTGGGTATTCTACTTTCCCCTAAAACCATGGCTGCAAAAGTACGCATGGCTATGTGCATGGACTACAGCGTGTGGCAGACCTAGGATACTTGGGTCGGGACTACATACAGGATGAGTCCCAAGGGGAGGAGTAGTGGAGGGTGGGCAATGTGTAGTGGTGTGGTAGCTATGGGCCGGTAACCAGGGAAGGGATGGTGGCTGCATGTGTGCATTGCAGGGGTGGGGGCGGAACCATGTGTAAAGTAAATATGGGTCGAGGAGAGACTGGGTTGGATGGGCCTGTACTGGTTGGCCCGCCTAGAGGGTGGGGGAGAGAGGAATGTGATATAAACATGTGAAACATAAAAGAAGACTAATTTATATCCCTATTTAAATGAAACACAATAAAATGAACTTGGTAGTGTATTGCAGGGCAGACATGTTTGACTGGGGGGGTATACCAGTTCATACGAGATGTATATTGTTTGGAGCCTCTCAACCCCATTAACAGTGCATGTGGACATATATGTTTCTGTTAATCTACCATTGCTATCTGCAGATCTCTGGCCATATATACCTATATGGGTATATATATTTGCTTACAAATCTATAACTATGTCCGTCTATACCTATGAAGATATATATCTGTGTACATATATGTAACTTGCTGTGTATATGTGGACATATAGGTGTTGCCATATATATATATATATGTGTAGATGTCGGCATTTGATTTGCATGTATATATGTTCAAATATTTCTATATATATATATATATATATATATATATATATATATATATATATATATATATATATATATATATATATATATATATATATATATATATATATATAAAAAAAAAAAACTACATATATAAATATGTTGTATCTGTTTAGATATTAATATATTTACACACACACATACATCTAGATGTAGGTATACATTCTCTGTATTGTTGCATGACTGGGCTGGATGTTGTTTCTGAAAACATCAGATTTATGTATATCTGGTATGGCTTACTTGTAAATAACTTTGTGTATGATGAGCATGGTCTTGGGTTCAAGCCTTGCAGAGGCTGTTTATTTTGTGGCTGGGCAGAACACAGGCCATTGGATACAAAGTGATTATCAGTGTCATGGGTGTGTGTACACCATTCGAATGCAGTGTATAACAGTTCTTATTAACATTTCCCCGGATTAGGCCCTTACTTGCCCCATTTGGTCAGTCTTTTCTGGAGGTCTTGCAATTACAGCTTGGGAGGGATGGTGCACATATATGACATCTCTTGCCAATATGCCTCTGTGATGACCACTGTGATACAATGCAGTTAACCCCACCACAAATGAGCATGCAGACATTTGTGAAACAGTTGAGAGTAACAGTTGTGTGCATAGTGACATGCATGACCTTAACATGCCTGTGTTAGTGGTGAGCCCGAACAATGTAATACCATACTCACCAACTGAAGGCTGCTGTCCCTCATGCAGACCAGAGGTACCTATGTAGGTGTGGGGGAGAGCTACTGTCAGCAGGCTCACAGTTGATATATGTCTACACAGGTACAGTACAAGCTACGATACGACCCAATTACCTGTCATTCACCATAGATGTTCACTTCTGTGCATTAGCAAACCCCATGCACATATGCTGTTATACTGACATATGAATCTTGATACTCTACAGTAGACAGTAATAGTAATAAATTAGTACATTGATGTGCACTGTGACCTTACCTGGATACTCCTCGCCTGTTTCCTGGGTGCCACCCACCTCCTTGATGACACAGTGTTGTGGTTCTGGTCATGTGGGGGCTATCAACAAACAGCAAAAACCAAAGAATAGAACCAGGAACAAGTAAACGACCTGGAAGCTGACACCACAAATGTCGAATAAATCCACAAATTGGTCTTTATTATGAAAACAAGTCACAAAAAACACGTATCACAAGCGCTTTCGCTAGGATATTCCTAGCTTTTTCAAGTTGAAAAAGCTAGGAATATCCTAGCGAAAGCGCTTGTGATACGTGTTTTTTGTGACTTGTTTTCATAATAAAGACCAGTTTGTGGATTTATTCGACATTTGTGGTGTCAGCTTCCAGGTCGTTTACTTGTTCATGTGGGGGCTACCCAGAGATTGGCAAGGAGCTCCTCCATAGCTGTGAGTAGTGGCTGTGTAGGTGGATCCCCACCTGTAACTGCTTGGTCTCTGACCATGGATCAGGTCAGTGGTGTGATGCCTGACCTGATCATATGTGCGGCCATAGTGGCCAATGCTGTTCACTCTGTGTATGATGTCATACCACAGGGCAGTCTGCTCCCGCAGATGTTGTTGGCTCTTTGAAAAAAGGATTGAGTGGTTTTGGATGATAGCTTGAATTACCTCAGCAGTTTCTGCTTCACTGAAGTCTAGAAGACGTGACATTCTCCCTGGAAGACATAAACAGACAAACACATCACAGGACCTCAGAGAGTTAGACAGTGTTATACACAAAAGCAGCACATCACTATTGCAAACCATCACCCACCACTTCCAAGCAGGTAATACCGCTGATGCGTGTCAGCACAGTATGGACCTGCATTGCTGTCCTGATCCTGATGTCCTGATGTGTCATGTTCCCCACACTGAGGGCCAGTACATTGCATAAACAAACATTCACCATTCACATGTCTGTGGAGGGGTGACAGTGCCCATGTTCCTTGCATATGGGATGTCACTGGTGCTCCAGCTTTGCTTACAAATAGTGTGCAATGGAGGTGGTAGCATATGGCTGCAGTTATGTAGGATGCAGACATGTATTTTCACAGGTGCCATGTGGTGTTACTTTTCCTGACTTGTATTAGATACTATGCACACACTCCCTAATGACTGGAGGGGTGTATATGTAGTGCATATCCACCTACCGTGATGGTGAGCCATGGCTGTGATGTGTGTGGTACAGCTGTCCGCAGCACTTTGTCTGTACCTTTTGTGTGTGTGCATGTGGACAGCTGACATTGCACAATCACACCATTAAGGTCTGGGACAGACTACTGGAAGCTATGTTAAGAAGGGAAGTGGGGAATACTGATCAGCTGTATGATTTAATGACAGGAAAGTGCACTACATAAGCATTGTTTGCTCTGAAAGTGTTGATGGAGAAGTACAGAGTAGGTCAGATGGATTTGTGTTTTGTTACTGTGCACTTAAATACTGCATATGACAGGGTACCTAGAGAGGAGTTGTGTTGTTGTATGAGGAAGTCGGGAGTGTTGAGGGAATCTGTAAGACTGTTACAGGAGATGTAGAATGGTAGTGTGATAGCATTGGTGTCTGCCATGGGAGTGACAGGTATATTTATGGTGCAGGATGGAGTACATGATGGTTCAGCTGTGAGCCCTCTGTGACTTGCACTGCTGGTGGACAGGCTGACAGACAACATCAGACAGGGGTCACCATTTACTGTGATGTTTGCAGATTACATCGTGATCTGTACTGACCATGGCCAACAGGATGGTGAGACACTGGAGAGGTGGGGTCATCTTCTACAGAAGGGAGTGCTGATGGTCAGCTGCAGTATGACAGAGTATATGTGTCTGACTGGGAGGGAGGTTAGAGGAATGGTGAGTAAGTAAGAAGTATTGTTTGAGAAGGTGCATGTGTTGTAACTCTTGGGATAGACACTGCAGAGTAATGACAAGTGTGGGGAACAGCCGGAGATGACAGTAGAGGCAGGCTGGGTAGGCTGGAGTAGAGTATCAGCAATTATATGTGTCACATGAGTACCATTATGAGTGATAGGGAAGGTGTAGAACACAGCAGTGGGACCAGCTATGTCCTATGGGTTGCAGACAGTGGCATTTACAAAAAGACGTGACTTACAGCTGAACGTGCCACACTTACACATAGTAAGAATTGCAGTGGGTGTCACAGGAGTGGACACAATTATGGATATGTCTGTTACAGGATCTCCCCAAGTTGCACAGTTTGAAGAGAAAGCCAGTGAGTACTGGGATGCTGCTTTTGTGGACATGTGGTGTGGAGGGATGCTCACAATATTGCGAATAGGATGGTAAGGATGACAGTGGCAGGTACGAGGTGAAGTGGAAAACCAACAAGTAGGTGTATGGATGTGGTAACAGAGGATATGCTGGTGGCTGTTGTGACAGAGCAACATGCAGAGGACAGTTGGAATTGGGGACACATAATCCACTGTGGACACCACTAACAGGAACAGCCGAAGGAAATGGAGGGTGATGTTGTAATGTCAGTCTGCACAGGTTGCCAATTGCTTTACAGACACAATATGACTTTAATAGTTACTGACTACAAATATAAGGCACACCTATGGTCAGTGTGCATTACACTGCATATCAGAATTGTACAAGCTCAGTATATCATATGCCTTTGAACAAAAACATCTGCAACACTATTGCAGTATGTAAATAACCTGCATAGTTCTCTCACATTTCTGAGACACACAACTATATCACAGCTGTACACACAATAAACATATGGATATGTACTACATCCCACGATCTGATCTACCAGTGTCACGGTCAGTATTGTTAACACACAGTGCTGTATTTGGCATATGTGAGCCATCCTTTCCTGGGATGCCTCAGAGCCCTGAGCTGTGATCTATGTCACTTCAGACATACCCAGTTGATATACCCATAGGTACTGTTCTGCAAGATTTAAGGACAGCAAGTGTGTTTGAGACATATTTGTTGTACTTCATATTTCCCATCGCTACATCATCCCTACTGCATAACAATACAGGCTTACATGTTTGACATACCTTTTTTTGGTTTCCACAATTATGTGTACTGCAGTTGCAGTTGTCTGACTTTTTTTTTCGGTTTTGTTTCTCTTTCTCTGCCCCCCCCCCTCCTCCTCCTCCTCATCCTCCTCCATAGGCAGCATCCTGCTCAGGAGCAGATGATGGCCTGTGCATCAACTGGTGTTTCCCACTTGCTAATTGCATGCAGAACAGCTGTGCTTTTAGTCCTATAGCCAATGGCCAAGCACCACACTCCTATAATTGAGTACATCTTGTGGGCATTG
The DNA here is from genome assembly GCF_019279795.1 of Protopterus annectens. Lineage (NCBI taxonomy): Eukaryota > Metazoa > Chordata > Ceratodontiformes > Protopteridae > Protopterus > Protopterus annectens. The sequence goes on from NC_056746.1 coordinate 889,273,084, forward strand.
CCCCTTTTCCTTGCTCGTGAGGAATGTGTCCTGTAGGTATGTGAACAACAGCATCAAAGAGGTTCCTTTGAAATACCACTTAACATTGTACACTGTGGAGACAGGTCAACAAACTGGGAGAGAATGTTGCACACATAGGGGCAGAATGTAAGTATTGCTGTTATACAGTTGTATGGCTGCTTGTGTAACATGGTTCTGTGGACATAGCTTTTCTGTGTGATTTTAAAGTCTAGGGTAAGAAGGCAAAAATAAGCTAACCACACTGCTAAAGGAAACTCACAAGCAAAACAACCAAACTGAAAGAAATAAATGTGAGTCAACCAACACAGTCCATGCAGTCCAGGCAAGATAAACTTCTCTTGAACACAAAAAAATGTATAAAAAACTAGTTTATTGAAGAAGGTTAGTGCTTTCACGGGGTTACCCCTTCATCAGACCAAATACAAAAATATGTTAAAACACAGAGATATTTACAACATAGCACAATCAATCAACTAAAACCAATTAAAAAAAGGTCTTTTTGTCAGACATGTCTTGTATTTGTTAAATCACTACCATACTGTGGGGGTTTCAGTCAGTAACTTCTATCATCCATTTGTGTTTCTGACTTCATATCCCTCAGACTATGTATGTTTCAACAAACCCTGTTACACCAGCAGCTGTGTTAGTTTATGGCAGCAATATTGCATATATGCCCCTGTTTGTGGGCCTCTGTCCCTGAAGTATGTCAGACTTTGTTCATGTCATGCAGTAAGACAGTGATGGGGGTATTTCATTCTTTAGTGACTTCATTCCTGATACCATCCTAGTGATGTATCAGGCTGCCAGACATTACATGTGTAAGAGGGCTAATATATGATGAGACAGGATGGACATTGTGTGGGACTCTGAGCACTTAACATATCTGTGTATGTATGGCAATTGTTGGCAGACTGTCTGGCTTGTGTAGCAGTGTAGTGTGTCAGTGTTATGTGGCCTGTGTAGGGAATGTGGTACAAGTATGTCTTATGTTCCCTTTTCTGTCTGCCTGTGCATACTACTCCAGTCTGTGGTGGTCTCTCAGCTGTACATGTTTGTAGGGCCAGACTGAGACATATCCCATACCACAGTCACCCAGAATCATACAGTGAGACTTGAGGGAGTATATGTAGGGTTAGTGTGTGAGTGACAAACAAGTTGTGATATTTCTGTCCAGCAGGACCTTATACTGTACTGTTCATTTGTTTTCACACTATGTCAGTGTGACTGTGTTGGGATTGGTTGTGGGTATGCAGTTTGACAGTGGTTTCTGATTTGCAGTGCTGTTCCATCCCTGTAGTGCCTGGTATCTTTGCAAATAAAAGTGTGATTCCCCATGCAGGATTCTGGTTATTGTTTTGTCAGCCTGCTTGTATTGTGGACAATGCTTGGTAACATGCTTATGAGCTGGTTGTGTTTTCCATAATGTGATGTTATGCCCAGATATCTGTTGGGTGTGCTGTTGGCTGGCCCACACAAGAGTAGTGTATTTCTGACATATCAGTGGGATGATGTGTGGATTTCAGTCGCTAAGTACTGTAAAGTGCTTTATTGTTGGACTTCTGGTATTGCAATCATGATATGTTAGGACAGACTTGATGGTGTTACTGCAGCAACTGTGTCAGCTTCTGTACTCCACTATTTCAGATATGTGCCTATTTTCATGGCTCCCCCCTTTGTCACAGTTGTAGATTGGTTGCAGTAAAGGGCTGTGAGCCTACCTCTCAACTGGCCATTTTGTTTCAGACTGTCCAGGTTTATTGGTCATATTTGTGGTGTGTTCCACATATTCATTATATAATGTCTCTGGTCAGTCACATTGATCCTGTGAGGGTGTCTGACAGTACGTGGTGACATTACATTTTATTTTAAGTGGTTCTTTAACCCTGATAACTTCCTTACTGAATTGCAAGCATGCGACTGGTCACCACTAACTCACCTTGAACTTAATAAAGCAGTGACCTACTTTAATACAAACTTTCTTCAGATCCTTGATCATCATGCCCCTTTTCACTCTACTAGAATTAGATCCAAATCTGCTCCATGGCTATCTAAGCAAACAAAAGAGAAAATGATCATTAGAAATAAAATCTGGGCCAAATGGAGAGCTAGTAGATGTCCATCTGATCATCTCCTCTTCAAACAATTAAGAAATGCCACCAAAAAAGATACTGTTAGAGATAAAAAGGAATATTATCTTCACCTTCAACAAAGTAGTCAAAACACCCCTCAAAAATTCTGGAAAAGCATTAATAAACTTCTTAAACCAGGACATTCACCTACTCCTACCCCTACAGGCTCTCACCCCAACAATGCTACACGGATCCCTGATGCCTTTAATAAGTATTTTACAGAAGCCATTCAATCCCTAGCTAACTCATTACCTACACCGACTGCATCCTTACCAAATACCTCTCTACCCTCATCTAGGAACTTTCAAATTCAGCCCGTTGCTACATCTTATTTATAAGCTTCTTAAGAAACTCAAACCTTGCACCCCATCTGCTGACCAACTCCCATCTGAATACCTACAAATAGCTGCTAAAGCTATCAGTTATCCTGTATCTATACTGGTAAATAGGACTATCACTGAAGGAACAATCCCCACCTTATGGAAAATATCTCATATAATTCCCCTACATAAAGGAGGCTCACCAACTGAACTCTCAAATTTTCGCCCTATTGCCTTACTTTCCCTAATAGCCAAGATTATGGAAAGATGTGTTCACAAACAAATGCTTAACTACCTTCTTCAAAACAAACTTCTAGCTAACTGTCAACATGGTTTTAGACCATTCCACAGTACTACAACTGCCCTCCTTTCCTTCTCTGACTCCATAAACAATAATAGGAACAATAATTGTTTCTCCTCAGCACTTTTCATAGATCTTTCAAAAGCCTTTGATATGGTTAACCACAATATACTTCTTGACAAAATAAACCTTTATTCTCTCAGCCCACACTCTCTACAGTGGTTTAGGAGCTATCTCCACAACAGGCAACAAGCAGTCCTTTGGGAGAACAACCTATCTTCCTTACTCTCAGTAAATATTGGTGTTCCACAAGGATCAATCCTAGGTCCCCTTCTTTTTTCCTTATTTATCAATGACCTACATCTGAATATACCACAAGCAACCTGCATTCAATATGCTGATGACTCAACGCTAATTTGCACTGCTAAAAATATTCCCTCCCTCCAGTCCCTCACCCAAACAGTCTTCCAATATGTTGAAAATTGGTTTATGCAACACTGCCTCCTCCTTAACCCCCAAAAAACTAAACTTCTTCTCTTTACGCCTACTCATAAATCTCCCACACCTCTCTTTACTATCTCCTCAAATAATGCAACCAGTATAAACCCTGATAAGACCACTCGACTGCTAGGTGTAACTATTGATAACCATCTTAATTACGATGAACACATTAACACCACTATTAAAACTGTCAACAAAAAAATTGGGACACTACAGAATTAAACCCTTTCTTACCCCAGAAGCTAGAAAAACCATTGCACAGACACACCTGATCTCCACCCTCTTTTATGCCTCACCTATCTATACTAACTTATCCAAAAATAACATTACCAAACTCTCTATCTGCTACAATAGCATAGCCAGATTCATTACTGCTACTCCCCTAAGAACTCACCATTGTCTTAACCTCAAACATCTAGATTGGTTAGAGCTAAATAACCACTTACTCTATCATCAACTACTCATCATTCATAAGACCCTTTACTACCCTGATGTCACCCCTAGCCTTACAAAACTGATTATACCATATAAAAACCTAGCCACACTCCATTCTGCTAATAAACTCCTAGTATCTCTAACTAAATCATATAATAAAGCTGGGGATTCATTACTTGCGAACTCCATAGGTAAAATCTGGAATCAACTCCCTCAAGAAATAACTAATCAAAACTCTACCTCTCTTTTCAAAAAACACATTAAAGAACATCTCAAAACACAATGGATGTGTCCGTGTGCAAATCCCGACTGAAATCATGTCCTCACTCACCTAGTTCTACCCCCCTATCCCCCTTACTGAGCTCCTCACTAAAACTTTCAAGAGTCTGAGAGTCATATCTAAGAATTAGGCTTTACCAGTAACCTTTTTATCTGTCTGTGTAACTTCTTTTTGTGTTATTGTTACTGTTTTATAAGTCTAATATAGTAGTATGTAGTATAAGTTTATCTCCTATTTTTAGTATTTGTTTTGTGTTGAAACTTATTTTTCTTCCTACCTTGTATTGTTTACTCATATTATGCTTTATGTGATAAATCATTGTTTATTGCCTGTACTGGAGCTTTTCTCCCCGGGCCTCTACTGAAAACGGATAGTATGTCCAGCTAGACTAGCCCGGTCAACAAATCTAAAATAAAAAAATAAAAATAAAAAAATTCTTCTAAACATGTATGCTGCAGGTAACCCTGTCAGTCATTTCTGTTCCCATTTCTTTTCCCATGTTTTCGACCACCCCTTCTAAAGGGGTATCATTATTCCTGACTTTTTTATTAATAGGAGACATAAATTCCAAAACATCCCCCATGTCATTATCAGTGTCAGTACTAGCTGGATTCGATGAAAAGTCCGAAGCACTAGAATCTATAACATGGGTAGAAACATTAGGTGTTTGCAAAATAGACCTCCTCTTTCTTTTCTCTCTTTGTGGCCTTCTGTTTACTTCTGTAAACCTAACTGTTCGCCTATCGCGTTTCCAAGAGAAAGCTGCATTCATTTTAAAGTCACGAACATCTCTCTTAAATTTTTTAATTTTACGTGCTTCAATTTCACTTTCAAACAAACCCACTTCTTCTATATATTTATCAAACAAACCCTTATATTCAGCATATGCTTCATATTTCTGCACAGCATTTAAACATACATGACATTTTTCATTCATATTAGACAGTGAATTGTCATAAAACTGAACTAAAAGTTCAATAAACAGTTTTGACTCTATTTTGTATAGCACGCCATTTAGATAAAAAGTCATTGTCATCTTTTCCAACACCTGGTTCCACATAGATCCTTAGGCCTCGAGGCACAATACCAGCTCCCAAATAAGCATTCAGAAGCTCTATATGCCATATAGTCGAACAATATTTCTTTGTTAATAAAGTCAATTCAGAAAAACCCTGCTCCATATCTGAAACACGACTCACTTCTCCAACAGTACTGTTCAATTGTGTCATTTTAGGGTGTAAGTTACAGTTCCCAAAGCACAAAGTATCTTCCTTATCCGCTGACAAACTTACAATGAATGCACGCAAATTACCACCAGTCGCCATGGCTCCCCCTAGTAAGCAGAAAATAAATATCCAGTTTCAATCCCAGCACAGCAATGAACCCGCTGCCACTGAATGCAATAAGGAAACCAAATAAGAATCCAAAAGTAAACTCCAACAGCTCAGCACTCGACCAAGTTTAACAACACCAAAACCAAGGTGCACGTAGCCAGCTCGGTACACGGACCATACCAATATAATTAAGCCACTCCAATGATCCAGCACTTAATAAAGCACATTATAAAATGAACAGGAGCCAAATAATAGCAAAAAAGAAGAAATTCTCTTCTTTATTATACGTTCAAATGAACAGTGGTGATAGCAGCATCAAAAAACAGACCGGTTTCGCCCCCCTAGCATCCTCAGTGTAGTACATCCTCCATCACACACTACAACCTTTAAAAGTCAGTGACGTAAAGCAACAGTGTCTTACAAATTATAAATGTAAACACGACAGCAAGGCATTTTCAAACAGTTTACTTGTAACACTTTAGAATATTCATCTACCAGTATTCATTTAACCCAGGCTTATATAAGGCCCCTAAGTTAATAATCCAGAATTTCTCCTTTTTATCTAATAACATATGCCTTTTACTATCACTCATACCCCTACCAGAAACTGCATCAATCCCTAAAAAAACAAAATGTGCAGACTGATGAACCAAAATATGCTTGAACAATGCACTCATCTGTCTTTTACAATTAATTTCACTAAGATGTAAAGCTAAACAGATCTTGAAAGATCTAGAGGTTTGGCCTATATAAAATGCTCCACACTGGCATATAGCCATGTAAACTACCCAGTTAGTGCTACATGTTATCAAAGTACGAATTTCAAATACCCTAGGAGTATTAACTGATGTAAAGGACTTAGTAATGGAAGCCTTTTTACAATAAACACAGTGACCGCAACTAGAGCTGCCCTTAGGCAAACTATCCCTCTCTTTGATTTTATCAGAAATGTTATGTTTATACCAAGAAAACATTTCCCCCATATTTATAATTTGTAAGACACTGACTTTTAAAGGTTGTTGTGTGTGATGGAGGATGTACTATACTGAGGACACCAGGGGGCCAAACCGGTCTGTTTTTTGATGCTGCTATCACCACTGTTCATTTGAACGTATGATAAAGAAGAGAATTTCTTCTTTTTTGCTATTATTTGGCTCCTGTTCATTTTATGTTGTTGTTGTTGTTGCTGTTGTGTCTTTTGGCTTTTCCTGGTTAGGGGTCGCCACAGCGGAACTCCGGTCCGCTAATGATTGGCAGTAGATTTTTACGTGCCGAGTTGCCAGCCCTGACGCACAACCTTCAACAAAGGTATGCCCATTCACGCATGTCTCCACACAGAAGACGCTCTAGCTGAGAATCGAACAGGACGTCTATCTGTGAGGTGACAATG
>NC_056746.1:889282294-889284794 GCF_019279795.1 Protopterus annectens
TATCCCTCTGTGCAGGACTAGCTAGTCCTGCACAGAAGTGGCCATTTGGGAGCATGACGGCAGTGCACCATGCATAATAATGAAGGCATGCTGCCTGAGCTTTTAATCTTACACAGAGCGTGTAACAGTGCAGGGGGCATGTTTGAGAGCAGAGCTCTCAGAATATAGACACCCCTGCAATGAAGAACAGCAGACAAGTCCAAAAAGAATGAGTGAGTCCCGTCTTAGGTGTATGCATACCCCCAGCAACATCTCCCCACGTGTACAAGAGCAATAGTTAAAACAACAAATATACATATTTTTTATGAAACAGATGAAATTTAGCCGTATGTGCCGGGTTTGCCCATCGCTTAGCTATGGTTAATGCAGCTTAAATGCACAAGAGGATAAAAAGCAAGATATATGCAAATGAAGCAGTACAGCAATAGTGTAGTGGGCAGAGCATTCACCTTACGAGCAGTCATTCCCAGGTTGACTCCCACTGCAGCACATTCCATTTTCCATGTCAAATCACTTTATGACCAATATTTGTAGTTGCATAACCTACGAAATAACATATATTTGTGAACTGGAGTATTGCATTAAATGCAGATTTGAGGCATCAGTGTCATGATGTTACAATGTCCACAGATAATCATATGTGCCCCATACAGTATATGTACAGAGGAATCAGGGATACAAATGTAAGATAAAATGTGTAATGAAAGATAACTCCATACAACTTCCAAATCCCTCACCTTCCCAAGAACCATTCGACATTACTGTCTAAATTAGTGCAGTGGTAAGCGGGAATAAGCACTAGTAAGCAAGTGTAAGCATAATTAAACAGTAGTAAGCGGGGGTAAGCATATATGAGCTCTAGTAAGCAGGTTTAAGCCACAGCAATTTACCACTAAGCCATGTCAGATATACATAACCTTGATGTTTGCATGGGGGTAAGCAATGTGCACACAGATTAAGCAATATTGAAGCTAACTCTCTGTAGGCATATGCAACCAGAGGTTAGCAATGCTTACCTTTGCTCAAACCCACACAAACCCACTTACAAGTGCTTAATCACTCTGTATGCAACAGCTGTTCTGGACAGAAACCAAATAAACTGCCTTTGCAGGTCTTGAACCCAGAACCCTGTACACTATAGTTGCAGTAGTTAACAACTAAGCCAACACATCAGTACATAAAATTGAGGTATCACCAAACAAATCCTCACTATAGTAAAATCAAACTGAACATGTGAAAGGAATCTATATACAGTCTTATGTTCTATAACCTACTACATAACATAAATATGTGAACTGGAGTACTGCAGTAAGCCCAGATGTGAGTTGTAATTGTAATAAAGTGTTGAAGTCCCCTAATAAACACAAGGACCCCATACAGTGCATGTACACATGAATCATGGATACCAGACATATATATAACATGTAATGAATAATAAATCAATGCCAAGTAGCAGATATAATGCAAAGTAAACATTAAGCATTGCACAGGCCAGCTTAGTAGGTGTAAGCAATGTGTAGGCCAGCTAACTCAATTTGCCCATTGGTATACCCCTTTAAACAATGCCAACCTTAGGTAAGTAGGTTTGCCCATAGCTTGGCCTTTTCAAAACCATCCAATCATGGCAAAGTGCAGGAAATCAGCCCTATTTAAACCCAATAGGTGGGAATACATCTCATAACTGGTTGTAGCTTCCCCTTGCAGGCACCATGTCTGGTATAGGAGAGGGAGTGCGCTTTCAGGCACAGCGCTGGGGCATCCAGGAGTCTAGAGTCATGGCAGGACTCCTTGTCAAAGACCATGAGCAGAGACCACTGCAGGGCCAGTAACAGGGTTCCCAATATGAAGCAGAAGCCTGGAACCATCTTGCCCGTGACCTCACCAGTGCCACTGGCATACCCCGAACTGTTGAGCAGATCAGGCATCACTATGCTGACCTGAAGCGGTGAAAGGGAGCTCTCTTGGATCAGTGGATCCAAGAGGCTAGGATGACAGAGGAGGTCCCAGTAGTGTGTAAGTATCACTCCATTACATGTTTAATAATAGCCAGCTCATGTATATTATGGATAGGTATGGCTAAATATTCTCTTATTTCCTTCACAGTGGCAAGTGAGCAGGCTGTGACCAGGAGGCCCACGGATTTCTCTTGGAGAGGTTGTGAAGCAGGTTAGTAATACTCTTGCATGTACTGTCATAGGAAATAAATCTAACAGTATTAGTAAGTTAATTGCCTGTATAAAACCTGTATTGTTTAAGGCAAGTACTGCACACACCAGAGAATATGGCAGGAAGATTCTCATATAGGTTGTATGTAAATAAAAGTGTAATAGCCTGACAATGAAGGTCTAACTGCTGTACTGCATGTGTTTACTCTGGTATCATATGGTAATGTAGATTTGCAATCGCTTAATAGTACTGTTGTATTAAGCACTGTTACCCACACTGTGCAACATAAATGTGTAGGAATGTCTGTATATGACTGGTGTAATCCCCAGAGGTC
>NC_056746.1:889289794-889357294 GCF_019279795.1 Protopterus annectens
ACACTGCTCACACTCTGTCTGTATTTCTGGAACCTCATACAAATATGTAGCTGGCCTGAGTGTGCAAGTTCTCTTGTAAGAGGTATTGTTACCTGCTGTCTGTAACACTGCTGCCCATACACAGGAAAGATGTCCACCATACAGGAAAGGTAAAGGGACCATGCCCACATGATGTAGGGATTTATAGTAGTGGGTTGCCATGACAATGGTAATTGGAAGTACTTCACAGAATGCTGCATGCAGGTAGCAAGTGGTGGACACAGATTGGTGCAGAGGCCATCACCTGATCATGTGCATCTCCTACAAAAGCCATGCTGCAATCTATCCAAAGCAGCTCAATCCATTTACTGGAGAGAGACCGAGATAGAGGGAGAGAGACACAGAGAGAGAGAGAGAGAGAGAGAGAGAGAGAGAGAGAGTGAAAGGCAAAAAAAAAACAAACAAAAAAAAAAAAAACCAAAAAAGAAAAAAACATCCATCCAGCAAACTATCAAGGAGAGACATCATTCCCACAACAGGTATGTGAAGTATATATGCATGTAAGTGACTGTAGTACTTGGTCCATAATAATGGGATAGATGATGTGGAATGATTTATATGTGCCATAAGGTGTTGTTGTTGTAATGATGTTCAACTGAACAACTGCTAAGACCAATAGAGTCAGTCCCTGTGGGTAGTGGGCCATACCCATCAACTGTGCAGAGCAGCACTGACTGATAAGATGTAAGCCATCATAGTGTGTGTTGTGTAATGGGAAGCATGTATATTACTGTGGCCAATAGCTGGTGGTGGAAGTAATGCCATACTGATGGACACATGGGTTCCACAGCCCTCCCCTTGCAGGATACTCCGGGTAACCTGTATTGTACCATGCTGGAATGCCATAGGTGCGTAATAGAGTTACCTGCAATCTGGCCCTACATATACCCCCCTAATGTCAGGCTGTGTCCATATGTGGCACCTGTCTGTGTTGTAGCAAGGCAGAACAGTGCAGCTATGCAGGAAGGTATTGTGAGATTGTGAACCTGATGTCTGAATGTACACCATATATAGGTATAATATGTATGTATATATAAATATATATATATATATATATATATATATATATATATAATATAAATATAAATAAATATATATATATATATATATATATATATATATATATATATATATATACATACATACATGTATGTCCACAAATATACAGATACCCATGTGTAGACATATATATATATATATATATATATGGGTTCATGTCATTTGATCGACAGTTCATTTGATCGACAAGCATTTTAGGTGGGGGGCTTCGCCCCCCACAACCCCCAATGTGGGGGGCTGTGCCCCACACACACCCCCTAACTATATATATCAACTCCAGGGTTGCACAACATTGGGGAAGGGGGCAAATGCTTGTTGATCAAATGAACTGTCGATCAAATGAACTGTCGATCAAATGAACTGTCGATCAAATGACATGGACCCATATATATATATATATATATATATATATATATATATATATATATATAAACACATATATACATCATATATATCTACACATATATAGATATATACCTATATGCACGTCTCCATATATACAAACACACACACAAACATATATGCATGTAAATACATGTCCCCTATATTACCACCACAGTGCTGCATGTTATGTGTGAGGAAACAGCACACATAGCAATACACATAAATATCTACAGCTGTCATTGTGTGCAACATGGATGGGTATGTCACATGTGAACCCCTTGTTGGGATCACATTGCCCTTGTCTGTGAAGTATGAAATGGGAATATGGGGAAGTATGGCAGGTATAGTTGTGGAGGTGGTCAGGGTTGGTAAATATAGACGACAGCTTACAAGGGTGGTATGTGACACATGTGGTGGGTAAACACCCTAGATGGTGTGTGTGTGGTCTGTGATGTGGAAGCCCCATGGGCCCCAATATGGACACAGTGGGAACAAGCCTCCCACCCACCTAATCCAGCACTACCCTGTCTTGTTTGGCCAGACCACCCATGAGCAGCAGGAGTGGAATGCCTTGTGGAATGACCTAGTCCACAGGATCAATGATGTCGGACTGCACAATGGCAGTTATGAGCAGGTCTGGCATCATTGTTCTGACCTGCTTTGCAATACCCGTCGGTGTGCTGCTGCAGTCCGGAGGGATCACCTTGCAACGGGGGGGGGCATGCCATCCTTCCTCCCCTGACACGTGTTGAGCAGCTCCTAGCCAGCCTCGTGGCACCTCCCTGTCTGTATAGCCAACAACTGCCAGACACCATTGTGGAGGTGGGTGCTACCCACACACCGGTTGAGGAGCATGCAGGTAATCCCACAGGGCACATCAGTAAACCACTGTTGTGTATGCATCCTCATCTGTACAGGTTGATCATGCATATCTGATATGTCATAGATATAGTTTGTTACTGTATAGTAGTGATAAACAGATGTGCATACATGGTAGTGTTGTGAACATGTACTGTTGATGTATTGTAATGCTGCACCCACCCTCTAGCAATGCCACAGGTGTGGCCACAAACTTTGCATCTCTCACCCTCTTATGTAGGTCCCTCCGGTATACCACCAAGGCAGCAGCCTGTACCTGGTGAGTATGGTTTATGTTGATGCTTGCCAATACACCAGGCATGTAATGGCTATGGTATATTCCATGCACACATCTAACACACCTACCCAGAATGCATGCTGTACATGTGCACGTATGGTTGCTGTTACAGCATCACAGTGATGAACATGATGGGGTACTGGAAGGGTATGTCAGGCACCTGCAAGATAGCTAACATTCTGTCATTGTGGAATGTGTCTACAGGGAGTAACATAATGGTGGGAGACATGACCTGCAGTAGGGACATGTTTGAAACATCACCCGTATACAGTGCACCACCAGTGTATATACCAGCAATACAATGGCAACTGTTGCAGAGTTATACTATGGCATAACGTTTTACTGTGGTCCACATTATCAGCTGGGACTAGGCTGTAACATGTGGTGCTCATTGTATGGGACACTGCAAACTGACACACATGTGTAGACCTTACTTGTCAAGCATCTGCAAAAAGGCTGAAGGTGGGGAAGGTGCCAGCATGACACACCAGTGCACTGCAGCAGAGATCCTAAGGATGCTAAGAATGGCTGTATCTGCACACAGTCAGGTTCAGAAGCTGTGGCAGACATAACCCTAACCCCACAGCAATAGTGACGGCAGTGTGTGAATACGAAGGGATGTGCACATGAGCAGACCTTGCAATCATGCAGATTAGGGGGACATGTGTAGGGCAGACTAAACATACACTGGCAATGCAGATGGCCCATGCTAGTGTACCCCTGCCAGGAGTAGTGACTGCTGTAGTACACATAACAATAGGTGCAACAAACTGTCATGATAAGGGTGTGCACACATATATACACACTGAGTGTATGCATCATGGTCAGCATCCTCACACCTAACACATTCCGTAGATACTGCATGTGAATGTACAGGACATATGTCACATATCGGGCTCATGTTCTCTTAATATATGCGGTGATGTGGTCCCATGGCAGATCAAGGAAGGGTACATCATATCAATAAGGGTGTGTACACTACCCATAGCATGCTCTGACGGTTGTCAGTGTAATAGTATTGGATTGGTCATACATGGTCCGCTGATGTTGAGAGCTGTAAACTAGACATCAGGCATTCACAAATGACATCTGTCCACATATCATCCCAGGTATGCGTTGCTGAAAAACATAGGGGCTGTGAGAATTAAAGCTGACATAACTGACACAGTACTACACATTCAGCAATGGGTTGTACACCTGTGAGGTGTGGTGCACAGTACATGGCATGGTGCAGAACAGGAGCACAGCAATACTGTGTAAATGGGTGCAGTTGTATCCAGGGGAAGGGGCATCACCTAGTAACACAGCACACGCATCACAGACATGTATACTGTTGCTAGCATGGATTGACTATAGCTGCACTGCATGCTGCTGTGCACCATATGTTATGCATGTTGACAGATGGGTAATAGGAGGACTGTCTGTACTATCATTGTAAAACCTCACCTGTATGTGTGTGTGTGTGTGTGTGTGTGTGTGTGTGTGTGTGTGTGTGTGTGTGTGTGTGTGTGTGTGTCTCATTGGGTGGTTAGTTTGTATGTAGGGTCACTCTGGTGAAGTGGAGGAAGGCTGATGCATGTAGGATGCATGTGTGCATATGTGTGTGTTTGTATGGGTGTCCATGTATGCACATGTGTGATTGTGGGGTTGTTCATACAGCAGTACTTCCTTTTGGGATCGTGCAGTACATGGATATGGACTGACACCAGAAATACTTGTCATGTATGTAATCACAGGACAGCTGATAGTATAATAAGATCTGTAGCATTGTACAGGCATTGGGAGAGAAGACAGACACTAGGTATACCCTTAATATCACATTCAGCAGAGATGTGACTGACAACCCACGTATGCAGCACTGCAGATGCATTGGGGAATTACTAGACACCAGGGAGTGTATCCATACATTACAGTTGTCACATGATAGGCTGCTTGAGCAGCATATCTGGCATGTACTGAGCAATACATACACATGACACTCCAGTGCATGATATTATGGAGTGAACATAGTAGCCCCTCACATATTGGGGCCATGCTCATGATGTCAGGACATACACAGGGTGAACACTGAATGACAGCAGAGAGGCCATGTAAAACCACTCCACTCAGATCAGGGAGGTAATGGAGTAACAGGTCATGTGTTGTGATCACTTGTCTAGGCATTTAGAGGAATGATACATTAATAAGTGGTATTAATGAGTGCATGTTACCAAGTGTGATGCAGGATGGAGAATGCATGGGAATATACGTGGGACTGTCTGTAAAGTCATGGACAGGTAGGTATTAAGGTGGTGTGTGTGTGTGTGTGTGTATTTGTGTGTGTGTATATGTGTGTACTGTTATGCAATGCTGTACAGGTCTTACAGTGCATTTATTGTTTTTCCCCACAGGTGGCGAGGTGGGTCAGGGTCCCTCCTGCATGCAATCTAATGTTGGTGTCCATAAAGACACCGAAGATGATGATACTACTGTTGAGGCACAGGTGGGGTTGTCAGGGGCCAAAACAGCACCATCATTTGACATCCCCCTTTTAGCCACCCCAACCCCGCACACAGTTTCAGTGCCTATACATACCCCATCACTAGTGGCCATAGCGGAGGGACAACTAGCATTTGGTGGCAGTGCACAGGAGAGTGTGGGAACCATGCCTACTGTGTCTGGTCACAGCAGGCATAGCTGGATGTCCGGCAGGGCACCACATAGGCAGATGTCCCAGGGTGCTCATGCTAGGGCCACTGGTCATCATGCCCCTGACAGATGTGCCACAACTGGTACAACCAGGCACATGTTTCAGACTGTCATGGCAGTGCAGGCACATATGGAATGTTACACCAGACAGGGCCTGAGGCTGCAGAGGGCTGCTCTTATATCTGCATGCGACAACTTTCGTGAACTGTCTGGTGCCATCTGTCCTTATACTGAGCTCATGGATAGACGGTCTGGTGAGATGATGGCCCTCATTGACCGTGGTATGTCCATGCTTGAACATGTGGTGGGAGTGCAGCGACGGCCGCATGGACATAGGCCAGCAACACCAATATCTGGCAGTCAACATGGATGTGCTAGGACAGCAAAGGGCAAGTGGCACTACCAGCCCCGGCACTGCGGGGGGGGGGGACTGTCCACACCACATCACAGCAGGCGATGAGCACATGGTCCTGGCCAGTCCCAGGAGGGACCTGGTTCCAGCAGACATCTGTCATCATCAGGGGAGAGTAGCACATTCAGGCCTGTACCTGGATGTGCCCATGGAACCCCTGGCAGGCATAGTCCATGTGATCGTGGCTGGAGGCAGTGAACTGCACACCCTGCCAGGTATGGTCTGCAGCTGTCCATAAACACCTATGTAGGGCAGCCACATAGCAGAACTGTGTACATGCATACGGACACAGTATACGAACAAACCTAGGGCAACACCATACCTATAGACACCATATCACCATGCCCAGTTAACCTCATTACACCCCTCACCGACACACATGGTGTCAAATGTATGACCCATCCTCGGCCTCTGGCATACCACCTACACACCCTGTGGATATGATGATACCTGTGCCACATCCCTGCAGGGACAGGCTAATATGGTTCTGATGCACACGGTGACTGTACTACAGTGTACCAAAGTACTGTAGTGTAACATGTTGTCAGGAGTAAAGTTTAATGCATACATGTCAGGTAGTGTAGCCATCCAGCAATGATGCATTATAGCTGTTAGTAACACTGGTTGATTGTGGTCTCCATAATGTTATCCATCTGTGTTGTAGGTGTACATGTGTCAGCGCAAGGATGGTCTGCAGTCATATTCCACAATGTGGTATGGCACTGTGGTGACACCATGGCTGCGACATATCTGGGGTACAGTTGAACACATGTCACAGGTTTGTATAACAGTTATTGCCTGTGCCACATGGACAGGTAACCCGCTGGGACATGTATAATCTGCAACCTGATGTAGACCAATCCACATACATGCACACTCTTACTTGGCAACACTGGGACTAGACCCCCTACCTAGGTATGTAGTGCTACTGAAGTGTGTGGCTTTCATTGCACACACCACACAGTGTTTAGGGTGAGGTGTATTCCAGGTTACATGTTACATGCAGAACATCCCCAGACATGTACAGTATGCTAATGGGAGATGTAATGGGTGTATATGGATAATACATAGTGTGGCATACCTTCATATACAAATTAACAGATACATAACAGGTAGACACATGTCCGAGATACCTGGGCCTATCACTGCTAACTAACTTGACCGTATGTCCAATGTGTTACAAGTAGGCTGTTCACAGTACATGCATAACTGGGCTGAATTGTGGTATCAGTTACCTGTATGGTTAATGGTGACAGTGGTAACCATAAAGTGGTACATGGGACATATACTGGGTGTACATTGGTGTAATGACAGAGTACACAGCACCCACATCCCCCAGTGGATATTTTACTCCCTAAAACCCATGATGACACTCTGACATACCCACCATCACACATTGACCATGACTGCGATACAACCCATTGTATATCCCAACAGTGGTACTACAGGGATATGCATCTAATGCACATGCCACAGGCATAGTAGGGTGTTGTATTGTCTGCCTCACATATTGGCAGCAACAACACTATCTGTACTACTGTGTGGCAATGGATAGTATAATAGGAGTATGTGGCCTCGGAATGCTGTACTCTACAGATATACGGACATGCACACATACACACACTTGCCATAACTAAATGGGGGCCCCATGCCTATACACCCATTTGTAAAACACTGTTGTGCTGGTACTGCAAGGCTTGTGTAGTTGGTATGGAGAGGAGCGTAACAGGGTACATGTAATGTCCCATACAGCAGCAGCCACAACTGACTATGGCAATGGGTGTTGCGGTGGTTGTGAAGACCCTCATGGAATTTCCAAGTACAGATGTGCTAACACACCGACACTGCTATACTCAGTAATGCACACATACACATGTGTCAGTACTGGGGTGCTCACTGCAGGTGGTCATAGCTGTGTACCTAGCTATTGTCCATGGAGAGATGAGTTATGTAAGGGATGTGTGTACAGTGGTATCCTGCCACCTGCCATGTGGCAGCATGCAATCTATTGACAGACACCACTGTGGTGACCCAAAGGGTGAGAGTGACATGCATCAGCCAATCCTCTGGGTGCCTCCTGCTTATGGCCACTGAGGTGATCAGGTTGACATATATGCAACATGTAGTACAACACATGGTTAGTGTCTGTGATTGAGACCTGTACCCAAGCATGTTCTGTTGACTGTGGTAGTGTAGTGGAGGTACCCATGGCATGTGGTGCATACAGGGTGTTGTCTCCTATATGTGCCAGTTCTTACACAGCTGGGTAGACATGTAAGTGTCAGTCAAGCATAGGTTGCCTGTAGATATACCAGCTGGATAATTGCCATCTGCACATCTGTACAGGGACTGACAGTCATCAGCTTGGCAAGTAGCCATGTAGTAGGATGAATGTGTTGACAGACATTTGACAACAATATGTATGCCATAACTACATGTTTATAAGCCCTCACTAACATGTGCTGTACAGACAGTAGTCTGCAGTTACATTCCACATGTCGGATCATTATCCAGTAGGGGATATATACTGTGGCACAGCTCACACACCAGGGATACAACACGGAGGCCTCAACATCCAGCTATGCCTGCAGGTGTGCCTGTTGTCAATACTACATTTAGCACTCTACTCTTGCCTGGGACAGCACTGTCAACAATAGTACTGCCGTGATACACTACATGCCAGTGTGACAGCATGTACCCTGGGCTACTCCCCCTGTATGTAACACATTCACATGGATAACAGTGCTGTACAGGCCTCATATATGTCTGTGTCCCAGACATGACACTCACACCCCTTGCTACTGTAATGACAGCACATAGGCACATGTATTGTACATGGCATTACATACACTTATTACAGATGTTTTTACCCTGCTATGTTATCAGACTGGGTGGTGTGAACTAGTTACCAGGGCTAAGCCATGCTTAGCAGTTATCAACTTTGCTCCAATATAACAGCTAAGCTGATTTGCACACTGGTAAGCAAAGCCTACACTGTGTAAGCACCTGTATGTTTACCTGTAGCTTAGCAGTACTTACCATCACTCAAACCCACGCAAACGCACTTACAGCTGCTCAAAACTGCCTTAACCACTCTGTATCTGACATCTCTTGTTCTGCCCAGCAAGAAAATGAACAGCCCTTGCAGGTCTTGAACCCAGGACCCTGTACACTATAGTCACAACACTTAACCACTACGGCATGACCACTGTAAAGACAGCTGTTGTTTTTCCAATATATCTGTCAGCACACATATTGATTACTATTGAACAATTGCCTTTACTTCCACAATTGTGTAGTACTTGTTATTAATATGACTGTTGCATCACATATGTTGTTTTATCATAATGTACACATCAGATATATACAGTGAGATACATCTGGGAGGGTATACACAGCCATGAGGTTTACACATGACAGGAATATGGATATATACATATAATATGCTGATATATGTCTACATGTACATACACATGTATATTCATACATATGTCTGTATACACATCTGTGTAGTGCATCATATATATGGCAATGTGTAGATCTCTTCATACATACATACACACACACACACACACACACACACACACACACACACACACATATATATATATATGTGTGTGTGTGTGTGTGTGTGTGTGTGTATAGCTATATATGTATGCACATCCTATGTGTACAGATATGCCTATTTATGTAGATATATAAGTAGATATCTATAACTATATGTGCATACATATCTATTCTGATATACCTATTACTGCCAATATATATGTAGATATCCATAAGTATATGTGCATATGTATCTCTATCTGTCTATGTGTAGACATATATTGCTGTGTATATGTATATATCTGAGTGTTTATATATATATATATATATATATATATATATATATATATATATGTGTGTGTACATATACATATACATCTATGTATGTCGATATGTATATGTGTATATATCTATAGAGACATATGGATAATTATATATGCATATATGTTCACCATATATCCAGAACATGGAGTGGAGTCCTACCTCAGTCCCAATAGTCCCAGTCTCTTAGTGCAAGGGAATTTCAGGTATGTATTGCAGATATATATGCAGACTGTTGCTACTGTAATAAGGGTTGAGCTAACAGACATGTTGTGTGTGGGAGGTCATACCTGCTTGTAACATGTGCGCCATTGGCTACTGACAGACATCCTAAGGACATCACAGCACAATACCACTGCTAGCACAGAAATGGTCCTGTGGACTACAGCAGAGATATGGCCAATAAATGTGGACAGTCTGACACACTGTGGTCAGTCCAGAGGTATACACTGAACCCCTTAGTGCAAAACATGTGGACCAAGCCCGACAATGTGGATGTTAACAGCCATGTAGATGGGTATATCACGTAAATACTGGTATACATTTGCCCCCATAGGTTATGCATTCACACACCCCTGTATGTCTTGACACATAATAACTGCTGGTACAGAGGTGACATGGCCACATACTACCCACTAGTTAGTGACATACATCTATAAAGTATCTCACTGCTTTTTCAGAAATACATGACTGTTATGATGGCCTGGCAGCAGTACATCTGGCAAGTATCTGGACATAACATTACACTGGGTAAGTACACTAAGCTGCTAGGCATGTAGCAAAGCACTGTGCAGGCTACAGGTAGACTGCCACAACACTGGCCTACATTTCGTATGGGGGAATACACATGTACCTGCATATATAGCAGGCTTTACCAGCATGTCACAGCACAGAGTAACAGACACCTGTGATAAAGTGCATAACCACAACCAATATGAACACAGACACAGCCACATATGTTAAGCTAGCTTAATATTACAGTATATGGACTATCTGATCAACACCATCCTCACATGTGCCACTCACACACTAACCCTACATATACTGGGCTACTACACAGACGTCTGATGCCTGTCTGTAGTATGGGGCATGTGTGTGTTTGGCCCTACAAATGTAAGCCGATAGGGCAACATACACTGGAGCAGCATGTAACATCAGATAGAACAGGAACAAGAACAATGACATCTACCACAGTCTGTACACAGGCCACGGTACATCTTCACAATACACACACTCTGTCAGCAATCACCATAAGTACACAGACCTCAGTACTGTACAAACAGCCACAGAATGCCCAGGTTATGTCCCCAAATATAACCCCTACTATACATAACATGTCTAGCAGTCTATGTCACTGGCTTGTTATTAGATATGATGTGAATAAATAATGGTGTACAGAACATATGCACCTCTTACTGCATGACATATGTACAAAGGTTGACAGAGCTTATGGCTGGAGGCACAAACACAGGGCCAACAATGGCATGTTGCTGTGATAACCTCATACATTTACTGTTGTAACAGGGTTTGTTGTGACATATGTCCTATGAGGGGTATGCCAATGGGGGTTGTAGTGAGTGTGAATGTGGTCAAAAGCATCATACACCACACACACAGACACAGGGTGCCAGTACTGACATGCCTGTGTGCATTGCTTCACAGGTGTGTAGCGATTGACCATGCCAGAAGGCTATACAAGGCAAGGTGAAGGGTATACCTTGGCATCAGGCCACATAACAATGGTCTACAGTGTGGCTCAGGGGTGTAGTGTCTGGATTGGCCCACACAGGTGGGTATTACATTCGTCATCCAGTCACCTGGGTAACTATTGTGTGTGGCCATTGCTGTGCAATGCTTGCCATGTATGTGTTCTTTAGTCCATGACATGGACGCTGTCTGGGATGTGCACATGTCCCACATGCATGTACAGTGACATGTGGAACTGTACCTGGGTTGTCTGGCCCATGTTGTGTACACAGATTGTTAACATCAGATGTGCCTGTCCTGGCCTCATGTGCCGGGAACAGAAAATGGACAGCAGGTTGACCCTGCACCCACATTGATAGCATGATACAGGTATTCCCTGGTGTCAGTGGTATCTGTCCATGCAGGGCATGTGTATAAGGCATGGTATGTCCTTTGTGGGTCACATTTGATAGCACCATAGGTCTTGCAGGCGTCCAGTGGGGAACATAGTGATGACACACTGTCTGCATGTATGTGCATATTGTACTGATGGACAGGGTGCCATGCCCTCTGTAGTCCACTGCAATCACACCATGGTTATTATCTGTGGGCAATATGCAGGGTACTACCAACATAGTGGTTGTTGCCTAGGCAAGTGTGTTTGTGCATGAGACATGGGTTGAGAGTGTTTTCTGTGTAATACAGGGGTTGCTAACGTTGTTCACCGGGCTTTGATGTCACATGTAGGAATATGGATTGCCTCCCCAG
Source organism: Protopterus annectens (assembly GCF_019279795.1). Lineage (NCBI taxonomy): Eukaryota > Metazoa > Chordata > Ceratodontiformes > Protopteridae > Protopterus > Protopterus annectens. The sequence continues at coordinate 889,301,854 of NC_056746.1, forward strand.
CTTCTTGGCTATTTCAAATCTGTTATCCTTGTAAGGTGGACATTGTGACATATAATAGGGCCACCATGTAAGAAATTTGCAAAACCCACTCTACAATGAGTCCAGTTGTTACACACTCACAGCCACCTCCACACAGGATATGAATGACAAGCACAGAGACACACACACACACACACACACACACACACACACACACACACACACACACACACACACACACACACACACTTGCCATATCTGGGATTAGAGCTCCTACCTAACTAGTTTATTACATTACAGCATTACGCAGTTATAGGACACGCAACAGAGATCACTGGAGTACTCCTTCCCAAAGGTGTATTTCTCTAGGTATGACATCACCAGGCTTGCCAAAGTAGGGCATTTAAATTGTAGTGAGTGTGACTAGCCTAAAATGCATTGCTCCCTACACAGACAGAGACACACACACACACACACACACACACACACACACACACACACACACACACACACACACACACAAACACACACACAGTTGCCATGTCTGGGATTAGAACTCCTACCTAACTAGTTTGTCAGGCTACAGCATTACTCAGTTATAGGATGCACCACAGAGATTACTGGGTTACTCTTTACCCAAAGGTGTATTTCACAGTGAATGACATCAGCAGGCTTGCCAACATAGGGCATTTGAATTGTAGTGAGTGTGACTAGCCTAAAAAGCATTGCCCCCTACACAGACACACACACACACACACACACACACACACACACACACACACACACACACACACACACACACACACACACACACATAAAGTTGCCATGTCTGGAATTAAAACACCTACCTAACTAGTTTATCACACTACAGCATTACACAGTTATAGGATGTGCCACATAAATTACTGGGAGACTCCTTTCCCAAAGGTGCATTTCACAGTGAATGACATCAGCAGTCTTGCCAAAGTAGGCCATTTGAATTGTAGTAAGTGTGACTAACTTAAAAAGCATTGCTCCCTGCACAGACAGAGACAGAAACACACACTTGCCATGTCTGGGATTAGAACTCCTACCTAGCTAGTTTGTCACACTACATCATTACGCAGTTTTAGGATGTACCTCAAAGATTACTGGGTTACTCCATTCCCAAAGGTGTATTTCAGAAAGGATGACATCAGCAGGCTTGTCATAGTAGGGCTATGGGGAGGGCAGTGTGTGTGCATGGGCCATAACCCATTCATCTAGAGGTTGACACACCACACGCAGGCACGCAGGTTTATATTCCGCAGGTATGTGTATACAACTGCTAGATGACTACTGACTTGTACAATCATGTTGCACAGCTAGCACTTGCACCACAGAGTCTGTACTGCTGATGGATACCAGTGGCTAATTTCTACAGTGAGTGACATTTATACATAATGTGGTTATAGCCATTTGGCTGTGTGCTGGGTGGGACAGGCCTCATGATGGAATGCTCTTTGTCACTATCACTCTCTTCCACAAATCTATGTATGTCTACTTTTGGCATATTATAGTGTGTTGTCCTTAGATATATGTCTGTATTCCTATCCAATGTGTGTGCAAAGCATGACTGGTGCATACTAAGGAGTGTATGCACTAACATCTGCAACTGTCAGATATGTATGGTGCACTGTTGTTTGCAGATATGGGCTTTATTTGTTTAATTGTGTGAACATGCCCAGTATGACCTTTCAGTGTGTTGTTGTCTGACATTGCCTTCATTTCTCTAAGTGTGTGAGCATGTCCAGTATGCCCTTCTGTATAGAATGTGTGGCTCCATTCCAGGTAGTTTGTACTCCAGTGCTTACCTTTGTGCTCTACACCTACAGGTAGCAAACTGTTTCTACAGGATATCTGTAGATCACTTGGCAATATGAGTCAAACTGTGCAAGGGATAGTGTGTAGGTGATTGTGTCTGTGCTGCTTCTGCTACATGGTACTGGTGTTAGCAGAGATATTCAGACATGTGTACTGTTATACACTGTGATGTTTTATGTCTTCAAGTACTGTCAGGTGGACATTCTTGCTCACAGTGATGTCCTGGGGAAGAAGGGTGAATGCAGCTGTGTCCAGTACTGTGGGCAAACATCTATATAGTCATGGAGAGTTATGCCATTCTGGAGGGGGAGACGCAGACACTTGCTGCTGGGTCTGTGTATCCAGTTCAGCACCTTGGTACAGTGCTGGCAGAGGATCCCATACTAGTACATCCATCAACATGACAGTATGGCCTTATCTTGCTGTGGCAATACCTCACAGCTGTACAGATTCACACGGGTTACCCAGAGGCAGGGGTCATAAATCAGGACATTACTCCTATTGTGGTGTATGGGCAGGTTTGTAGCCACCCATGTATGTGTTTACAGCCAGGGATAGTATGTGCACACGGCTGTGTGTCGGACCTTACACATTCCATGCTGCCCATGATCCCACCCCCCCCCCTTATTATTCTATCCTCTTCCATACGTTATGCATACATTCTCTGATACTTTCCCTAAGGTTATCACCTCATCACAGCTGTGTTTTGGTGTTGGTCCACAGTTCATGCAGTGGGGCATGGTGGACATGTTACTGTGGTTTGCCCACATGTCCTTGCATATGGCTTATGTGGAGTGTGTTATGTTGTTATTTGGGTGTCCATGACATAACATGCATTGGCGGTTTTGGTGCTGATGCAGCCCAGCTGTGGCAGGCCATTGCATTCTGTCGGTCCTACAGTCCCAGACCATCATACAGTATATTCCCCTGAGGTGATAGGGTTGGTGTGTTAGGTGTTCATGCCAATACTTTCTATCAGTATTGCTCAGGTGGTGTGGATGCTGGCAGGGTGCTACTTACAGCTAGGGGCACACCTGCATGGAACACCTGCACTGCATGCTGCAGTCTTTCGCTATTGCCATACACAGGTGGGGGTCATATTGTACCCATTCCCAACAGCAGGGATACGACCAGAGAGGTACCTTTGAGTGGTGTTTGGGTGAGCTGGGTGCATGTGTGCTATGGACACTACTTGCATCTGACTCACAGATATACATGGGGCATTCAGTTATGCTGGCTTGTGCAGGTACATCAGGTTTTTCCCAATACATCAGTCCTATCACCTCTGTGATCTGCAAGTGTTCGGCCAAACAATACCAGTATTCCCTACTACAGGCCCAGATAATGTGATGCATACCTGTATGTACAATTCCAAGGGTGTGTCCATTTCACGGTTACACATTGTATACTGTATGTCTACGGTACTTTTCTCTGTGAACTGCTTGTATATCTAGCCCAACAGCCATGCCATGTCCATCTTTCAGATGGTGACACATATTACCACCATACATTTACAATGACTTACTGCTAGCATGTGTTATATTGGGGGGAATTGTCTTTGGCACTGCAGTTGTGAGGACATGGCCCTGTCATTGGCAGTAGTGGGCAATGGCCACCATGTCAAACCTCAACATGCATACATACTGACCACTCTCATACAATATGAAACACACACCGACCTAACACACACATACCTGCATATTGTACAGATGCTACAATCTGTCCTGCTACCATGACCACCTCTGAGCATCTGTGCTCCACTGGTATTATACCTACACATACATGTTACTACATATCTACATCAGATTGGAGGAGATACACCTGACTGTTACTATCATTTCTACATAGGATTTGGGGGGGGTTACACTTGACTGTTACAACATGTGTACATCGGATTGGGGGGCACACAAGACTGTTTCTACTTTTTGACATAGGATTGGGGGGCACACATGACTGTTACATGTCTACACAGGATTGGGGGGGGGCACACCTGATACTTGTACACATTTGCTATGACTGTACTGGTATGTCAGGTACTCCATTGCATTCTGTTTTCTAACCTAGCAAGCTGACTAGAGGCATATCAGTGTACTACAGGTCTTAGGTTTGATTGACCTATATATTAGTTTCTGACTTCTTACCCATCAGAACTAATATCCCACTGCCTGACCTGATGTAGTCTGTCTGTGTAGGCCTGGGGGGGTTACCCATAGGCATCATTCAGAGGCCTTAGTACAGCCTTTGTTTGTGTTTGTCTACACCTGTCCTGCAGGCTGAGACTGTTGTTGGGTATGTGAACCTTCCTAATTGGCAGATGTGTCTCATATGGACACACATGTGGCCCAGCACATTTCCTGCAGTGGGTTTTGTCACCATGTGTAGTACTGGCTACTATGGTGACACCAGTATTTGTTACAGATCTTATGCTGCCACTATAGGTGTCTACTATCTGCTGGCATCCCATTCAGCCACCCCATTCCCTTGCATGCTCACATCCATACCATAGATACAGGTAACAACACATTCTACACCATTCTGTTATTGGTAAGGAGAGTGACTTACCTTGTGGGTGTGCCAGTATTGAGGATGGTGCTGGAGGGCAGCATATGTCTGATGTACATAGTGCACTCCCTACATATGGTTGAGCACATGTAGTGTCATGTTTGGCATCCCTTTTACTGTATGTGCGATTCAGAGAGAGGTGTCATTCCCTGGGTCCCTCCTGTGTCAGTGTATGTGCTATGTGTTGCCTCTTTGTCAAGGCTAGGGCATACGGGGCATGCCTCCTTCAGCCTACTGGGGCAGGCTCAGGTTGTTCCTCCTCTGAGCCACTCTGTGCATGTGCAGGCCTTGGCAATGGTGGGGGGCTGTGCTGTTCTTGCTGCAGGTGTTTCCACAGGATCATATTGTGTAGCATGGCACATACAATGACAATTTGAGTGCATGTAGCTGGTGAGTATTGCAAGGCTCCCCCGGATGTGTCCAGATGCTGGAACCATGACCTGAGCATCCCAAACACATGCTCTATTATAAATCTGGTCTGTGCATGTGCCTCATTCTGGAGTTCTTGTTTGGGTGTGTGTGCATTTCTGATGGGTGTCATCAGCCATGGCTCCAGTACTTAACCAGCATCCCCCACTAGTTGACCATAAGGGATGTCCCCATTGACAAATCTCTGGTACAGCTGCGTTGGATGCCAAATGTGGGAAATGTGATAGCTTCCAGGGCAGCCAGCACACACATTCATTATAATGCCATTGGCATCGCACACAACCTGGCAGTTGATGGAGGGGAAGTCCTTGCGGTTGATGTAGACCCTACCCCGCTCACCGGGTAGTGGTTTGATGCATATCTACATGCAGTCTATAGCACTCACTACCTCAGGGTATTCTGCTATTTGGTGGAAGAGGCGCAGATTGGTGGCCAAAGCCTCACTGGTGTTGGGGAAATATACGTGCTTACTGGCATGTACTGACATGGCATCTAGGAACTGGTGGAGTACCCTGGATGCTGATGCCTGTGAGATCCCCATGATATCCCCAGTTGGCCTTTGGAAGGTACCTGTAGCTAGTATTCTTAGGCCTACACATACCTCGATATCCACTGGGATGGGTTCCCCTCTGTAAGTTCTGTGTGTGAGGCGTGGCTGGCACAGCTCAACAATTTGCTGTAGGAGGTCACTGTCCACCCTATAGCGCTCCACTATCTCCAGCTCATGTAGCCACTGGTAGATTACCCTGGGTCTGTACATTCTTCTCTGTCTCCTCACTGTGGGTTGGTCAATAGCATTCTCATCCCCTTTCACATGTTGTTGTATGATAGTTATTTCAGCCCCTATCATTTTGTTGATTTTGTTTGTTAAAATTCCCCCGCTTGTATACACCGGTGGTGTAGATTATGTGGGAAAACCAGAGAAAAAGGTGTTTGCATAGTTTAAAGTAGTGTTCTGGGGTGGGGTGGGCTAGGCTGCTGCCTGTGTAACTGGCTGATTCTGATACATTTCACCTCCCAGCTATGCAAGTTCTCCTTGATTACCTTCCTACTACTGTTTTCTTTCCCATTGCCTTCCTGTTTAAGCCCAGGGGTGCGCTGTGCAAACACAGTGCTCAAATGTGCACAGAGCTGCTATTTCCTGGTTAACTTTTTTTTTTCTTTAAAACCCAGTGCGCGGTGCTCACACCCGCTTAGGCAATATAAAGAGTGCTAGGCAGCCTCAGACACATCCCCTTGCTTAGCTCTGCTTAGCTTAGCTCTGCTAAGCTAAGGGCAAACCTGAGCCACAGGGCTACAATCTGCTTACAGTATGTCTGACGGTGTGACGATGATGTTAGCTAACTCCTAGGCTTGCACCAAGCTATTCCTACTCTTACACTGTTGGATGCTGACTAGCATGCAGGGGAGATCTGGGATTAAGTATCATGCCCCTCATTTACATAGGATTGCCTGCTGATGCATAGTTACAGGTCCCACAATGAGCCTCCCCCCTTAGCAACCACTATTCACTGGCCATGTTATTTTCTGTCTGCCATTGAGTATAATGGCAAAATAGTAATTTTGGTTAGAATGCTTATTTTAGCTTTCTTTTTTATTTTTCACCCGATCCCATTTGCACGCCGCTGCCCTACACTTAAACAGCTGAAATTGGCTAAAAAAAAAAAAGTTGATTTATTTTATATTTGCAACTGTTTTCCATGCCAATGGCATTATATTTGGCCATTGGCATGCTTCCTACATAATAACCACCCTTTATTTGGAGCTTTCATGACTCCATTTTGTAGTTTGCAGAAATGTACTAGGTTACTGGCTGAGTATATTTCTGCAGATTACACTAGTCCTGCACAACCAGCTGCCAGCTTCCTGAATCGCAAATTCACCTCATTTGCATGGATTTCACCTGCAAATGGGGTAATTTGCATACAGGGGCTGAGTCCGTGCAGGACTAGTGCAGAAGCACTTGTGCACGTCCCTACAGCTTATTCCAGGATCGCATGGAGACATATTGCCTGCTGGAGCTCCTGCACTAGCCCTGCAGGGCTTGCTGAATCTGGGGGTTTGTATTCACCATATGATTCTCTCGAAATACTCTCCTTAAACAGAATACACTCATCTTCTCACTGAAATGACAAAACTATTTTTATATATAATTGCTGCCTGTACAATTAACTATGCTGCATGTGGGCATTCTCTTTAGTAACTTCCACAACAGTAAAAATCTTTGAATGTATAAATGTAACCTGTTTGTGTATAAATGTTAACAGAAATGTAACTACTCTGTGTTTAACTGGAAGTTAGTATAATGCAGTGTAAACAAATGGAGCTTTTCTCCCCTGTTTGAAAATGGGTAAACAAATATAAATAAATATATATGCATTTCCATGTGTGTGTGTACATATCTATATGTATGCATGTATATATATATATATATATATATATATATATATATATATATATATATATATATACACACACATGCACACACACACACACACACACACACACACACACACACACACACACACACACACACACACACACACACACACACACACGCATACACACACACACACACACACACACACATACACACACACACACACACGCACACACACACACACACACACGCACACACACACGCACACACGCACATGCATGAGGTAATTTATATGAGGGAATGTTAAGTGCTTGTCTGTTAAAAGTTTGAGCACTTAGACATTGGAAAAAGATCAAATCTACAAGATTTGGAAAAAAAGCAGAAAGAAAAACTATTCTTTTTTACAAGGGCAAGCTCCCCCCCCCACACACACACACACCACCTGCTGTAGATAGATGGATATAGATATCAATCTAGATATAGATATATACCAGCTCTGAGATCACACCACAGTAGAAAACAACAAATTTCCAGACTCCAGTGCACCGCAAACTCATACAACCAAATATCAGCAACATTTGAAAATTCAATTTTCAAACTCTTTTGCCAGTCTAGCAGACAGGAGCCCATATATATGTATATGTATACCTATAGATAAAAAATACACACACAAACACATAACTGTCTGCCTATCTCTCTTTCTATCTAGCTATATCTATATGTATATATGTGTGGGGGCACAGAACATTAATTTAATCCACAGATTAACAAAATCACTGATTTTGGCTTGTTTCTTCTAAGATTTTTTTAACACAACTTTATTGAATTATCACTTGTGACATAGGCAATTTTACATCCATACAAAAGTATTCAAACTGTATTAACAAATTAACATTAACAACATTATACTTCATATATATTGCTATATATCTTATAACCTAAGCAACATTACATGAATTATTTATTTCCTTCCCCCCTTTTTAAACAAGAAACATCCTTATTAAACCATCACTTACTACATTAGCAGTCATATATTTATATAAAGGTAAGCAAACCACACTGACAAAATCCTAGTTGCAAGCATTTTACATCACAAACCATACAAACACATTCCCAGTTATTCTGGTAAATCTGTCAATTGCAGCCAGTAAATAATTTTAGGCATTTGAGTATCAGATTTAATAGTCTTTATAAGAAAGTATGCTAATGCAAAGCTTGCAATTCTAGCAACTTTCCAAGTATATAAAGGCAATAGCTGTCCCTGATTTTGATAATTTATCCATTATTTTTAGTGTTCATTAGGTTCATACGTTATTACTAGGCTAACAACTCCAGGGGCCTTTTTAAACCTAGCCTTGCATCCCAAAATCATCTGACAAGTTTTGATACTCTAGGGTTATTTTTAGGGGTATTCGTACGCTTGGTCATGGGTGGTCAAGCAAGTACAGGCTGCTTCTGTCTACTAGAGACATAGGTACCAGACCAGTGTTAAATTTGTGATTTCCTCTGAGATACATACATGTCCCTTCAATATGTCCTATTTCTGTTGCAGATGACATTTAGGTCTCTAGATTGGGTAAGTCTGATGCTATTTATTTTTCAGATGTGCAACAGGTGCCTAGATTGCCTTTCAGCAGTCTATAGGAGACTGAGAGCAAGGATCGGACTTTGAAGTGATCCACACAGGATATGTTGTTTACACTACATATTCTTTTTGTGAGGAACTTCTATGCATGCTCTAGTGTTGCATATGCTTAGTCTGGTACATAGCAAAGGTGGCATTTTACTCAATGATTCATCTGATAACAGAACAATGACATCCTTGGACCTAGATGTCATACCATTGTTTATAAGTTGTGTAACATAGAAGGATTTCCTTACTGCCATGTACATAAGATGGTTAAAGGCCAGGATAATGTTTACATGTTTTCCCAAATCCCTGACCAGTGGGTGTACTCTTAGAGGTGTGTTATCAATGTGGTAATTCCTAAGGTTAATCATCCTCCCAAAGGATTCTCATTGATTCTTGAGCTTACAGGTTAAGAGGTATTTGAGGTGACACACTGTATACTGACAGCAGTGATCAGAGAAGACATATTGCTATGTTGCAGTTATTGTATGTGTTTGTTCATTCATTTGATCAGCATAAAATAACTAAGGTGTCATCGCAGTCATAAGTCGCTATAGTTGATGGCCACATATGTATGCATGGATATGCAGAGATGCTGTCAACTGTCTGTGATTTCAAGCATGCCTCTGAATTTTTTACTCCTATTTTGATCTGTGTCTTGTAAAATTTGTGCTCTTTGTCCTCTGGAAAATCAGTGAGGTCTGCACAGTAAATAATTATAGTCTTTTTAGATTTAGACTTAATAGCCTTCAGAAAAAGCTACTAATGCAAAGAAGGTTATTCTTTTTAAGTATATAAGAGCAATTTTGACTCTTTGCCCACCATTACATTTTAGCTTTCTCCTTGACTTCTGAACTAAGAGCTTGGTTTTACACACAGCACTGACTTGAGAATTAAATTTCTGTATAACAGTTATTTATGTATGTATTCATATGATTGTGATCAAACATCTGAGGTGTACAGTCTCAGTCATACCAGTGACTGACTGAGGGACATATCTTTGTGTGTGTGTGTGTGTGTGTGTGTGTGTGTGTGTGTGTGTGTGTGTGTGTGTGTGTGTGTGTGTGTGTGTAAATGTGTGTGTGTAAATGTGTGTGTGTGTGTGTGTATGCGTGTGTGTGTGCGTGTGTGTTGTGTGTGTGCTATTTGTGCGCATGTGTATGTGTGTCTGAGTAAATGTGTGTGTCTGTGTAGAGGTCATAAATGTTCTTAACTGTCTCAGATTTTTGCAGAATGTCCCTGATTTTTTTGCCTGATATTTTAATGTGTTTAATGTGTTTCTTATAAACTTTGTGTTTATGTGGCAAATCATTGAGGTGTTCAAACACTGCATAATGACAAACATTTGTGTCTCAGACATAGCATTCATAAAAGCATATTCTTTCAATGCCTGGTATTATAGCCACTTTTTAAAGTATGCAAGTGTTAAAGCTGTCCCTGATTTTGGTCCTTTGTTAGTCATTACTTTTTTACCTTTCACTTTACTTTTTGAGTTAAGAAGTTACTAGTCATGGATATGGGAGTGGGTACCATTAGCTGCACACTGCATTCTGACAGCAATTGACTGAGAGAATAAAGTCTTGTGTTGCAGCTATTTTTGTATTTTTTTTATTCATTTGACAACAATCAAATACATGTACAGTTAGTGTCATACAATTAAGTGTCTGTAATTGATGGTCACGTCATTGTGTGTGGGAGGAAGCATAGATTTTTAAACTATTCCTGATTTTGTACAGTGCCCCGGATTTTATATCATTTTTTCATATTTATTGATTCATTGATTGTAATTAAACACCTGATGCATGCATTCACAGTGATATAAGTGCAAACAAGAAATGTGTACCTGCTCCTATCCTTTTTTGATAAAAAATAAAAAAAAATGGTAGTGGGTATATTAAAGTATCTAGACTAAAGTTCCTAGATGATCACCTGCACTTACAAATAAATAATTGTTTATAAATATAACATTGTTATTTATAAATACAATAAAATGAGTAAGTGCTTTTATCTCTTTTAGTCTTTAGAAAAGATTGTAGCTTAATAAGAAGTGGGGCACCATATAGAAGGGATGGAATAAGGTAGGTGGTAGAAAGTGCAAGACTAGTAGTGGGAGAGATGTAGCAGTTGTGGTGATACAGCATGCTATGTTTCTATTGGGTTTTCTTTATATTAGTTAGTATGTGGGTATCAAATTTTAATTGTTCATAGATGAGGACTCTTTGAAGCTTTGCAAGGGATGCTACCTCAAGAGAGGTATTATTATGGCTAGTAATGGAGAATGAGTTCTTGTCTATAGTAGTGTTTTTTGAGGGGGAAAATAGCATGATTTTAGTTTTTGATGCATTGAGTGATAGGTGGTTATCTAATATCCAGTGTTCAGTATAAGAGAAAGCATTCTGAGTTAGTTTTAAGAGAGTGGAGGTGGAAGTGGTAATGCAGATGATTGTAAAGTCATCTGCATATTGAATAAGTTTAGCATTAGGAATGTTCTGGTGGAAGTCACTTATGAAAATGTTGAACAGTAAGGGACCCAATATAGAACCCTGGGGTATGCCTCTGGGCATGTTAAGGAAGGAGGAGGTGGATTTTTTCCATTTGACAGCTTGTTGTCAGTTGGAGAGGTAACTAGAAAACCAGTTGATGGAAGAGTGGGATAGGTTTAGATTGGAGAGCTTGGATAGGAGAATGTTATGGGAGATAGTATCAAAGGCCTTGGATAAGTCCAGAAGCAGGGTAGGCACTAGGCAGCTGTGGCCCTGGGCTTTATTAATGGTTTTGAGGAAGGAGAGGAGAGCAGTGGTGGTACTGTGGCCAGGTCTGAAACCATGTTGTGTGGGGAGGTAGCTGCCTATGAGGTAGGGTAACAGTTGAAGGTGGATACATTTTTCCAGAAGTTTTGAGATGGAGATAAGATGGTGAATGGCCAAAATTTGGGAATGTCGTTGTTGTTGCACCCTTTATGAAGGAGTATGATAAAGGCATTTTTCTAGAGTAGGGGTACATAACTTTCTTCAATAGACTGGTTTATTAGAATGGAGATGGGAAAGGCAATGGCATCAGCAGCTATTCTGAGGAAGTAGGATGAAAGGTCATCAGGGGCATTAGAGCAAGGTTTCAGTTTTTGAAGGAGTTTTTTATGGTTGAGATGGGAATGGGTTTGAAAGTAAAGGAGGGGGATGAGAGGTGGCAGTTTTAGGGGTGGAAGAGATAGGTGGAGGTGGAATAGAAGCTTTGCTGGGGAAGGAGGTAGTTAATTTGCCTATAGAATCAGTAAAGAAGGAGTTAAATTGGGTGGGTAGGGACAGGTCAGAGGCATTAGGGTCAGGGCAAGGGTTGTTTTTTTGCCAGGATTGAGGAGGGTGGTGATTCCATTCCAGAAATTTTTAGGTTTAGTCTTGTGGTTGTTTTGAAGTATGGAGAAGTAGGATTTGTGGTCAGACATGATAAGTTTTTTTTTGCTTTGTTCCAAAATAGTTTATATTCATTCAGGGTGGTAGGGGATTTGTTTTTTCTGGTAATGTTTCCATGCTTAGTCACTGTGATGCATGATAGTTATAGTATCTTTGGTTAGCCATGGGGCAGTTTTACTTTTAATTCTTTTAGTTCTAGAGGGAGCAGGGCTATTTAATAGGTTTATGAATGTAGTATTGAAGTAGTCCATAGCGTTGTCTAGGGAGAGGGTTTTTAGGGGACTCCAGTTTTTATGTTTTAATGAGTTAGAGAAGGCTTCAGGATTAAAGTTTCTGAGACAGCTGGAGGTGATATAAGTGTGAGATAGTTCTAGGGAGGAGGAAAGGTGATAAGTTAAAGAGGGGAGATGATCACTAAGAGCGTTAGGAGGGATACCACTGTCAGATATGTAATGGGGTTGAGAAACAAGAATCCAGTCGAGTATTACCACAGGAGTAATGCTTGGAGGGTCTGGTAGCACAGTTAATTAGTTGTGAGAAGCTGAATAGGTTTATGTTTTGTGTGGAAGTAGGATATTGAATATCAGTGCAGTTAATATTGATGTCACCAAGGATTATGGTTTCGTAGGTAATGTTGGAGGAGAACCAGTAGACAATATCCTCGGGAATGGGGATATTGTATCCTGGGGGAATGTAAAGTCCGGCTATACATATGATTTTGTTTGTGTTTATTTAAAGGAGGGCCAGAGTTAGTTCTGCATTGAAGAATTGGGGTATAGGTTTGGTGAAGGGGGTAACTGCAAGGGAGGAGGAGTAGAAGAGAGCTACCCCACCACCCTTTTTAAGGGTCCTATACTTTCTAATGATATTGTAGTTGGGGGGAGTGATCTCAGGATCTTTTATGTGGGGCTTTAACCATGTTTCACTGATGGATAGGAATGTGTGATTGGTTATGGTGCAGCCAGGCATGGAAGTTGGGAATTTTATTGCATAAGCTCCGGGCATTCAGTGTAGCAAAAAGAAGGGAATTTCTGGATGTGACAGGCAAAGGAAGAGATGAATTTTAATGAAGAGTGGGAGAGGGGCCAGGATTAGGATGAATGTCACCTGGGAAATGGTTGGTAATGAGTTGGTGGATATGGGAAAAGAGGAATTTGGAGTGCTTAGTGTCCTGTTTGAGAGTTGGGTGCTGAGATATAGTAGTGTTGCTATGGATAGGAATGAGTTTGCAGTAGAATAGGAGGCTGTTATTGAAGAAATAGAGATGGGGATACAATGGTTGGATAGTGTCTAACATATGTGGGTTATGGTGAAGTTATATGAAAGGAGGGGGAGTGGTTAAGGTTTGAAGGCTTGGGTGGAAGGTGGAGGTAGGCTAGAAAAAGAAAGAGAAGGGGTAGGGATAAAGATGTGATTGGTTTTAAAGACATGTTGGTATGTCTGTATTTGTTGAAGTGGGAAATAATTAATTGAGTGGAGAGTAGATAGGGTTTGGGATTTGTCAAGTTAGTTCTACAGTGGTAGAAAAGGGAAGGGAAGAAGGAGTGGGGTTAATTGGATGGATCTGGAGAGTTTGTGATTGGCTGATATGGGTGTGTGAGTGGTTCTATAGCTATAAGTGCAGATGTAATGTGGGAGGGTGGAATTTGGGGGCAGGGTAGGGGAGCAGAGTCAGCCTGAAGGGCAAATGTTGTGGGTAGAGCTAAGGAGAAGGAAGGTGGCTAACAAAACCAATCAGTGTAATAGAGCTGGAGCGAGGAAGCTCAGAGGGACTGCTGGACCAGAACAGTAGAGATGATACTAAACTGTAGAGAAAAGAAAAGAAAAAAACTTGTCAAAGCAGACAGGCAGAGTAAGTATTATATGAGTGGAAGGGAGTCAGTTGGGGTGAAGCACAAACTCTGCAAATGTGAGGTTTAAGTATGTAGAGTTATAAAGTATCTTGAGGGAATATTTTCTTTTGATTGCATAAGTATGCTCACACATCCTAACTTTCTATGAGTTTTTCATATGTAAAAATATTTACATGATGAGCACACTGCCATATCTATTACACATTCTGGTATCTGTTGCACACTGTATTCTGACAATAGTCAACTGAAAAGATACATTTGGATGTGACAGTTATTTATGTACTTATTCATACTTTTGATCACAATCAAACATTTGAGGTATACAGTCAGAAGATCACATCTGTTTTGGGGTGCATAGATGCTCTCAACTGCCTCTGATTTTGCAGAATGTCCTTAATTTGTTGGCTCATATTTTGGTGTGTTTTAAATAAAGTTTGTATTTCTCAGTTTAATCATTAAGGTATCATTTAACAGCCTTCAGGAAAAAGTATGCTAATGCAAAGCCTGTTGTTATAGAAACTTCCTAAGTATAAAAAGCCAATAGCTGCCCTTGATTGTGGTCCTTTACCATTATTACATGATTTCTCCTTGATTTTTGAGCAAAGATGTTGAGAGATATGTTGAAAGCTATGCTGAGGAGCAATGGATTGCACACTATATCTGGCAACAATGACATGGAAAGATAAATTCCTATGTGTTAGTTTTTATATATATATATATATATATATATATACATTCATCTCATCACAATCAAACATCTGAGATGTATAGTTATAGTCATACAAGTGTATGCAATTGATGGCTGTGTGTGTGTATGTGTGTGTGTGTGTGTGTGTGTGTGTGTGTGTGTGTGTGTGTGTGTGCGTGCGCGTGTGTGTTTGTGCGCGTGTCTGTGTGTGTATGTGTTTGTCCATGTGCATGTGTGTGCGTGTGTGTGTGGCTCTGTATGTGGCTGTGTATGTAGGTATGCATGTATGTAAAGGGGAGATAGATGCTTATATCTGTCCCTGATTTTTGCAAAATGTGCCTGATTTTGCCTCATAATTTTTTTATTTATTATTTCATTTGATTGCAATTGAACATCTGATATGTACAGTCACAGTCATACCTGAGACTGTAATTGATTACCACGTGTGTGTGTGTGTGTGTGTGTGTGTGTGTGTGTGTGTGTGTGTGTGTGTGTGTATACACAGGGAGATTGTAATAGGTTGTACTTTATGGTTATGACAGCAGCAAGCTGAAATACATGTGGCCATTATTTATGCATTTATTCATTTATTTGATTCCAATCAGATCATCTGAAGTACACACAGCCATACAATTTTGTGTAACTTGTAGGCATGTGAATGCTTGTGTGGAAGAGGTTTTAAAACAAATTGCTTTGCATCATTTTTTTGTGGTATTTCAATGTGATATCTGAGGTGTTCACAGTCAAAACAATTGACTTTAATTACTGGCTACAGGAGCTGCCAGTATATGTAAGTGTCTAACACTGCTCTCATTTGCTCAAGTTAAGCAGTTATTATTCTGGCATTGAAAACTAGTGTGAATTTGTGTGCATCCAGTCTAATACTTTACTACAGCTATTTAAATCTGAGGTAATCGCGGTAAATACAATGGCTGGAATTGGTGGGTATTGAGGTTGTATGTGATGAGAATGACGGCATTTGTGGGGTGGGGTTGCAGTTTATGCAAAATACCTAAGTTGTCCATAACATTTTTTCACTTCCCATTACAGTCAAACATCAACATTATATTCAATAAGTGGCTGTCTGTGGCAATCTGGAAAGGATGTATGTGATAGTAACTGATCATAAGCAAAGTGTCAAAGTAAGCAGTATTGCGATCTAACAGTGCTTGGTTCTCTGGTTGTGGTTTTGGCTGTGATTCCTTTTGTGTGGAGTCTGCATGTACTCCCTGTCTCTGTGCGGATTTTATCCACTTGCTTTGGTTTCTTCTCCCAGACCCTCAGCTGCATAATGTACGTATATGTGTGTGTGTGTGGCCATTTGTGCTTTTACCTTCCTACTGAAATAATACCATAGGGGTATTCAGAAGGTAACTGTCTTTTTTGGAAGGGTAGGGAGGCAGGATCTATTCCCCAGACATAATTTATATATACTTGCAAGCATCTATCTTACAGCTTATTGGGGACTACTGTTTTGTTAGCTTTGAACAGAAAGCTTTAGACAGAAGTTATTTTACATCAAAGGAAAGAATGCTACTGAATTTCTTTCCTTACTCATTAATTTTTGATCAGGCTATCATTGGATCAAAAGGGTATATAAATACTATAAAGTAAATCTTTCAATATATATAACTCTGTGCATTCTGTGGGCTTAGTAGCACCCAGATCCCCAGCTTAATTCACTTAATCTCTCTCTCTGGACTTTTTACAGTGATGTTTTGCATACTTAGGGTGTTTTAGAAGGATGTGGGAAGACCTAAAAAGAAAAATAATAAAGAAGCAATCTATCTGGTTGTTTTGGGAGCAGAAAAGGGGTAAACAAGAAAGAATGGAAAGGTGCAGGGTGAAATAGTGTAGAATAGAGGGGGTGGTCATGGAGTCATTCATCTAGACTCCATTTTGCCTAAGTCTGGCCTTTACTGCGATCAGATCTGAGGTATTTATAGTTAGTACAGTAGCTATAATGACTGAGTACTGAAGCAGTCTGTGGATGAAAGTAACTGAACCATCTACCCATATGTTGTTTGATCACATGTAATTATTTATTTTATTTATTTATTTTATTTTACATTTGTTGACCAGGAGAATCCAACTGGATAAATGTCTATTTTCAGTGGAGGCCCCGGGGAGAAAAGCTCTAGAGTTTGTAAATATACAAAGGCAAGCAAACACATATAGTAACTTAACAAATACATAGACCAAGTACAAAACATAACATATTAGAAGTACATAGAGAAAAAAATATTTTAGCTGCAAATTGTAGTAGCACCACACGTTAGTTGTATGTCCAGTAATTTCTACTTGAATTGATGAGAGTATGTATAATTCACCCATAGATATGTGTAAATTTACAATATTGTGTTTGAGTATGATGGTGTAGGAAAGAGTTGGGGAGTATAGTGAGTAGTAGAAAGCTTTCAGGAGTATAGTAGAACTCCTAGTAGATGAGGTTTGCAAATTAAGAAAACTAGTACATACAGTAAATTAGTAGGCAGAGGTTGATTGAGAAAGTCCTGAGGGAAAAGCAGGTATAGAAGGTCAACCTGGGGGAAGGCATGGGCATTGTCTATTGATATAAAGGTGTTCCTTTAGTAGTTATTTAAACTTAATGATAGAATGGTTATTAGGCTGCTGTAATAGTGCCCACACCCCATTTCAGTTAGCCCCACCTATTCAGTTGCTTCCTCTTGCTTTGAAGTATATCATACCTCTCAATTTGCAGACTTTGAAAATAGGAACAAACACTATTGAAAAGTAGGTGTAGCCAGCTAAAACTACAGATATTTAATTTTCATAAAATCTGAATACCAAATAACACATAACTATTCAAATAGGAATGTGGGATACTACTCAGAAAGACTTGTTTAAAAAACAGAGCTTGACAAAAATGATGGAAAAATATAAGCACATTATCAAGGAGTCATTATGAAATCTGAAGGCTGTAATGAACTGATTTGCAAAATTCTATCACATTTTTATTTGCTTCAAAAAAAGACAAACAATTTGTGTCCTCATCCACCCTTTAAATTATTGCTGCAATTAGTGTGGTGGTCTTCTGGTAAAGTTTTTTGTTAGCTTCAAAAATTACACATGATTCAGAAAATTGTGTGAAGGGGTAAATAAAGCCTAACAATGGGGACATGCCTTCAAAAATAGAGACATTTTGTACAGGGTAAAGCAGTTTTTTTTTCAAAACAGGGACAGTTGAGCAGTCTGGATCCCATTATGTGAAACAAATTATTACCGTCTAGGTGAAGATTTAAGATAAAGTTTTATATTGAAGACTCATTCCATCCAGGATTTTTGTCAGTAGTAAATGCATGTTAGCGCTAACATGCCAAACTGAAAGGCCAGTATGAGTGTATGCTACGATGCTGCAGGCTGATACTCAGTGATCATCTTTGATGTTTTCTTAGCTGTTTATTGTGGGGAACCTTTCCTCCAAAGGATTTATCCAGACACTGGAGTTAGGACCTTAGCAAAATAAACATAAGCAGTCATTATCTGTTTCAGGTCATACCATCTGCATGTTGTGGATGTCTGAATGGTATCATAAATCACAGATCCAGGGGTACACACTGATACTTATAATACAAAACATGTTCATAATACACAAACAAGGGGTACACACTGATACTTATAATACAAAACATGTTCATAATACACAAACAAGGGGTACACACTGATACTTATAATACAAAACATGTTCATAATACACAAACAAGGGGTACACTCTGATACTTATAATACAAAACATGTTCATAATACAGAAACAAGGGGTACACACTGATACTTATAATACAAAACATGTTCATAATACACAAACAAAGACATATTGTCTCTGTACATAAAACATTATTTTCTCCAGATTGAGTAATTTAGATGAGTTCCTACCCATTAGATGGTGTGAGTCTGTTTAAATCTTACCTGCTGTATACATTACCATTGGGTATGCTCCCAGAATACTTTTCTATCAGCTGTGTTATGATACCATCTGCCCACCATGTAGGTCGACATTTTTAAGAGTACCACCCTTTCTCTTTTCCAGCATCTCCACTGTTAGGGCCTTGATAGCAAAGTGTGAAATCACTAGCACCAAGTACTCTTGGAAGATATGTCACATGACAGAATCAGTACATGACTGCATGGTGCTTTACTGCTGTTGATGGTATCTTTGCATAGTTCCCCACCTCCGCTATACATGATAGCCAAAAGTGAATCCTCAATTCAAAAGGTTGCTATCTGGGACTATTCTACAATATTAGTTGTATATGGCTGGAATACCCAAGATGCTAGCATATATAGCTTCCAGGGGGAATTAAATTCCCTAAGAAGGGATGTGGCTGCCACATGTAGGACACAGCCTACACCAGCTCCCTTTCTAAGATGAAACTATCGATCATGTTGTCAAGAGTTACTTCAGATGTTATATGTGATATTATATTGTCATGTGGCAGGGTTTATCCATCATGACATTTGCTTGCAACATAGTATTGACTCAATATTATATTTCTGCTATGATAGTAGTTTCTGGTATTTTCAGCCAGTTTTTAATTCTGATTTATAAGAGTACAATATCCTATCATATATATATATATATATATATATATATATATATATATATATATATATATATATATATATATATATATATATATATATATATATACTCTTGACTAGCCTATAAATGCTTGTATTATTTTTTATTTAAAATCAGACGTATTTGACTTAACATTTCCAGCTTCAGTGTACCACCTTACCCCAGGTGTAAACTGCTCTGCAGTATGGCCCACTGTATTGACATTTCTGTTGAGCAGCATAAAAAGTCATAAGCAAATAGAGCTTCAGATAGTTTTAAAATTTATTTTTATTATGCATTGACCAAATGATATAATCATTTGGCATAACACGTTGGTAAAACAGCAATTTCTGAAAATTATCAAAATGAAAATTAATCATATTTAATCTTAATGCTTTTATGGCCTTATATTCATTTACATTGTTCATAATTATTGATGAGTGTTTTTCTTTAGTCATTTTCTGCAAGCTTCTTTCACAGGCATGAAGCTATCAAAATGTCTTTATTATGTAATTTTTGACCTATTGGTAGAAAAAGGATATTTATATATTTTTTTTACAAAATACACATTTTGATTGTTTATTTATTACCATGTGATTTTTGATAAATGCTTGTTTTGCTGTAGCCAAAATCTTATTTGGGTCATTGCCTCCTTTAGCAGTAGCTGTGTTTTGGGGTTAATCATCAGTGCAGACATGCAATATGTGACAGCACTAGGAATAATAGCGCTCCCCAGCTGGTACACTATCCTGACCTTAATGTAAGCATGTGAGAAAAGATTAAAAATGAGGAGAATGAACTCAATACATCATATCAATATGTAACCTCATAACAAATGAAAAATTCTTCAATTACTGGTAACTTGAAACAAAATAGTGGGAAATAAAAAATAAATTATTTTTAGATAGTAAAAATGGCTTCTTAGACAGAGAGTATGCATTAACAAACCAGTAAAATAATTTACTCTACCAATCTCCCTGGTGTCCCTAATAGCATGAAATAAAAAGATTTTAGATAAGATTTCATTCTCTGAATCAATCTAGAAACCACACTGTGCCTTAGTGGCATTCAGTCCACAATCTAATGGAAATTTGTATGAAGATGTCAATGCTAAGTTGGTTCCTGTAGCGGAAAGCACATACAAAGTATCCCATTTCACTGAAAACCACTTGCTCATAAAAAGGTATTAACCCTACAAGTGCTTTGATCTAAAAGAAAGTTGTAAGTGGCATTTGAACCTATTAACTATCTATCTATATTTATTTATCTGTATCTATCTATATTTATATCTATATCTATCCATCTATCTATATATGTGTGTGTGTGTGTGTGTGTGTGTGTGTGTGTGTGTGTGTGTGTGTGTGCGCATGCGCGCACACTTGTATGTGTGTATGAGTTACTCTTGTCTTTACCAAGAGAACAGGTAAGAATATTGAAGTATATAATATTAACACAGCTATTTAGACATTCAGTGGGTATGTACTAACTATAGTGTGTTTAAAAGTAAGCTTAAGTAATGAGTAACTGACTTTAACATGTAGTATTCGGCAGGGCATTGCACTTCTAATCCTTATGCAAGTTAATGGTGGAATTAAAAAGTTCAAACTTTGTATTATCTTTATGATATGCAACATTATAATGCTTAGAACTGAGTCTGGAGGTATGCATTATGCAGGGAAATCTTAGCTTTACTGAAAAGTTAGCATGTTACTGCTGGAACAATGCACATGCTTTTTTCTTAATTCTGTAAATCATACTGACAGCTGTGGATATGTGAAATATCAATCACTAGAGCAGCAGGGAGAACATTGCTTTCAACACAGTGTGAGGGTCATTCCTCAGATTTAAAAATGTTTTATGATAAACATGCCAACTAAGAAATCATTCAAAGCCTAAATTATTTTTACATATGATGACAAATAATGTTAGTGTTCTGACGAAGTCAGATAAAAAGAAAAAGAGGGTTAAAAGTACTTCATACCCCAAAAGAGGGAAATGCAACCTCCACAAAGAATGTTCATCTTAAACTGAAAGAGGACAGTGTTGTTTCATGTTTAGTTTTAAGATGTTAAATAACAGGAATTTAATTTTGTTCAGCATAGACAACTGCATTTATTGTTGTTAAAGATGAATTATAGTTGGTTTTAGCAATTATTAGGTATATGCATTAATATAGTAAGTGAATAATTTTTTTACTCATTTTAAGTCATTTTTGTTTAAGGGCTGAAACAATATTGACTTTATTGTTGAAATGGAAAGGGAATAAATATTAAATACAGAATAAAAATTGGAATGGCAGCTTTTTGTAGTGATGCTATTTTTTCACTATAGAAAGCTACAGTGAATTTTGACATTCCTGGAATGTATCTTGTTGGGATCAATTTGCTTGCATTAATAAACATGTATGCTTTTAATGTATGTATATAAAGTAAAGTGTCATGTTCATATTCCTTTTGATGACTGTAGACTATGATTGTTAATACATGCTGTGACATCCCTCCTCTGAGCCAGAGATCAAGGAGCCACAGTCCTCACCAATGACACCAGTAGAGAACGTTCACGGTGAGAAAAATAGATACACACAGTATTTTCAGATGCAACCCTCTGCACCAAGTACAATTTCCCTTAAGATCACACAAGGAATACACACTCTAGTCGGGGGTCTGGGCTTCCTTTCCATGCCCCAAATAAGACTCCCCACTGATCACTATAGAGCTGAAATGGGTGTTATAAGCCAGGTTCTCTACCACCCTCTCTGTAAAATCTGTGCTCTCAGCGTCTCTGTTCAAAGTAGCTGTCTCACACACTGTCTATGAGATTTGATTTTCATAATACCTCTCAACCTCTAAGAGCAAGAAATCTGGACCAAAGCCACAGATAATGGGAGGACAAAAGTCCCAAAACAGGAACACTTTTTAAGTATTGCTCCTACAAACTTAGTAAGTTGATAGAATAACAGGTTTTGCATTAGTATGGATTTTCTGAAGGATGTGAAGTCTGAAACATAAATGTCTGCCATTATTTTCTGATTTCAGTCCTGAATGATTTGCCAGTAAACCCTAAATTTATGAGAAATGCTCCAAAAAATATGAGGCAAAAATCTGGACATTCTGTGAAAATTTGAACAGCTGAGAGGTATGATTTTCATACACACACACACACACACACACACACACACACACACACACACACACACACACACACACACCTGGGAAAGGCTGGCACAGCTTACCTGCTCTGCCACTTGTACCCAGACTATAAGGTAGTTTTACTGCCACCAGAACACCTGTAGCCAGCTACTTTAAGGCTCTTACCAGGGTACCCAATTGCACTTATTAAAATTAATACTTATACAAATGGTAGTGTTTGACCAAGCAGAAAGACTTTTAGGAATGTGGAGCTACAGTCTTCTTCTTCTTTTGGCTTTTCCCAGTTAGGGGTCACCACAGCGGATCATCTGTCTGCTCATGATTTGGCAGTGGAGTTTTATGCCAGCCCAGCACCCAACCTTCCACAGAAGGCACACATACACACACACACTCATGCCTAGGGCCAATTTAGAGTGTCCAATCCACCTACAGCATGTCTTTGGGATGTGGGAGGAAACCAGAGCACCTGGAGGAAACCCACACGACCACAGGGTGAACATGAAGACTACGCACAGAAGGCAACCCAGCCGAGGTTTGAACCGGAGAGCCTCTTGCTGTGAGGCGGCAATGCTAACCACTGCACCACCGTGGCCACCCACTAAATAAATGCAAGCACTCTCAAAGGTTAAATATTTTCTAAAAGACCAGCCACAATGAAGAGTTTAGATATATTTAATAATACATAAAAAAACATGAAAATACTGAATATCTATTTATAATAAGCACCAGAGTTTAAATCACAGGAAATATATAAAAAAAAAAACAGATGGAAAGACCCAGAGAGATACAGAAAAAAATTACATTTAGCTAATCTCACTATATTTTTCTTAACTGAAGAATTACTGTTCCCTAGTTACTTTCTAAATCAAGGCAAAATGAAAGTGGATGGGTGTCTCAGCTGGTCCCAAAACAGAGTGCACACCTCATCTATTACTAGTATTCAAATACAATTTCAATACTGGCTACAGAATGACATCACATCAGGTCATCTGACTCTTGGTTCCCACACTACCCCTCACTAGAAACCGAGCCAGGATCTGGCACTGATATGTCACAATACACACATAAAATGTTAGCTAAGGTTTATTACAGCATCAAAAAAACCTGTAAAACAATTCCAATACTTTCACCATTCCTATAGAAACTAACAAGCTATTCTCTGGTACCTCAGGATAGAAATTAGTTCACCACTAAGGACAATAGGGCTGGACCCCAGTCCAGGCTTTTCACAGACATTGCATCTCTGACTGCATTCAGACCTGTGAGATAAATTCTTTATGGGGTAAACCAAGTAATTTAATTCCAGGCTATTTTCTTAAGATTCGCTGGGCTGAGCTTAATCTCTTCCCTTCCAGTATCCTCTGCTAACTCATTACATCCGAGTGATGCCTCCAGGTGCATCTATAGTTAACTCCTACTGATGCCTCTAGGTGTCAAATATTGCTTGTTCATATTTGCACGAATAATTCCAAAACCATTCTATGTACAAGGTTTTAAAAGTTTTCATCTTAAAGCTTACAAAATGGCAAACTCAATTGCAATAATATTTGACCGTTGTCTAGTGCAGGTAAATAGATATTAACTGTTGTTTTTATGATGGTAATTTATATAGATATAATTTTCACATTTTTCTAAATATCTCAACAACCAAGTAACACAGACAGAATTCCTTAGCCTCATATGAAAGCTTTCATGTAGATGAATAACATGCTGCTGACAGTATGTATGTAACTTGAGCGGTTACTGAGATATTGTAAATTGTTTACAAAATATTACAAATGTAAGTTACTGTGTTTACTGTGACTTATAAAATTCAGTTTAAGACTTAGAACCTAAAGAATACTACCGCAATAAAAATAGTTTGTGCTGAAGAGTTTGTCATTTATATTTATGTCATGATCCCTAGGGTTACAGGAATATGAAAATTTGTTTGAAATGTGAGGACATAATTTGATTCTGTCAAAAGGCTTAGGCTCCACCCATTGGAAGATACATTGCAAACTTTCTGAGCTCCATTGGCTTGAATGAGTTAAAATATATACATTTCATCAGTTACAACAATACAGTCTAACATACATATATATATATATATATATATATATATATATATATATATATATATATATATATATATATATCTTTTCTGTCCAGCAAGACCCACTGTTGATACATTTTTAACACAAGCAACTTTGCAAATACATTTTTTACACAAGCATCTGTACAAATCAGTTTGATATGGAAATGACAAAACTCTTTACAAAATTCCAGCTAGCTGACATATGTTACACATACACTGCCCTACTCTCCCTGGCACAACTGGCACTACCTCACATCATCACATCTCTCCCCCTTTGAAGACTCAAGCTAGTTTTTCAAGTGACCCTAGAGAAACGTTGCTTGACAGAAATGAGCCTATCTGGGAACAGACTAACCCATACCCTGTCTTGATAGCCCATTTGCATTGGCATTGCTGATCCCACTATTGTGCTGCACTGTCATGTCATATGCCAGCTACCATATGCTCCATCCTAATAATGTGGAATTTTGCTGGCTGGCTCAATGTAGTCATGTTAAGAGATTGTGGTCTGTAACCACAGTGAGTTTCTTTCCATACAGATAGAGCTGAAGTTTTTGCAGTGCCCATAGTATAGCTAGATATTCTTTTTCTACAGCTGCATAACATTCCTCCCTGGGTTGGAGTCTACGATTGAGATATACAACAGGGTGCTCTGAGGAAACCTGGCTGAAAACAACCCCCACCCCATGATTTGAAGCATCCACCTGCACAACAAATTCTTTACTGTAATCTGGACTGGCTGGCATAAGAGATCCTCCCAAAGCCCCTTTAAGCTTTTGGAATGCCTACTTGTAGGCTGGGGTCCATAAAAACATATCTGGTCTGTTTTTCCTTGTCAGGTCTGTGAGGGGAGCAGATATTATACTATGACTGGGAATGAACTTTCTATAGTACTCCACTGTCTCCAAGAATGTCCTCACCTGCTTTTTGGTAACAGGGCAGGCCATGTCTGAATAGCTTCCACTTTGTCAGGTTCTGGAGTGATCTTACCACTGCCCACTCTATGTCCCAGATAGGAGACCTCTGCCATACCCACCTGACACTTACTGGGCTTAATTGGTCAACCCTACCCTTTGCAGTCTGCCCAGGGCTTCCCTGACATGCTGAAGGTGCCCTTGCCAGGAATGGCTGCAGATGGCAATATCATCTAGGTAAGCAAGGGCATAATCTTTTGCTCCTGCTAGGATATGATCTACCAGCCTCTAGAAGGTCACTGGGGCATTTTTCTTCCAAAAGAGCATCTTCGTGAACTCATATAATCTGAAATGGGACACAAAGGCTGACCTCTCTCTAGTGGTGGGAGTCAAGGGCCCCTGCCAATAGCCCTTGGTCAGATCAATAGTGGTCAGATACTTTATTTTATTTAATTATTTGACATTTGTTTACTGAGAAGGTCCGACTGAACATGGAGTCCATTTTCAGGGGAGCCGCAAGGAAAAAAGCTCCACATTACAAACAAAACAGAACATAAACTTAACATTTTACATTGTAGTGGATTTGTGCAATAACAATAACAATAAAAATAACAATAACATGACATTATACAACCATAGTAGTTATATATAGCAATTATATGATGCAGTCTATCATATGAAAATCGAGACAAGCTAAATCAATCAGCAAGTGTTGTTTTCTAGGGGAAAGCATATTTACATAATATGGTATTGAGGAAAGTTTCAATAAACAATTAAACAGTGATCACTAAGTAATTAAAAAAAGTGTGAGGTGGTAAGTTACAGGATTGAGGAAAAAGCAATACTGAGGATACTTGATAAGGATGTGTGTGAGACAGAAGATCAAGAATAAAGTGAAGCGTGATGATAGTGGAAAGAATGGTGTATATGAAGCTGAGAGACAGAGTAAAAGAGATAATAAAATGGGACTAGTAAAGAGCAGGTGTTGGAGCTGCAAAAAGGTTATGTATTTGTTTCCATGTCAATAGGGTGTGATGAAGAGGGAGGAGTAAATATGAGGGGTGAAGTCATCCAGGATTAGTACAAGAACAATGCCATGAGTTGGATAGGTAGGCTTTAAGGAGCTGTTTGAATGTAAAGATGTGTTAGTAGCATTTATGATTTTCTGAGTAATATAGTTCCATATCTTAGCAAAGTGTTTAGAGTAGAGTGAGTTAATAAATAAACCCATTGTTTGATTTTGTAATATTTAGTAGAAATTTGTTGGAAGATCTCAGGTTTCTAATATTGGTCTGAGGTTTTAGTAGTTGTTGGAGAGATGGACATTTGTCAGGTTGGTATATCGTGGAATGGGCAGCTGTTAGATGGGTGAAATTTAAGAGATTTGGCAGCTCAAGCCAGTTCAGTTGATGAACAGCATTACAGTGGTAGGATCTAAATGGAGAGTTAGTTGCAATCTAGCAATTTTGTTATGGCAAGATTCAAACATGGCTAAGTCTGCTTTCTTTAGATTAGTAAAGATAGATGGAGTGCACAGAAGGGTAACTAGTAAGTGGGTTATGGCAATAGATTGCCTGATGGAGTCTGTGAGGTAAGGCTTGACTCTGTATAAGGAGCCTAGTTTGATGTTTTTTTTTTTTTGATTACTGCTGCTAGGTGTTAATCAAATTTAAAGCCTGTGTCTATAGTTACTCCAAGCAGTTTTCTGTAACATATTCTATTATGGTGTTGTTAGAAGACGAGATAAGAAAGGAGCTTTGATGGTGGTGGAATTTGCTGCTGGAAAAGATTGTTAGTTTAGTTTTATTTGGGTTAAGGATACGTTGATGTTTGGAGATCCAGGTTTCTATGGAAGTGATGGACTGCTGAGTTACCTCTCAGAGTAGTGAAAAAGAAGGGTGCAGAGCAGATTAGAGTGGAGTCATCTGCATACTGGATAATGGTGGCAGGTTGGGTGGCTTTATGGAGATTGTTAGTAAATACTGAAAAGTGGAGTGGGCCAAGGATTGATCTTTGTGCACTCCAACTGAGAGGGATAGTAGTGGGGAGAGATCAAAATGCCATTTAACAGCCTGATGGCATTCAGATAAGTAACTTTGGAACCATTTGAGAGCAGGTACATTGAGGTTTAGTAAGGAGAGTTCATGTAGGAGCATTTGATGGAACATTCACACCACCAGGCTAGTTGCCCAACACAATGTGTCTGAAATTCTCCAGGTGCAACTAACACTAGGTAAGACTGCAATCCAAATTGTAGCTTGCTACAGATCCCCCACCATACCCCAAGATTCTCACTACACCTTTCTAAACATACTGGAAAATATTAAGATAGAACCAAACACCCTAATACTGGGTGATTTTAACTACCCTGCCATTAACTGGGAAAACTACTTATGTACCAACACCTTTGCCCAACGGTTCTTGGAATTCATAAATTCCAACGCCCTGGATCAACTAATCCATAGTCCAACCAGGGGCTCCAATATCCTAGACCTGGTCATTACCAACATGGGAAATCAATGCTCCACACCTATGGTCACCCCTCATTAGTCAGGTCTGACCATAAGCTAATCACCCTTAACATCCACATCCCACCCCCACCCCCCAGTAAGGAAACCTCCAAAAAGAATTCTCCAAAGCCAACTTCATGCTACTCAAGTCAGAACTGACAAACTTCATGACAACCATGCAGATGGGAACTGAAAGTTCAACTGCTGAATCCTACACTAAGGCACTGTACGAGCACATCCACTCATGCATGAATCGTGCCATCCCAAATAGAAACCAAGATGCTCTCATCCAAAAAAAGGAAGCCAATCTGGTGGTCCCCTGCCATAAACAAACTTTTTAACAAAAGGAAGAAACTGTTGCAGAAAAGAGGAAAATCCCAGGATGCAAAAAACTCCCTTACCAGCCTCAGTAAGAAACTGAGATCCCTCATAAAATCCTCCAAAGCTACTTACGAAAATAAAATTGCCAAAAATTCCAAAGACAACCACAAGGCATTCTATAACTATGTCAAGAATCTAAATGGCAATGCTCAGATCTGCTCTGAGGTAAAACAGAATGGCATTAAATATACTGATCCCAAGGATATTGCCAATATCCTGGCAGATCAATTCAGTGCCAACTTCACCCCCCTCTCACCCCCTAAATGGCCCATCTCAATACCGGAAGATTGCCAAATTCCAGTAATAATGGCCACACAGGTAAAAAAACACATTCTCCAAAGCTAAGAATACAGCATCCATGGGACCAGATGACATCCCGGGCTGTGTACTACATGAACTACAATATGAACTGGCACCTCACCTAAGTGTCATGTTTAATCATAGCCTCACCTCAGGTTTCATGCCCACTGAGTGGTGCAGAGCTACAGTTATCCCACTCCACAAGGGGTGATCCACCTTGGATCCTGGAAACTACCGTCCCATCAGTCTGACAAGCCTTATCTGCAAGGCCATGGTGTGCATTATCATAGAACTTATAAACAAAGACATTGGCAACCTTCAAACACTGGACCCCACCCAGTTTGGGTTCATGAAGGGCCGATCTTGTCTCCTGAACCAGATTGACTTCTTCGAATCAGTCTCCAGAGCCATGGACAAGGGTAAGGGGGTCCACACAGCCTATCTAGACCTTGCCAAGGCCTTTGACACCGTCCCCCACTCTGGAATCATAGATAAACTTACTAAGCTGGGCATTAATCCCTATGTCACCCAATGGGTTGCTAACTGGCTTACTGATAGAACCCATACTATAAAAATAGCCGACTCCAAATCCAGCTCCAGACAAGTGACAAGTGAAGTACTTCAGGGTTCAGTCCTGGGACCGCTCTTGCTTGGCATCTACTTCTCTGAAGTACAGGCCAACGCTAAGGGACTCTGGCTAACAAAGTTCGCAGATGGCTGCAAACTGGGAGCCATTATTGAATCCCCAAATGATGTGGATACTCTACAAAAGGGCCTTACAGAAACAGATTCTTGGTGCCAGAGCCATGGGCTCAAGCTCAGTGCCAAGAAATGTATAGGTATCCCCTTAGGGAAAAAACATGTATCTGTGAATTATCATATAGGTGGCAGTACACTAAACACCGAAAGTGTGATAAGAGACTTAGGGACACAGGTGGACAGTGGTCTCACTTTCGATAACCATATCGCCACAACACTCAGGAAATTCTTCTATGTGGCACACCTCATCACTAAGGGCTTTTCATCCAGAAAAAAGGAGGTCATTGTCCCACTGTACTCATCCCTCATTAGACCCATTATAGAATACAACGCCTGCTTGGTATGTACCTCTCAAGACATCTGCAACAACTGGAAAGGCTGCAGAAATACCTCACTAAAAGAATCACAGGCCTAAAGCAGATGCCCTACGCTGACCGCCTTAAAAAACTCTAGCTATACTCTGTTGCATATCGTCTACTCAAAGGCGATCTCTGCTTAACATACAAGGCCATGTCAAATCCAGAGCTGTTGGACATGCTACACTTAAAGAAATCCCAATCCCTCAGAGCCACATGCTCCAGGGATCTAAACCTTGCCATCACAATAAACAAAACATGCTGGAGGGATAGGTTCCTGACCCAGAGACTCCCCAGACTCTGGAATAGATTGCCCATACATGTCAAGCAGAGTGTCTCTTTGGCCCTCTTCAAAAGGAACCTTGACAATTGGATGGGAGAAAGGAAATTCACCCCAGGGATCACGTCAGTTGCCCTGCTAGACATGGGTCCAGGGAAATAAATAGTGTGGGAAGAAATAGCCAGAGAATTGTTATGACTAGGCTTGTATAGACCCTAGAGTTGATAGCCTAGTACCAACCTATGAACCTATGATGTCAAAAGCTTTGGACATATCTAGAAAGATGGAGGCATCACGTTGATTATTGTTTTTTAAGTTGGTTAACTGTGTGTGAAGCTTAATAGGGCAGTTTTGGTACTATGTCCAGGGCAAAATCCATGTTGGGTGCTAGAAAGTAAATTGTTGGAAAGAAAATGATTCATGAGTTGGAGGTGGACACATTTTTCCAGTATTTTAGACAGCGGAAGCAGAATTGCTATTGGTCTGTAGTTGGAAAGGTCTTTTGATATTCCTCCTTTGTGAAGTGGGATGATGTAGGATATTTTACAGAGTTTGGGCACATAATGTTCTGTAATGGAAAGGTTGATTAAGATAGAGATGGCATCAGCTGCTAGTTTTAGATATTCGGTGGGCAGTTTAACTGCAACAATGGTTGTGGGTTTAAGTTTAGAGAACACTCTTTTAATGATACTGTTTTTGACAGGTTTGAGAGAAAGAGAGAGAGAGAGGTGGTGTTTTCAGTGCGGCTTATTGTGTGGGTTGGTGTGGGATTATTTTTTTAGTTGGTTAACAAATGTATGGAGTTGATGAAATGAGTGTTAAACTGTTACTATATTATCTGTTGACACAGGAGTGTTGGGTGTAGGCGTAAAGGAAAGTCCAGGTTGTAATAGTTGCTGTATAGTGACCCACAATTGTTGTGGGTTACTGTGGTGTTTTTGTTGTAGGTTAGTGTAGTACTGATTTTTGTCAAGCTTAATGTGTTTGTTGCTCTGTTTCTTAGTAGTCTGTAGTGGTCAAGTGTGGTTTGAGTCTTATTGGTTTGGTAGTGAGTCCATGATTGGTCTCTCTCTTTGAGCAACTGTTTTGTGTCATTTGTTAGCCAGGTTACATAGTTATATTTCACAATAATAGTTCTAGGTGTGGCAAGGTTGTCAAGTATGGTTAGGAACATATTGTTAAAGTATTCTACTGCTGTGCCTAACTGTAGGAATTTTAGTGGGGTCCGATTGCATTGTTGGAGTGTAGAAATGAATGTGTGGGGAAAGAATTTTTTTAATTATGAATTTGTTTATATATGGTACATTTTTGAGGGTGCCCACATTGTCTGAGTAAGTAGGTGGATAGATGGTCACGGAGGGTATCAGGGAGGCAGCCAGACTGTTGGGTTAGTGTAGCCTATTAGTTAGAGTCCAGTCAAGTATGAATTGCCTATTAGTGAACTTGTCTATTCTGATTGGGGTTTGGATTATTTGGGAGAAGCCATAAAGGTTGATGAAGTTTGACGGTTATTGTTAGTACAGGTGAGTCACATTAATGTTGAGATCACCCATTATTATGGTTTTCTGACTAGAGGTAGATGATATACTGTGAAGGAATTCTTCAGTTGTGTGCATGTTATTGCCTGATGGGATGTGGATAGCTATGATGGGTATATTTTTTGGTGGTTAACTTTGTCTGGTTGACATTATTTCAGCATTAATAGGAGTTTGATCATTATTATCTAGTCATTCAAGCTTGAGTGTATTTTTATACATTATGGCAATACTTCCTTCTCTTTTGTGTGTTCTGTCCTGCCTATGGATATTATATCCAGGGGTTAAGATTTCATTGTCAGTTATGTGAAGTTTTAAAAAGGTTTCTCTTAGGATTACAATGTCGGGTGAATAGAGAGAGAGGGTGGTGTGGAATTCACTTAGTTTGTTTGTTAGGCTCCTGATATATATGTTTATTAGTAGGAGATCAGACTTTTGTGGGGAAGGTTGTTTGAAATTTGAGGGACTGTGATACTTAACCTCACCCAGCTGCTCTAAGGCTTCATCTGTCCTAGGCATGATGCAGAATCTGGTACTGCCATCCTCCTTTGTTACTAGCTCTACTAGGGAGCCTCAGGGACTATTGGACTCCTGGATTACTTCCAGTTCAAACATTTCCCGTATCTCCTCCCTGACTAACTCAGGCACCCTGTCAGTGGCCTTCTTGATAGGTTTTTGGGGTCTTGTGTCGACATGGTGCTGCACCAGATGGGTGCACCCAGGTTTCCCAGTGAACATGCCCCCAAACTCCTGTAACACTGCTCAGATTTCTTGAACCTGGGTAGGAGATAGGCACTGGAACAACTTTATAAATACATTTTTAACACAAACATCTGTACAAATCATTTTGATATTCAAATGACATATAATTCTTTAGAAAACTCCAGCTAGCTGTGCTGGCATATCTTACACATACAATTCCCTACTCTCCCTGGCACAGCTGATACTGCCTCACATCATCTGACATGCTTCTGTTCTTTATTGTGGCTTTTGACAGTTTCCTAACTGTCGAAGTAGAATACAAGAAATATTACTGTAAAGGTTTAGTTAAAGCTAAGATAACTTAATGTAACCTAAGGAACTAAAGTATCCACATACCATTTTATAATTCATGAAATTGTCAAGGTATAGTATGGAATGGCTAACTACAATGTTCTGTCTCTTTTTGTGCTGCATGCTCATGCATGCAGACATTTATAATTAGTTTATTTTTTGTCCACTGGGCTAATGCCCATTGCAGGTAGCCCAGATAGAAAAGCTTCACAACTTAACAGCTAAGTTATATATTGAAGGAGTTAATATCTAGTCACATTGTCAACATCAGTGTCTAAAAACACTTTAATAAGTTTACAATGTAATTTAAGCTGTTCTAGGATACAGTTCTTTAGTGATAACAACACCCTCTGTAATTTAGTAATGGCATCAAAAAGATGAAAAGGTAAAGGAAGTAGCTGGGAAAAAAAGAGGGTGTACTCACAAAAAGGAAGATGAAGCCAGTGAAAAGTATTCTTGTCACCTGAATGGCTAATGTAATATACACAGCCATATACAGGACTTAACAATTTCTTGATGAATGAGTTTGGTAGCTAAATATATTATATACTAAGTGTTAGTCTTCCAGACACACATTCTGTCATTCTAGATAGAGGCGTTAATTTAATCATACCTGTGTAGGTACGAGGCCTTTAAATTGAAGGGATGCAAGTTCCCAGAAATCTAGGTCACATGATTCATATCCCCAGAAACTCTTTCTTAAAGGTATAATACACTCCCCACAGGAGACCATAAGGGGCTTTGTGGTTAAGTCACTAACCTTGCCATCTGGTGACTGATGTAATTATCTGTACAACTGTTGAAGTATTCTGTACCCTCCCCTGGCATGTGAATGTGCTCACACACATGCTTGCCAAGACTACACAGACTGCTTTGGAAAACCAAGCCCACATCTCTCATTCCTGTGACCATTGCTGTCATGCAACCTTCTGCTTGTATAGGAGCAGTTCAGCTGAATGGACTGTCTTTTCCCTCCCCCCAGAATGGATGAGTTGGTGTAATCCACTCATTGTCACCTTCATCTGCCTGCCACTCATTGCCACCCTCATCTGCCTGGCTCTTCCAGTGCCAGAGCCTCTAGTCAAACTAGGTTAATTTGGAGTATAGTCAGAGCCTCACCCCTCAAAACTACAGAGTCGGGACATCCCCTTTTTATTAGAAAAGAAAGGATACATACTCCTTAGACAATATACATTATAATATACTTTACAGAGTTCGTTGGATAACAGTTAACTGCACTCTGTATTAGTCAGTGATGAAATCATGTCTGACCCAAAGAAAACTCTAAAATGAATGAAATTCACAGTCATATACAAACATCATATGATATCACTGAGTCTCTGTCATCTGTGCACAGTAGAGTAGCCATTGTTTGTGGGTGGTGCTTCACCATAGTTACAAGTAGAATTGGAAACCACTGACCCTGGATTGTATTGTTTGAAACTATTAGCAGCTTCTGAAGTCAAAACTGAAGCTTCAGCTCTTGGGATTGAAAAAAACACACTTTCTCAGGAATCTCTGACATACTGGGCATCTCCAGCAGAAAACATGGCTTGGTAGCTTTGTTAATGTCTGGTGTCTTCTGTGTAGCTATATATCCTCTCTATAGACTATGTAGGACCCCAGGGCTGGTGATGCCATAACATAATATCATGTATAGGTTCATAGGCTCATAGGTTGGTACTGGGCTATCGGCCCGAAGGCATATATTAGCCCAGCCACGTTGTGCGGTATTCACCACCCCTTTAGTAGTTCCGTAGACCCCTGTACTATCAGCTAGTACCCTTGGCCCCTATCTAGTAGTGCTGTTGGTGTGATCCTTGGTGTGAACTTTCTGTTACCCATCCACTCATCAAGGTTCCTCTTGAAGAGTGATGGTGAGGGGCTCTGTCTTATGTAGATCGGGACCCTGTTCCATAGTAAGGGAAGTATATCATGTACATGAAATTTATGGCCAGATTTTTCATCAAGCTTTCCTCTTTTTCCTCTTCATTTAAGTCATTATTTGCACTTCTGTCAAAATATTACTTCTATTTTAACTACTTGTTTTTGAGCAATTCTGAAATCTGCATTCTTTTTTTTTTTCTGGTGTCAGCAGATTCACTAATGATGGCTGTTTAGTTCTTGGAATTCTTCTCAGCAATACTTGTGAAAGTGATAAAGCAACAACTTCCAAATAGGCATTTTTATATCCTAACAATGTAAGGCAAATGTCCATTTGATATGATATGTAATATTTCTTTAGCATATTTTTTCTTTGTGGTTGAAGATATCCTGGTCATTTAGTAACATGCAGAAATGGATAGATGTAATAAAAATATTTGGAATCTTGTCTGACAAGCTGCAGTTCTTTGACCTGACTTGCTGATGTACCTCATGGCTTCCAAATATTGAGTAAGTATACCTTCTCAACTGCACAATCTCTGGATACTTGGAAGTGCAAGAAACACATAGCATAAAGTTACAATGATTGTGCTAGAGTAACTACGCTCTTACCTTTGGGCATGGTAATGTTGGAATTCTATGTAATATAGCAATAACCCACGCCTGGGTGTGGGTAATGCTGGATTTACCCACGGTTGGCGTGGTTTGGTCCCGAGGGCGAAGCCCGAGGGACCAAACAAAGCCAACCGTGGGTAAATACAGCATTACCCACACCCAGAAGTGGTTATTGCTATTATATACGACATTATTTAAGAAAAGAAACTATTACTTTTCTTAAATAATGGCATAGTATAATGCCTGTTTACTGCCCTTCCGCAGATGTCTGGCATCTGCGTAGTTCTGATGTACCGCGCGCCGCGCAGTACATCAGAGTTGGGCAAAAAGCAACGGAGAAAGCAAGATCTCCGTTGTTTTTACTGTTTCGCTATGTTAAATGGGTTTAACATAGCGAGACAGTTTAAAATAAGCAACGGAGATGTCCGTTGCTTATTTTAACTGTGTCGCTATGTTAAACCCATTTAACATAGCGAAACAGTAAAAAGCAACGGAGATCTTGCTTTCTCCGTTGCTTTTTTTTAAAACCTGTCTCGCTATGTTAAATGGGTTTAGCATAGTGAGACAGCTTTAAAATAAGCAACGGAGATCTCCGTTGCTTATTTTAAAGCTGTCTCGCTATGTTAAACCCATTTAACATAGCGAGACAGTGTTTTAAAAGTAGAGTTATACTAATGGAAAAAAGTCCGGGCAACCGGACCTTTTTCCATTAGTATAACTCGATTTACAATGTGCACGCTGGCCAATCAGCGTGCACGTTTTGGGGGGGGGTCATGGTATAATATCCATTCTACTTCCTGATTCATGGTTTCATGTTAAATGAATATGTGACGGCTCTTACTCTTTCCTTACATACAGATATTCTTTACTAAGGGCCATGAATTTTCTAATACATTTAGTTTATCACTGTTGACTGGATTACAACTTTCTCATTGTTAGACAATAAACATTCTTAAATATGTAATAATTCTTCCCTGAAAGTATAGCATGATTGTATTAGGTATTTTAAATACTGTAAATTTTCTAGTCACCCCAACATGGTAGTGTCTCTTATCAGTTACATTTCTGTACTTTCTCTGGTAGCAGCTTTCAGCACATAACTAAATTCACAGGCCAAGACTGATCATTATATAGTCTGAAGTCTATATTTCAACTTAGCAAAGTGATTATCAAGCCTATTCTTGAACATTGTTAGTGATTTTAGAGTTCATACTGATAACAGTAGCCTATTCCAAATCTTGGATTTATTAATATAAAAAGCTCTGTGTTTCTTCTGCTTATGGTACTGTGAACATAAGTGAAAAAAGGTCATTATTTCAGAAGCTCCTATAATGCTGAGAAGGAATTAAATTAAGGCTGGTGTGTGTAGTGTGTTACTGAGTGTCTTAAAGGCATAGTTTGTAACTCAATGAGTAAAGCTAAATAATTCCAAATGATGAGGGTATTCAAATTCTTTAATCATTAGACTAACCTTGAAAGTAACATTGCATGCACTCTGTTGTCTTTAAGTCTGCTTTATTGTGCATGCAAAGTGAGGTTCCCTATCCAATTATTCATTTTATCAAAGTTTCATATATTAGTAATAACGTCTTCTGAACATGAAGGAACAAATCTGCTTATCATCTCCAATAAACCTTTTTATGGGCTTGATTGATTGACTGTTTGATTTCTAGTTGTTGACCAGTCGAAGAGTACTGAACTATATGGACTGAGTTTAGACTTAGCTCAGTGGTTTAAAAGTAAAAATATTAGAAAACTGTTGCAGTTAGTAAACACAACAGCTGTTGAACAGAGAAGTATTGTATAAAACACAAAATGAAAAACATGATGGATTAGTGAGACATTACATTCATGTAGTGAAAAGAACAATGACACAGGGATTGCTGAACAAAAGCATTAAAAGTTAATCTACATGAGAGAGCTATTTCAAGATCTCTACGGTAGCTTACTGCCTGAGGAATGTTCCCATGCACTGCAGCTTCTAACTGCCTTTGCCAAAATGTAACACACAGCACTTGTTAATGTTAAATTCAAGTTTATTAACAATAGATAACAGTAAACAATCATCAAACATCACAAAACTTGTATTACACATAGCTCTTTGATATCTTAACATTTCCTTTGAGTCTTTTTTTCAGAAGTCTCAAAAGACATGTTAAGAGATGGATGCACTAAATTACATGTAGTAAAAGTTTAATGTTTTTTCTGATAAGCGTTTGTTGCTTTATTAGCTCTAGTTTATAACTTTTTCTCATGGATTTGATAACCTGATTGATTGTTAGCATTTACTAATCATTGTTTAGTGTGTCACATTTTTTAAGTATGGCTGGAAAGCCTATTGGCCTGATGGGGATGTTATAGGGTAAACTATTTTTGTGTCATCTGACAATGTTGCTCATCAAATGAATTTACAGAGTGGGATAGTGGTCATAAAATGCTAAAAAGAAATTATCCCAAGACTAATCCCTGTGGTATGCCTCATACAATTACAGAAGGATCTAAAATGCATGATCCCCTTTTACCCTAAAAGAGCATTTAATAAGCTGTTAATTGACCTAGGTAGTTATCTCTTGGGTTAATCACTAAATTCTGCATCTACAGAGAAGCCATTCTCAGTGGCATGAGCTACACTGCCAGGAAACTGTATTTCATTTTAGATACATTACTCACTTTCAGTAACTTAGTGCTGATTAGAATCTACCAACTTGATGATGTTCTACTAGACTCCTAGAAGTTATTGGAATTTGTGTCACAACCCAGAGAACTTCCAGATCTTCCTCTGTCAAAGCTTCCTTAAACAATTTCCAATGTACTCAGGTAAACATGTCAGCAGTGCACATCAGTGTTGTTGGTTCGTACTGTGCTTTCACGTTTTATTTCTGAAGTGTCAGCAACATTTTTTGTAGTCTTACAGGTGTTTTCTGCAATGACTTTCTGAAGATTTTTGTGAAGGCTTATGGTCTGTCTCTACTGTAATATGTCTCTCAGACATAACAGCATATAATTTCTAACAAACAAAGACTGTAGCTAGCATTTCTTCCACAGTCAGAGCATATTTAGTCTGTGCACATGTCAAGCTCTTGATGCATAAGCAATAGATCTGCCCTTTCGTACTAAAACTGTTAGCTCTTTCTTGAAGACCTATATGAAATAGTGTACATATTTAACTGCAGGTCTAGATGATACTAGTAAAAACTCTTTGTTCCTTAATCTAATCACAGAATATATACCGCTCAAGTAGTTTTTTGCAGAGGTACAGTTATTTATTTTTCTTTAAGTATGAAAGACAGGTGTTCTAGTAGCAACATGAACTGTATTAATGAAGATTTGTCTGTTGGAGTTTACATGTTTACAATAAATTTAATTGTCTGTATCTGGTTTCGCAGAGATGTGATAAAACAGACATATTTTTTCTGCACATCACACTGGTCTGAATAAAGTTTGAATTTCTGCTTTTTTATGTAACTCAGATGCTTTTCTACCTGACTCAAGTTGGTTTCAAACCATTTTTGACTTAATATGACATTCAGTTACACTGAATATCTATGTGAGTGTTCTAGCTCTCTTTACAAACATGCAAGCTGCAAATTACACTGGCTGCCTTTGCAAACGTAGATTAGCCTCACACATGCATGTGCGCTTGTGCACACACGCATACACACACACACACACACACACACACACACACACACACACACACACACACACACACACACACACACACACACACATATACAAACGCACACTGCTAAACATGCAGACATTTAATTATCATACAATTTGAATACCAAATAGCACATGGGATACTACTAGGAAACAAATTTAAAAAAGTGAGAAAAATTATGGCAAAAATATAAGCACACCATCAAAGACATAGTGTAAAATTTGTAGACTTCAGTGAAGTATATCACAAAATTCTACCACACAAAGTAATTTATTTTTGCTTCAGAAAAACAGAGTTGTAAGATGTGTTTCCTCTTTCTTTAAATTATTGTTGCCACTGGTACGTTTGTCATGGATTGTGATTTTCTGTATAGTAGAACTTCCAAATCAAATGCGATCAGGGAGATTCAGAAAATTTTGTGAAGAGGTAAATCAAGCCTGAAAACTGAGGCATACCGCCAGAAATAAGAACATCCTAAGTCAGGCCTGAAAATAGGAATGCTCCTCCAAAATAGAAAAGTTGAGAGGTCTGAGATATACAGACGCACACACACACACGCATACATTCAAGCAAAGACACACACACACACTATGTCTCATTTTCCCCTCTACTCATAGGACACAGCTCACAATAACTGCAGCTTGCATTTTTATCACCATTGTACATTGTATAGCTGAACACTGTTAATCACGCTCATGAACAAACATGCATCTTTACTAAGAACATTGGATTGCTTTAACTGAGCTTGCAGGGCATTTACTTGAAAAGGCTGTCTAACTCAGATAGGGATGACCCACCAGCTTCATTTTATGCAATAAATACAGGCAAAGGTATGCTTGTAGATGCAAAGTCTTCTGAATTTCATTCAATTACTTATAAAACCTTTGGAGTCTTTTGATTTGGGTGAAGTGTTTGGATAGGTACATATTGAAGGGAACAATGTATTTGATGATGAGCCTAATGAGGAATAAATAGAGAAGAATTATGACAACAGGAAATAAAAGCAAATGAATGTCAGATAAAATGAATAGGAGTTAAGTAAAAAATATAACAAAATGTAAGCTTAAAATGTGTTCTTCAGACATCAAGTTCATATAAAACCATAAAATACTTTCAAATTTGCTTTTATATTTAATTAGGTCACTTGATTTAAAACTAGGTACTACCAACTTAAAGAAACATCTTTAATTAAGTATATATTAGATTGAACCAGATATTGACCTCATTTTGGTGGATATCATATTCACTAAAAAATTAATTGAGCAAAGTAGAATATTTTCCTATGTATTGTTGATACATGGTGGTCAAAGGATATGTTTTTATTGAAGAAAGTACCTGCATTTCTAAGTCAAATGTTATTTATATAGTAGGAACACAGAAAATCTTGTTTTCTAAACAGGACTATAGCTTTGAGTTTGCACCAATGGTTTATACACTAGGCACTGGTCTAATCCAGTCATTGATGGAATATCAGGGACTGAACAGGAGGGTTAACAACTGCACCATACGAGGAGTCATCAGACTTGCTCAGGCAAAAGATCTTTACTTATCTGATATAAGACCAGTTGCCAGACACCAAAGAGGTGGAGAAAATATACATATTTGCAGAGAAATTAAGGTAGCCAATCAACTAAGATGTTTTCTGTTGCCTATAAAAGAGACATAAAAACACAGGCACTAAGTGCACACGCTACACAGCTAGTTAACAGAAGTCTACATTACTACACCCACAAGCTGTGAGGCAGAGATCTGACCAGTGGACTACCATCAGAGGCATATCTGGGGGGTGGGGGGAGCCATCATGGGAGTAAGATATCAGGAGGCATGTTCTTGCCAGTAATGCACATTTACCACTCTGTGTGTGGTTTAGTTCATTATCAGCTTTCAGAAATGAATGCCAGTAATGCATTTTTGCTCTGGGATGAATAGCTCAGCCGTTAGCTGTAGCAAGTGGTTTGCTACAGTTTAAAGTAGAGAAAGTTGTTATTATTTATTTATTTTTCAATCTCAAGTATACAAGGACCTTCTTTCTCTTTTTTTTTTTGACCTCAACATAAAGTTGAGGGGGTTGCCAGATCCGGAAATATGACTGAAAAAAAAAATAAATAAAACCATGCACAGGTACAAATGTTTATTATCTTAGTACCTCAGCTTTTCACCTTCAAGAGATAAACAATTCAAGTTACCAACACATTAAATAGTCAGTCATAATTAATTCCAATTACTTAATTAACTTTTAAAATGCAAGAGTTGAACTTGTTTTCTGATGTGAACTTTTTGGAAAGATACCTGAGCCTAAATGTCACTCCTAGGGAGTTCAGAGTAGACTGTTTGCCTGCTGGGGAATTTGGTGAAGAGGAGCAAGACTAGTATGAGAAACGGAGGCAGGTCTCATTGGAATGTACTTTGGGCTGGCTGAAGATTCTGGTTAAGTGGAATTTTAGATCCCTGGATAGGATACGGCAGGAGATTGCCAGTATGAAAGACACTTTGAGAAAGGAGGTATCCGATTCTGTTCTTTTGTGTAAAAATGAATTAAATCAAACAAAGATTAGGAATAGTAGAGTTGGATACTATTGCAAGAAAAAAGAAAACTGTCCAGGAACATTAATGATTTCTGAACTGATTCGGTTTATCAGTGGCAATGGAAATCACACCATAGGAGGTCCAAATGTAGGTCTCCTACTGGTCATTTTTATCTGGGCATGATTCATCTGCTTCATCTGTTGAGATGGCTTAAAAAAAAGCGTGTCTGTTTTGAAAATCTCCCTGAAGACGATTTGGTTGTTCAAGATGGCCAATCAGAAAAGCAAAATGCATTTCAGCAGGACAGCCAGAACAAAGGGGCAAGCAGTTTTAGTTAATAATGGATCTTTTATATTTGATCGAGTTGGAATGAACTGGGACATTAATATTTCAAGTAGATCTGACTTTTTGAAATTTGTCAACTTATCGGACTTGCTTATTTCTCCAGTCGCTGAGAGTGTTTATTGAAGATATCCAAATTTGTTCCTACTAAATGTCTAACACTGACTATCCTTCTGATTGTGGCAAGCAGGTTTTGTAGGAAGTTGCATTTGAAAGTGTTTTTTTTTCCTAAGAGAAGGGACTGTGCTGTTCAAAAATACTCTATTGAACTTGATAATAGTGACTCTTTGCTAAATTTGTCAGTGTATGGATATAGTGACTTGTGTTTTGATAATGGGGTTACATAT
This sequence comes from Protopterus annectens, assembly GCF_019279795.1. Taxonomy (NCBI): domain Eukaryota; kingdom Metazoa; phylum Chordata; order Ceratodontiformes; family Protopteridae; genus Protopterus; species Protopterus annectens. Next base: position 889,343,898 of record NC_056746.1, read on the forward strand.
GAGGATGAAAGTGAAGGGCTTATGTTTTGTACATGCTATGGGTGTCTGAATGTTCCTCCATTGCCCTGTTCAGATAGTCCCCGGGATTCATTAACCTTGCGCCAGGCGCATGAATAGAGTAGGCGTTACAACGCCAAATATGGCCGCCGAGCGATTCATGTACGATCCAATCCCACGTGCACTACCGGCGTGCGCCGGATCTGAGCAGCCCCCGGCGTAGGTATGCTAAACACCCCATGTGCGGTGTTGCACCATGCAAATGAAGGCATATAGCAATTCACGAAGTGGCGCAGGCATAGCATAAGCCCACAGCAATGTAAACCAAAAAAAAAATGGTTTACATTTTCCTAAACATAACATAGGAGTAACGGAAGAGTGTCAGACCCAGGTATCACACTGGTACCATATGCCAATGGCGAAATACACAGACAATGTCAAAAGAAAACATGCACAACATGTAAATAACAACTTAAATGGTATGTCCACAGCAACTCACATCAGAACCCTAGGACATGTTTGCGGAAGGTACAATACAATGAAATAATATAACAATGTTATAAAACAGCAGCGTAATACACATCAGGTTCACAGCATAATACACCATGGTATGCATGGAACGCCACAACCACGGTGCAAGGGTTGCCAAGGACTCGCGGCAGTGTTCAGCGTGGTAACTATGAATTAGTAGTCAATGCCATGCAAATGAGGCAGATAATACTGAATCGCAAATCCCCCGCCGGCGTAAGGCTGTACCAAACGGCGCAGTGGTAATACACCGAGGAGTGGCTCAGAGGGAATACATGTCATCTGAAGAGGGGTGTGCCACCGTAGCAGGAAGCACATTGGAGCACAGCAAACCTGGGCTGTACATCGCAAATCACAGCTGCAGGACCGGGGTGTGGGGTAATAGTTCAGCTGAGAGCACACAATGCGCGCAGAAGTGCATGTGCACGAGGATGTCTACGTTCCCTTAACCTAGTCATGTGACGCTCGCCCCGCAAACAACATCGGAAACAGGAAGGTGATGTTAAGAATATGAGGAAATGTGGAAGAAGTGTAATTGGAGTACTAATGAGCAATCGACACTAATCAACCCACGAAGACCAATCGTCGGCAGCTGACAACTCTGCATGCAGAAACCTGCAAAACAGGATAGGGGAGGCATATGAATGCAAAGAAAGTAGGGGAGGTAGCAGATTGCAAAGATAGAAGACCTGACACAGCAGAGCAAAGCAGACAGGCAGTACAACGGCGGCAGCACACAAAACGCATGATATGCCATGTCCCAGAAAGTACACATGACAGTGCTCTGCAGGATGCATGCCAGAAAATAGTAGGTGCAACGTGCAGAAATAGTAAGGGAAGGTCGAAAGGTAATCCATGGCAGGCAAGAGTAATGCAACACCAAAGGCAACAGCGTTGTAGTTCCATCGGTAAAACACGGAAGATAACCCCCAGATACGGCCATACAAACACACCCTATGACATCATCGGTGTGCACAGCACAATAGTATAAAGTGTGAATGCACACAGCACACAGCCGTGTATTCCCAAATGCCGCACCATAGGTGTAAACACACGGGGAACTTTTAAAATGTACATGTTGGGTGCTGCCATGGCTGTGATCCATCAGCATGTGTTAGAGACAGACGGTGTTGTTGAGGAGGGTGCCGACAACCACCGTAGGCCTCGGAGGAGAAGGAGAGTGTTCAGACCAAGGGTAACCTACCAGGGGCTACAAGACCTGGAGATAGTAGAGCATTACAGGGTGGACAGGGACATGTTACAGCAAATAGTGGAGCTCTGCCGGCCATGCCTGAGAACAAGAAACAACAGAGGGGAACCCATCCCAGTGGACACAAAGGTATGTGTAAGCTTGCGAATACTGGCCACAGGTACCTTTCAAAGGCCAACTGGAGATATAATGGGCATCTCACAGGCATCAGCATCCAGGGTACTACACCAGTTCCTGGATGCCATGTTACCACATGCCAATGAGCATATATACTTCCCCAGATCTCAGGAGGATTTGGCTAGCAATATGCACCACTTCCACCCTGTGGCACAATACCCGGAGGTACTGGGTGCGATAGACTGTACGCACATACAAATCAAGTCACCACCTGGCGAGCAGGGTAGACACTATATAAACCGCAAGGGACTCCCCTCCATCAATTGCCAGGTCGTGTGCAATGCTCAGGGCATTATCATGGATGTGTGTGCTGGCAGCCCTGGAAGCTACCATGACTCCCATATCTGGCATGCCTCACAGCTGTATCAGGTATTTGCCAGGGGGGACAGCCCACAAGGCCATCTCGGGGATGCTGGCTATGCACTGGAGCCGTGGATGATGACTCCCATCAGAAATGCACACACACACACATGCAAGAATGCCATAATGAGGCACACACACAAACCAGAATAATCATAGAGCGTGTGTTCAGGATGCTGAAATCACGGTTCCGGTGCTTGGATACATCTGGTGGAGCCTTGCAGTACTCTCCAGGCACATGTGCCCACATATTCATAGTATGTGCCATGCTACATAATATGATCCTGCGGAAGCAGCTGCTGCAGGGACATAACGGTGAAGGGCCACAAAGCCCACCACAACTGCCAAGGCCAGTCCAGGCACAGAGGGTTCCAGACCAGGAACACACTGTGCCAGCCCCAGTAGGCAGACGGAGGTGTACCCAATATGCCTACGCCTTGGCAAAGAGAGAACGTATAGCACATACTCTGACAGCGTATGCCCCATGGACTGACACCTCCCTACCTGCACACACAGTGAAATGGACGGCACACAAACATGACCACCTGTAAAGTGTACTGTATGGGTGGCCTCATGTGTGACTCCAACATAGGCAGCCCCTAAACACTGTACACCCAACCGCCAGTGGAGCATATAACGCCAACACCTGAACAGTATGCGGGTCCTACAGCATACGGCATTGCTGTATGCCTGCCATGTTCGCCGCAAGATGTATACATATAAATATATATATATATATATATATATATATATATATATATATATATATATATATATATATATATATATATATATATATATATATATGTAGATAGATATAATTATATCTATATAGAAATATATGTACACATATACATATGTATACTACAGTTAAGACAGGGAATTAGAGGGATATAAGGTGACTGAGATGTAACCCGCGATATCTGTACATAGTATACATAGTGAAACGACAACCTAAACATCCGGGAGGTTCAACATAAGAGGATACCGCCAACCATGGAATGGGTAACATACCAATATGCATAACCGTGAGGTGGAAAGATCGCCAGACCACAGTACTGTAACAGTACATGCACGTGTAATAGTATGATGATATGAAGGGAGAGGTAGACACCGCCGGTGTTGCGGTCCACATAGGTACTGTGTGCAACTGTCCCCGTGAGTGCCGTAGTATGTGTACGTGTGCGGTGAGGGTGCCGTGTGCGTCACTGTGTGAGTGTAATGTGTGTGTGTCTGCAACATGTGTATGTTGGTGCCACGTTAGAGGCAGAGTTGAATATTAGGTGTAGGCATACGGTAAACTAGCCTCAGGCATATGTACACTACTAGTCCCAAAGTAGTAGTGACAGCCCCACCCTGGCTAGGTGTGTCGCGACATAGAATGATACAAAGTGAATATGTCCCAGATGGTAGCACAGGAATATACCCCATATGAAATGGAAAGAACGTATGTAATAGTCATGCCTGTATGTACGACACCGATATGTTAATTGCAATAAGATACGTCAGCAAAGTCACACAGCAATAGGTATGTACCGCGGAAATGTGTATGTGCTACCCCAGTACTGACCATGGCCACATGTCGGCCCGTAAACACCGCTGTGTGTTCTACAAGTGTCAAGCAATCAATTCCCATCTGAATATGTGGCAACTACTGGCAAACAGGCTATCCCAACAACAGGACCACAATGACTGCAAATATCTGGGACAGAATGACAAGGGATAGTTGTCACGTACATACAACCGCTGATATACCACAGATGTTACTGAGGTATACATGCATCAAGCTCACCCGCAGGCGATACCGACACCACATGACAACAGCCCAACCTACAATCCCATAACAAAAGACAATTAACTGTCAACTCTCCAAGTAGGGATGGAGCACACAGACAACTATACTGGTTATATAGAGATGCAAGGCCCACAAACCGTATCTGTGACGTACAACCACTGACATCCCCCACTGTACATAATAAAGGAATACAAACCATAACAGCAGCACAAACATACAGTCGGTCAACGACATCTGCATAACCACAACATATCGCGTGGGGGACACAATTAAAGACGGCTGCATAATTGCATGCATTGTAGAAATGCAAACAATAGCCTAGTTACAGTTTTGAATGCAATACTCCATTATTATACGTCGGCAGGACAGGTACACCCACTTGTTGAAACAAATACTACACCTGTCACACACAATCCATGGATGACATGAATGCAGACCATACTAGTTCCCATGCATAGCAGATGCAGTCACACATAACATAAGACAATACAGACCATCCCCACGAAGGTAGGGCGAATATCCAACGCCCAGGCAGAGAATCCAATTATACCCCAGTATCGACGCGTAATTACCGAATGGAGTAGATGCACAGGTGATATGCACGTAATTACTCACGTAGACATAGCTGCTGATATACCACAGAAGTTACGGGTGTATACATGCAGCAAGGCCACCTGCAGACAATATTGGAACCAATTAACAACCGGCCAAGCTACACTCCCATAACAAAAGACTGTTAACTGTTAACTCTCCAGGTAGGGATGGAGCACACAGACAACTATACTGTCTATGTAGAGATGCAAGGCCCACAACCCATATCCGTCACGTACAACCACCGATATCCCCCACCGTAGATATTAAAGGAATACAAACCGTAATAGCAGCACAAACATACAGTCAGTCAATGACATCTGCATAACCACAGCATCTCGCGTGGGAGACACAATTAAAGGCGGATGCATACTTGCATGCGTTGTATAAAGGAATACAACAGCCATGTTACAGTTTTGAATGCAATACTCCATTATCATTCGTCATCAGGACAGGGACACCCACATGTCGAACCAAATACTACACCCTACACACACAATCCACGGGTAACATTACTTCGAAATATACCTGTCACCACGCATAGCGGTTGCAGTTACACATAACACAATACAGACCATCTCCACGAAGGTAGGGCAAATAGCCAACGCCCAGGTGAGGAATCCAATTATACCCCAGTATCGACGCGTAATTTCCGAATGGAGTAGATGCACAGGTGATATGCACGTAATTACTCACTGAGGAACAGCAATTGGTGGGATGAATTCACATGTTGCAGGTATCGACAGATATAAGGATGACTCTCAGGATATTCAAACCGTATGCTCATACCGAACCAGCAGTGTACAACCGAAAGCGAAAGAAAACGAGAAAACGATACATGGAACGAAACATGGAATGAAACACCGACAAGGTATGTAGAACACACGATATGTACGGCTGTGTAACGCATGATGTGTATGATGAAGCTGTACTGTATGTGAATGGTGGTTGTAATTAATTACACTTGTCCGTAATGCAGAAAGTGGTGAAAGGTAGTTATGTAGTGATATCCTGCTGAGCATACCAACGCTTGCGGACACCGTGTGTACAGCAGTGGGACATCATGTACACAGCGGAGACACCACAAGGGATGCCACAGGGGGGCATTAGAGAGAACAATGCCATACCACATGCCATTGCTGGCAGTGGATGTCCAACAAGGAAGTGCCATAGCAGGGGATAGGACATGTATGTATACTGTCACAGCATGCATGTGTATGGGCATATACCATTGATGTCATACGTAAGGTGTGGCCGATGTGCAAGTATGCCCTGCATTAGGGGATACTATGTGAAATATGTGTAATGTAAAGCTGTCTAGGTAGATATGACAGATATCATACACAGTATCACAGGCATATCATGCATAGCACAGGTATCGCCTATTGGTATGTACAATAACAGGATACATATGGCCTGTAGGTATGGGACAGAGTAGTAGCATGATAGCTAGCCAAAAAAGGGACACCAAGTAACCATGCCCAAAGGACCTGTAACTGCTGCACAGGTGCACAGTGGGCAACAATGCAGTCTGGCAGGTCCATGTGTAAACACATGTGCAGTGTACACAGTAGTGTCACCTCCCCATGGTAGTGTCCTGTGAACAGCAGAGGCGGGTGTCAACTGCACGTCTACACAGTACCACTGCTGTGGTGGTACCAGGACTACGTGTCACTCAAACAGCAAGGGAGGTATCACAAGAACAGTGCTACTGTGTGTCCCTGCGGGATGTGCACAGGACCTATGTTCCACAGCATGGTGTGTGTTGTGTTTGTGGAAGTAACACAGAAGCCCAGCCCATGCAGTGTGGCGTGTGTGCACATATCCAGGAGCAGTCCATTCACACTGCCCACCGCAGATGTCATGTATGATGAGTATATGCATCAGTAATGTGGATGACATGGGCCGTGTCAGAGCAGAAGACACCCCTGAGTATGTGGTATGCAGATGTGTACAGATGTGTTGTCCATATGTCAGCCGCATATGTAAACCATCTGAGCCTGGTAAACATCGTGGCATGACAATGTTGTGCCATGTAAAGCTGTAGCTGTTGTTGAAGGTACACCATAAATGTGGTAGTGTACCCTTGACTGTGTGTAGATGTGTGTATTTCAGTGGTACAATGGCTACCTATGTACCAGCATCACACACAGTACAGATAGGTGTGGCCTTGCAGAAGGGTATCCATACCACAGTGGAATACAGTAACCCCAGGACTGTGTGTGGCATATGTGTGTACAGCAACCATGTACAATGTGATATGTATGTACGGGACCAGTATCCATGTGATAGTCAGTGGGTGAATGTTGTTATGCAAAGGTGATGTGCATGCACCATGTGTCATGCATCCTGATGCCATGATACTCATATGATGTATCCGCTACACTGACACCCATATGGTTGGTATCGGTATGAGCTGGTGGAGCAATAATGGCACTTGGTATGTAGGCGTGGGATATCTAGGCATGGACAGTACTCTGTGACAGCATGTTCTGTATGTAAGCATATAGTGAACATGAGGGGCCCCATGACTGAGGACTGTGTAATGCCATATGTACCTGACATGTAGTAGGTTACTATGGTATGCTTGCACCACTGTGTGTCCTGTCCATGAGCCACATAGCATAACATCCTGAGACACAGGGTATGATGTGCAGGTGGATGTGTAAGTTGCCATTACCAGAACGTGGAATGGTGCTGAAGGGCAATGTGAGGACAACGTCTGATGTGTCGGCCTCCGTACCACCTCAACCGCCCATGCAACGGTATGACAGGTGGCCAGCATGTGTATGTGCTGTGCTGTGGCATACACAAGCCCAACACGGGTGCTAGGAAAGGCCTGGAGGCCATCAATGTGTGTGGGAATCACGTTCGTGAGGATGTGCCCCATTGCCATGCAGAATGGTCCAGTCATGGGTGTATGACTACAGTCCCACACGTGCAATGCAGTGCCACCCGTGGGTTGTGAGAGAAATGCCGCTGTGCGGCGGTCATGGTACACAATGTCCGACAACAGGCTAGCAGTGAATATAGTGGCCTGGTGCGGAGACATATACCGAACATGTTGGTGGGATATTACAGCCAGGGACATTGGAAGGCGACATCGGGCCAGCGTCCCAGGACATATCATGTGCATGTCAGTACTGTGTACATGTCCACAGGGACACTACGATGTCCATGTACGGATTGCGACCCTGTAGTGAGTGAGAGGGTGTATTGTCAGTAAGTACGCCATCGCCTGGCACGTTGCCAACATTAGCTCGGTCTGCAATGCCTGGGTGACTATTGTATGTGACATCAGATGTGGATGTAGCCAAACAATACAGACATACCACCACAATGCCTGAGGCCCCACACCGCAATGTGCGGCAGTCATGTTTAGGTAGCTAGCCTTGGAGTATGTGATGATGGACCTCGAGGACCCACCATGGCTGACAAGTGATGCACCCCACACATGTGAATGTACACCACTGTGCAACAGCCTGCACATGTGATTGTACATCATATGTGCATGGAACATGACCACCACAGTGGCGTCTGTGAACAGGTCAGTACCGCCATGTCTCTGTGTGGAATAGCATGGTTTCTGCAATTGTGTACATGCTACGGAAGCGCACTGTGGTATGTGTCAGCATATGTATGTGCACTGTCCATCTGCTGGGGTGTCATGCCGTTAACAACTGCTGTCAGCAGACGTCAGTAGTACTGGTTGTAGTACACATGTTGCGTGTATGCTGCGATGGGTGTGTTTCCAGGGTGTGGCTAGCAGGGCCGTGTAGCATATGTGTTTAATCCACCGAAGAGGGGATAACCCCAGGTGCGTCACACCAGTCACATGGAGGTATTGTACATGCTAAGGGTAGTGTAGGTATGGTATGTGTTGTGTAATGTGTCATCCAGCTGAGCGGAGTGCATGACTCAAGCATGTGTAGGTACATGGGTGTCTATTCCAGGGAAGTGTGGGTTGCTGTCAGCACTTGGCAGTATTAGCTGTCTGAGGCCCAATGTACAATATAACAACCCAGACGGTATGTAACCTGTGGTGTACAATGTCGACTCTGTCGCGTGTTACAATGTGTTTAGCGGTCACAAACACGGGTATCTGCACATGGAGCAGCTATGATGCATTGTGTTAGGCAACTATCCAGGATGTGTGCAAAACACTGTGTGATGTGTGATCCCCTCACCTGTGGGTGTTCCAGTCCAGGTATGTGCCTGGGAGGTACGATCCGTGTACAATCCGTACTCACAGGCATGCTGCCCAGAGCATGGAGGCAGGTCCCAGTCACTGCAGAGATATGTGAGTGGTGCAATAGTGTGTGTGCCTCGCTTGTGTGCAGCACAGTGGAAGATGCAAGCATTGTCCCACATGACCCCATGCCGTGCCTGCCTGTTACAACCCTGCCGGAGACAGTTATGTAAAACTGCCACAGAGGCAGTATAGCATGTGAAGATGTACATGTGTGCTCCACACCCCAGGCTGATGGCTGCAGGTCATGAGTGCCACAGCATTGTGGTCGACCAGGACTGTCATAGCGGTCAGATACCACATGCCTGTACAATAACAGTAGGAGCATAGGCAACAGTTGCAGTGACACAGTAGGTCAATGTACAGTGCCCCTGTGTCCAGACCACTGCCTACTGTACACTTGGCTAGACACACACCCAGAGGGCTATAACACCGGTGAGCCATTGCATGTCCCAGTACACGTAGTATTGCCATCACAGGGCAGTCACAATAACATGTTGTATGAGAGATATATTGTACCAGATGATGTGTCATGTGTGTGTATGTTGAGTTGCAGAGCTGTTCACCCATCCGCAACATCTCAGTGCATGATGCCTTGTGTAACATGATGTGTGGAACTGCAATGTGATCCACAACAGGGTCATCCGTGACTGGTGCGTTGTGAATGGTGTAACCCATGGGTCTGCGGGATATACACTGGTGCTGTCGGTTGCCATGCTGGGGGCCACCAGTGGTGCCTACAGTGGTCATACAGACATACTGCATACATTGTTCTGGCAGGAATGTCCATTGTTGTAGATGATGTGGTACTACGTGAAGGTAGGTGTGTGTTGTGAATGTTACCCTTCCAGATGTGACCATCAGGTGCAGTCATGGTTGTCAACAGCATCACACCCATCCACAGCTGTCAGCATCCTGTCCCCAGAATGGGTAACAGTAGCCCTCGTACTGTGTGACTAATGTGCAGATGGCTGAACACCTACTACTGGCTGGCTAACAGTGTCATCTAGGAAGGCTATATGATGGCTGGAATACACTGCTCTAATGTATAATTATGGTATCACGATGAATTACATTGATTCACATATAGTAAGCCATGGCTGCTGGCATGTAAACCGTGTACAACAATGACTGTGTGACAGACCCAACCAATGTGGAGCCGTGATGAACATGCACCCGTTAGAACACCAAATGAGGTACGTTGCACGTAATGATGTACAACTGACAGCTATGGGCACAGCATGGATGCAGAAGCACATCCCCCACAGGCAGTACCGCTCCATGTTGGTAGGGGGGCATTGCACGAGTACATGTGACAGTTGCTGTATTGCCACATGTACGGCATATCCGTCATATAGGGGTAGCACTGGTACGTGACTGTCGGACATGCCTGTACATACGACCATGTCCCACAGGATATGTGTTATGTGTGTACAACACCTGTCGTACCTTCATCAAGCTGTGACATGTATGGCTGCCAGTGTACCTGTGTGACATGTTGTGCAATGGGTGCAAAGGTACGCAGTAGCACATTACATGCCCACATGTCCTGCACAGGTGCATAGCCTGAACATGCACTACAAATAGGGTGTTGGATAATAGCAACCCACAAGAGGTGATGGGTACAGGTGGCAATCCACTATCACCTTTCCGGGTAAGGTGTGCATGTCCATGGCACATTAGCACCTGAGATGTTAGCAGTACAGCTGTACAGGGCGGCATGCATATTTGATTACAAATACCCTTGCGTGTTCCACCACTGGCCTGTTGACAGACAGACACCAACACAATGTGCAGCATTGACATGTGCACAGCACATCACCGCTGGCTACAGTAGAACAGGGTTACTGTGTTGACATGTGCACAGAACATCAGTGCCAGCCACAGTCGAACACAGTATGTGTTGAACCCCACCGTCATTGTAGCCCATGCCACAGACAGACATGTTATGCATCTGTGTATGTACGGCTGGGAATGGCCCTGGCCTAGCAGTATAGCTGTGTCAGTGTTGCGAACAACATCCTGAATGGGCTGTGTGTGTGAGGTGTGCGTCATACGTGTATGGTCTGATGGATGATACCAGCAGTGCCCCCGCTATGTGAACATCCCCGTCCCCATAAATGAATACCTAGGCTGTGCTCAACACCATGGTCACTGTGGGAGGGATGGTGCTGTGCGGTGCACCCGACGACATGGTGGTGACAGCAGGCACTGGATGTAGACATATGTGGTACCCATGTCAGGCGGTACCATCCATGTGCACGGGATATCACTGTGGGCACATACAGCACTGTGTTGAACAATATCACAGCACATAGCACCTGTCAGGGGTAATGTGTATGCATGGATGTGCGATGCCAGCATGCACCATACACACCCCCACCAGGCAGCATGCTGCCTACCTTGCAGAAGGCCATCGTCCACACCATGGTGATGGACATGCGACATGTCCATATACCCATAGAAATGACATATGGAATGGACAGCCACCCTCCCAATACTGGTATCCCACAGGCGGGACACATCCTTGTGCCATGTATGTGATATACACTGCCATACCATGCAGCCCTGTCCAGCAAGGCTGCACGTGCCATCACAGTCATACATGGTGCGATGGCCACATGGCACTTGCACTATCAACTGACCAGATCAGTAATGTGGCACTGATGCACCTTGTGGTGTCACAAGTGCTGTGTGTCAGTGTGTACAACGTGCGCGCGCACATGCTATGTATGACCATCCCTGCTAATGTCAGATGATTAGACATTGTCCCATGTGTATCACATGTGCAATGCAGGCGAGCCGTGGCAGGTTGTCCAACACCTGTACAGTGCTGAGTAGATGTATATGGCACAACACATGCATGTACAGGTGTCCATGTGTATGTGTGCAGTGCCACCGCTGACGTCCATAACGGCTGCATCTGTGATGCTACATGACAAATACACAGCATCCAGGTGAACAGTAGAACTGTGCACACATCGGGCCACATGCTGATTGGTATGAACACAGGTGCAGGCAGGTACACATGTCCACAGCAGGTTACCATCTACATGGGGTATGTACAGTGTGATGAGTTGACACAGAGATATGATATGATACCCACTGCATAACGGTGTGACAGGTGTGACAGCAACACATCAGCTGTGTCAGTGTCATGATGCGTCTCCGAGATTACTGTGCAGATGTCGTACATGTCATAGCAATATATGTTCAGCGGTATGCCAGTACATCAGTGTGAATGTGACCTGCCACCATCATTATGTCTTACAGATAATGCCTCATTCACGACTGCCAGCCTTCAGCTGCCAGGAGGATGAAGTAATCATACCGTTGCTCCATGACAACTATGACTTGCTATTCAGCCATGTTCCACAGCAAGCGCAGCAGCGGGATGACCTGTGGCAGGATATGCACAGGAGGGTGAATGACATGGGTGGCAACAACCGCACCTACCAGCAGGTACGCCGACACTGCACGGACCTCATACGGCACGCGAAATAGCATGCCGCCGCAATCACCAGAGAACAAGGTGGAACAGGTGGTGGGCCACCAACCCAGCCCCCACTCACACACACGGAGGAGCTCCTGGCCAGTCTGGGGACACCCAGGGATCAGCATGCAGAAACACTAGCCGCCGTCATGGAGGTGGGTGTCTCCCAACCAATGAGCCTGGAGCTGCCTGGTAAGTCAGTCTTGCCTATGAGTATGATATCCACTGTATGTGTAGGTGTCACTGTACATCATGTAAAGTAACAACACATGCCAGGTATATGGGCACACAAGCCGCATATTACAGTATGCTACGTTGTGTTTGCAGACGTGTGCATACCACATGCTATCACACAGGCATACCTCTCAACCTGGAAACATCAGAAATCTGGACAAGGGCCATGAAAAATAGGTACAAATCTGTACGCTGATTAACATCTCATTTGCATACATAATTATGTAACCCCACCCACTCCGATGGAATTGTGGGATACCAACTTTCAAACACAAACTGAAGAACAGACAACCAAAATATGACACCAGACCAGAGTCCCCCTGCCTGCAGCCATTCCAATGTCTCATTATCTGGCAATTTCACCCCATTTATCATAAACACTAATGTGTGCAACTGCATACTACTTTACTTCTATAGTAAAGATTTGGATTTTATTTTTACATTTTGAGGCACATCATCAATGCACAAACACTAACAGACATCTGATAAATAAAGCGATACTGTTTCACAATGAAAATAGACTTGGTATTAAAACTTCTCTGCTCTTGAAAATCGCATTCATTGAAACAGTATTGAAACCACTTGGAATTAAAACTTCTGCTCTTGAAAATCACATTCATTGAAACAGTATTGAAACCTGCACCACATCCAAAGAAAATACATCTGGCCAATAAGGGATAAAGATTACCTTTGGGCCATTTTCAAATCATTGGCCCCTTGCACACATATGTGTTCTTTCATTTGATACACCTTCCTGACTTTA
>NC_056746.1:889359794-889562294 GCF_019279795.1 Protopterus annectens
TGCGTCCTGTTGCCATGCAGTGGCACAGTGCCTGTACTCCCCACTGTATAGCTATGTACACGGCTCACACTAACCACACCTGCACATACATATTTGCTAAACATGCATTCTATCTGTAGGCTGTACACACAACACTGCACTTTGAAGCCCATTATGATGCGGTCCATGTGGCGGGACACCATTGTCACACATGTCCACATGTTACCGCACATGTCGGGGGATTACATGTCAAGGTAACGTCAGCCATGTGTACTGTTAACCTGTCTGTGGCCACATGGTGTATCACGGTGATGCATGCAAACTACCATGATTGTGTGTACTGCATGCCTACTGATATGACACCTGCTTGATGTAGTGTGCACCCCAGGGCGGTATGCATACTAACACTATTAATGTCTGGGCTGCATTCCCTGTGCTGTAGTGTGGGAATGCTGCATGCCATCTGCAATATCACATGCATGGTGTGTCTGCGTCTGTGTGTGTGTCTGCGTGTGTGTGTGTCTGCGTGTGTGTGTGTGTCTGCATGTGTGTGTCTGCGTGTGTGTCTGCGTGTGTGTAATGTACCTTACAGTATGTCTTTGTATTCACAGGTGGTGTAGGTGCGTTCCCCTCCTGCGGGCCATCTGATGTTAGTGTCCCCACAGATACTAGCGGTGATGACCATATGCATGAGGTACAGGCAGGGTTGTCAGGGGTAGAAGCTGTGCCATTGGTTACCATCCCACCTATGTCCCCCTCATCCCTGCACACGGTTCTGATGCCGACACATACCACATCACCGTTGCCAATAGAGGAAGGACAGTCAGCGTCTGTTGGCATTGAGCAGGAATGTGTGGTGGCTACAGAAGGTGCGCCTACACACCATGTTGCCAGTGTAATGACTGGTGATGTGAAACACAGGCATGTGGCTGGTGCTGCTCGTAGGAGGACCTCTGGCAGACATGCACCTGCTGTACAGGGCGCAGCAGCTGGTATCACCAGACGCATGTTCCAGACTGTAATGGCAGCACAGGCACGTGCAGAACCAAGAAGGGCAGAGGCTGCAGAGGGCTGCAATCTGTTCCCTAAATGACAACATCCAGTCATTGGCGAATGCTCAACAGCAGATTGCTAATGTACTGGATAGGCAATTAGGTGAAATGGTTGGAATCCTCGACCGAGGCATGGCAATCCGCGAGCGTGAGCTGTCTGTGCTGGAACACCTGGTAGGGGTGAGGTGTAGGACACGTGGGCGTAGGCCAGCAACACCAGCTAGTGTAGGTCGACGTGTGCATGCCACCTCTCATGCCCACTCACACAGTGCCGGTAGCAGCAGCAGTGCAGCTGGTGCTACACCGTCCACACCAGGACACAGCAGGCCATGTGGACGTGGCCCTGGCTGGTCCCAGCATGGACACGGTTCCAGTGGACATGTGTCATTGGACAGTAGCCACTCTATACCTCCACCCGGTAGTGCCTGTGCGACCCCAGGCAGGCACGGGTCACGTGGCCGCAGACGGACACAGTGAGCCGTACAACCTGCACTGTACAGTCTGGGGCTGCCAATTATACCCCGTGTAGGCATCACATATGGCTGAACTGTGTACACACATACCCACACACGGCAGACACAACTGTAGGGCTCCACCACATCCACATGCATTCTGCACAGTCATGCCCAGTAAACTCACCGGCCCTTACACACACACATGATGTCATCCATTGGTGCAGCCTATGCCCTTGGCAGACATATCACCCTGTGCATATGATGAAGCCTCTGCCGCATCCCTGTCATCCACACCATAGGTGCAGGGTTATGCAAATATATTCTGATGCACAGGGTGGACAAGATAGTGAGAGGTGTATGTGATACCTGTGTATGCATAGCGTGTGATGTGTATGTCACAGTGGTTGTGTATGAAAACTGACTGTTGCGTATGTGACGTGGATTGTGTACTGTCAACATGCAGCAGACATACCATGTAGTGCAGGTGCAGCATGCATTGAGCTGTGTTCACGGTATGTGTGACGGTTACATGTGTAGCACCATGTTGGTTCTGATAACCTGAATCCCTCCTATGGTGTACTCGCATGTGCCTACAGGGAGCACTGTTATCGGTCCCCCACGTGTAGCTGTGGATTACCCACAGGCACATCTGGCAATATCAGCATACCACATGTACCCGCAACCTGCCTGGACACCTACATAGGTTCATAGGTGCATAGGTACATACTAGGCTATCTGCCCTAGGGCATGTATAAGCCTAGCCAGAGTGTGTGTGGCTTTCACCACCCCTTAGGATGAGGATACTATACCCATTAGTTTGCTGTGCCTCTGTCCAGCAGTGACACAGAGAGGATTCCCGGGGTATACCTATGATCTCCCATCCACTCGTCAAACTTTCTCTTGAACAGAGTCAGTGAGGGGCTCTATCTCACAAGGACTGGGATTCTGTTCCATAGTGTAGGGAGTCTCTGGGTGATGAACCTGTCCCTCCAGCACGTCCTATTTATATCCGTGTTGAGGTTTGTGTCTCTTGCTCTCGTGGCTCTGGTTGATTTGGATCTTATGAGGTGGAGCATGTCCATTAATTCTGGGTTGGACATGGCCTTGTATGTCAGGCACAGATCACCTCGGAGCAGATGGTATGCGACTGTATAGCGCCGGAGTTTCTTCAGTCGGGCAGCGTGTGACATATGTTTGAGCCCCTTTATCCTATTGGTGGGGAACGTTTGGGGTCGTTCAAACTGCTGCAAGTGTTGGGTTAGGTACATTCTGAATGGGGCGTTGTACTCAAGCATTGGTCTGATAAGTGAAGAGTACAGGGGTACAATGACCTCCCCTGATCTGGATGTGAATCCCTTCATGATCAGGTGGGCAATGTAGAAAGTCTTCCTAACCACATTGGCAATCTGAGTGTCAAAAGAGAGGTTACTGACAAGTTGGGTCCCCAGGTCCCTGATAACGTCTTCCGTGTTTAATGGATTACCACCTATGTGGTAATTAGGGGTTACCTTGTTTTTCCCAAAGGGTATGACTATACCTTTCTTGGCATGTAGCTTAAGGCCATGGCTCTGGCACCAGTTATCCATTTCTATGAGACCTCTGGTGGATGTCTGTGTCTGATGGGGTGTCAATTATGGTGCCCAGTTTGCAGACATCTGCATACTTTGTCAGCCACAATCCCCCTATGTTTGCCTGCACGTCAGACAAATAAATGCCGAACAAGAGGGGGCCCAGGACTGAGCCCTGTGGGACACCGCTTGTGACCGGCTTAGAGTCTGACATGGCACCAGGAACTCTAACCCTGTGGGTTCTGTCCTTGAGCCAGTTTGCAACCCATCTTGTGACATATGGGTCTACATCTATGCTGGTGAGCTTTTCTATGATGCCCGCGTGGGGTATTGTGTCGAACGCTTTTGCTAGGTCAAGGTAGGCTGTGTGAACTGCTTACCCTCATCAATGGCCTTAGTGACTCTTCCGAAAAGGTTGACCAGGTTCAAGAGGCAGGATCTGCCCTTGACAAAGCCGACTTGGGTATGATCCAGTGTATGTAGGTCCCCAATGTCTTAATTTATAAGCTCCATTATGATCCCCTCCATAGCTTTGCAGACAAGGCTCATCAAGCTTATAGGGCGGTAATGTCCAGGGTCCGTAGAAGCACCGCCTTTGTGGAGTGGGACCACAGTTGCCATACGCCATTCTTTGGGTACGTATCCTGTAGTAAGGCTGAGATTAAACAGCAGCCTTATGTGCGGGTTTAGGTCCTCATTGAGGTCGTGTAGCACATAGCCGGGGACACCGTCCGGTCCCATTGATGCTGTGTTTTCCGCTTTAGAGAGAGCAGCTCTCACCTGGGCATCTGAGATGTTTGGGAGGCTAGACTCTGGTGGGATAGTTATCTCTCCTCTTGGGGGGGAGGGGAGAAATATGCACGGAACCTGTCTGCCAGTATGTTGGCAATGTCTGTGGGTTCAGTGATCATTGTATCATTCTGGACTCATTCCGAGCATAACTGTGAGCTTCCACCCATGTTTCTGCCATAGCTACAGAAGGCCTCGTGGTTGTCTTTTGTGTCTTTCGCGAGTCCTCTCCCACAGGTGGCCTTGGATGATTGTATGAGTGATCGTATTTTACTGCTAGTATTGATCAGAGATGCCTTCCCTGTTAGGGATTTTGCTTTGTCTTGTAGTAGCTTTCCCCTCTTGTTGTACAGTTTGTTTGTGGCTGGGGTCCACCAGACCGTGTGCCTGCCTTTGGTGGAAAGGGTCCTGATGTTATTAGGGATTGCTTGATCCATAAATTCCTGGAGGTGCTCATAGAGGGCATTTGTAAGGGTTTCAGCAGCGTGGGTTGTGTTTTCCACTGGCTCAGAGGCCTTGAAGGGTACCACTCCAGTCTTAAGAAGTGTGAAGTTTGCTTTTGAGAAGTTCTTCACCGTGGTCTCCTTTGCTGGGGTTGGGGGCGGGATGTGGATCTCCAGTGAGATTAATTTATGGTCTGATCTCACCGATGAGGGATATACATCCGGTGTGGAGCATGTCGTCCCCATGTGTGATGATCAGATCTAGTATAGTTCCTCCTCTTGTGGGTATGGTGACTAGTTGTTCCATAGCATTTGGGTGTATGAACTCCAGGAACCTTTGGGCTAGGGTGTTGGGTCTTGGGTAATGTTCCCGGTCTATGTTTGGGTAGTTGATGTCACCCAATATGATGGTGTTTGGAGAGACATTCATACTCTCCAGTGTCTTCAGGAAGGCTGTGTGGGTATCCTGAGTTTGAGAGGGTGGTCTGTAGCATGCTACAAACTGTAGGGCAGTTCTACCTATGGTTAATTGCACCTGGATAGTCTCCGCTACTACGTGCGTTGCCACTAACCTGGAAGTGTGGGTATCCTTTATGCATATGGAGACTCCCCCTCCTTTTGTGGTTCGGTCCGGATTTGGGGCCGGAACGCGTGATATGAGGTATAACCTGATAGTGCTGGGGTGCTCTCAGGAGCCTTGAACCAGGTTTCAGTCACAGCACAGACATCGATGTTCTCCATACTGAGGAGGGCTTTGAGGGTGTGCAACATGAGGTTTAGACTTCTGGCATTGAGCAGTATTACCCTTAGTTCTTTCCAGGTTTGTTATCTAGGGCGGTAGGTTTATCATTTGAGCCTTGTCGGAAAAAGGCACTATGGGGGTGGCAGGAGCCTTTGCCAATATCCGAAAGCCCAGGGGTGACAGGTGCAAGGCGTCCCCTGCGAAGCAGCGTGGCTTGTCAAGCATGTCATCCCAGGCAAACAGACATTGGACCTCCTTAGACTGACACCGGTAATTAAGCCAATTATTAAAGCTGATCATTCTGACTCTGTATTGTGGCATCATTCTTGGTGAGGGTAGGATACTGCTCAGGGTCAGGGTCATACCGGCCTGGGCTACATAATCTGGGAGCCCCTCTATGTCTCTTTTCATGTAGTCCAGGGAGGTATGTCTCAGGTCGTTCGCACCGGCATGGACAATGACTGCGTCATACTTGTACATGCTGCGGATTGACCTGAGTGCTTGTGTTATGTGGCGGATTCTAGCGCCCGACAGACAGCCTACTGTGATCATTTCCTTGTTCAGTCTGGTGGGTGGGACGTCAGTGTGTCTGACTATGGCGTCACCTATAACAAGTGTGTCTGGCATTGTGTGTAGCCTTAAGGGCTGTGACTGTTTAGCACACTGACTTTGAGAACTATGTGTTGCATGTCCTATGTCTTGAGGAGGCAGTTGCTTGGGTGTCTGCTTTGGAGGCCTCTGTAGTTTTGGTATATGTTTGAACAGTGCCTCCGAGTATGTCTTTGTGTGTTTATGTGTTTGTTTTGCAGTTGTGATAGTTCTATGTGAAACTGGGTTTGTGGTGTGCGTGGTGTCCTTCTCCTCCTGTCTGGTCTTGCCAGTCTTGAGTTGAGAGAGCTCAGCCTCCAATTTGGCTATATAGTTGCATCTCTCACATGTATTTGTGTTTTGTGGGGGAAGGTGTGGGTTGTCTGTGTACATGAGGCAATTGTAACATTGCCTCAGGATGCCCAGATTCACCAGCTGAACAGGAGAGGACACTAGCAATTGACCCTTCGACATGCTAGAAAACGTGAAAGCGTTTGCTGTGTAACTGAGTCAGAAGGGACCTATAGGGAAATGGGTACTCAAGGGGATTCTAGGCTAATGTAGTACTTTGTTTAGTATGTATGTACTTTACCTATGTAAGAATGCTTTAGGAGCAAGTGCTGAGCTTTTGTGATAGAGAATAGACAGTTTAGATTGCAAGTAGAGAAGTTCTAAGGGAAAACATGAAGTGCAGAATGTACAGAGCCAGACATAGTTTAACGTTGTTTACACAGTACATGACACACATGTCCACACATATACTGCACCTGACGCCTGTGGTTGGTGCCACAGGCTGCAGTGGACAGAGACATCACATACATGGCAGGACACAGTACAGGTATGGTGACATTGTGCAGGTGTCGTACACAGCGTGCTGCCCACTGACCTCAGGTGTCACCTGTCAGCTGTGGTGCACGCTGTGCAGCAGTAGGACGCTGTACCAGTACAGGAATACGGCCGCAATTGCGGGGTGTACACCACTATGGCGCACACCCCATAGTGTGCAGATGGGGACACCTGCCTGTGTGGTCAGCACCCTCACATACAATGCACCCACACGCCATGTCACAGGGGGCGGACTTGCACAGGTGGCCAGTATGGATCACACCTATGGCATCGACAGGGTTGTGCAATGCAGCACCAGTATGGGATGGTCACCCTGTGTGGTTAGTGTCCGTTCACAACAGTATATCTGCATACACCCTCACACCAGGCAGCAGACATACAAACATGTTGACACACACACATGGTGGTGACCACACATGTATACACGGAGAGACGACGTGTTGCATGTACTGCACCATCCACATCCATGCACCCCACACTGTGGTATGTACAGATCTCTACTATGGTGTACAGGGGTGTGTGGCACATGGGACATAGTCCCCCTGATATGTGGCATACATGGGCACACATTCCTGCACACATGTCGGTGCTGGGAATGCCACACCCGCCATATGAGACATGTGCAGGCGTGCAGCGGTATGTAGTGCATTATGCGTACCAACACTGTATCCGGCAGATGTGCCGATATATGCACTTGGGAGGTGGTAGGTGTTACAGTAGCCATGTGACATACAGTCGATGACACCTGACCGATGGGTATGCATTATGGCAGCACTGTCATGTAACAGCGACATAGCATACTGTATGCACATGGCAGGGTAGGATGGTGTGTGACACACCTGTGAGCCACCACCTGCACACATGCATGTGGACAGGTGTTTAAACACATGATGTACACACATACCGCCATACGTGCTGTTACTATGCCACCATATAACAGCCCCCATGATGGGTACGCATGTGGTAGGGAGTTGTAACTATGTTATGGACATCGGCCACTGCTCATGCATGGCCGCGCCATGCACAGTACATGTGTCACATGTGTCCCCTTTTGCCATGTGTGTATGCATTGCTACGTTTCGACATGTGTGTTGACATACATAGAACATGGACTGTGGTATGGTATCACAGCTGTCACAGGCGAACAATACAAGGGTATGTGTCCCAGTCGACACCGCTACACCCTATAGTGGGAGCATACCACAGACATGTGTCCACCTTCCATTCGTGTGTGTAGCACCGCGTACGCCAGTGTTATGCATGTGGTACATCACAGGCTTCATATGTGTCCTGTGTGCAGTCCATGCACACAGCCAGACAATCACATGTATGACATATCCGGACGTTGGTTCACTCTGGTACAGCAGCAATCATGTGTCATAGCTGTGTCAGGGCCGTGGTATGTGTGGAGCCGACCTGTCTATGTATACTGATATGGGTGGACTACATCACACATGTGGGATCATTGTTAGTACATGTGTACTCTGCACGACTGGTGTACACCGCTATACAGACCTGTGGACATATGTCACATGCTGTTGTTGGACCGTGAGACATACTGCTGCACCGATGACATGGTGCTGGCATGGCAGCTACAGTGTTCACTGCAGTGTGTACATGTTTGACCTGCACCTGTGATGCCTGTGATGTCATCTGTGTGTGTACGAGTAACTGCATGTGTGACCACCCTGTGCGTGTGGACGAGTTTACCTGACCGTGACCTGCAGTGTGTACACTCCGTCTGCATGCCAGACGGCGCGTAGCACATGCTAAGTGTGTGAGCATGCCCGGTTTGCTGTTGTGTAGGTGGACACACACGAGGTTCCACACTCTGCCCTTTCATGCTCACACTCCATGTGTATGCATGTCTGCACTTTGCAGATGCTAAGTGTGTGAGCATACCTGGTAAGCAGCTGTGTAGATGGACTCACAGTACAGTGCACACTGCGCCCGTCTGTGATTATACCCCGTGTGCATGTATGTTCCCCCTTTGCAACCGCTAGCTGTGTCAGCATGCCTGGTTTGCTGTTGTGTAGGTGGACACACACGACGTTCCACACTCTGCCCTTTCATGATTCAACCCCATGTGTATGCACGTCTGCACTCTGCAAATGCTAAGTGTGTGAGCATGCCCAGTAAGCAGTTGTGTAGATGGACACACAGTACAGTGCACACCGCGCCCGTCTGTGATTATACCCCGTGTGCATGTATGTTCCCCCTTTGCAACCGCCAAGTGTGTGAGCATGCCCGGTTTGCTGTTGTGTAGGTGGACACACACGACGTTCCACACTCTGCCCTTTCATGATTCAACCCCATGTGTATGCATGTCTGCACTCTGCAAATGCTAAGTGTGTGAGCATGCCCAGTAAGCAGTTGTGTAGATGGACACACAGTACAGTGCACACCACGCCCGTCTGTGATTATACCCTGTGTGCTTGTATGTTCCCCCTTTGCAACCGCCAAGTGTGTGAGCATGCCCGGTTTGCTGCTGTGTAGGTGGACACACAGGACGTTCCACACTCTGTCCTTTCATGATTCAACCCCATGTGTATGCATGTCTGCACTCTGCAAATGCTAAGTGTGTGAGCATGCCCAGTAAGCAGTTGTGTAGATGGACACACAGTACAGTGCACACTGCGCCCTTCTGTGAGTATACCCCGTGTGCATGTATGTTTCCCCTTTGCGACCGCTAGGTGTGTGGGCATGCCCAGTACACCATGCGTGGGGACACAGTACAGTCGGCACCGATGTCTGATACTAGGCATGTAGCCTTGGCCAATGACATCCTGCATAGCCATGGTGGCCGTCCAGGCGAGTTATATGTAGTTGCTATGCTACAATGGCTGCCTACATCATGCACGCCGGTTGCTCTCTCATAGGGTGTACTGTTTGTGGTGCATCCCATATCCATGTCGTGATGTTGTGCTCCGTAGTTAGTTAGTATTCCCGAGGGCAGCACTGCCGTGTTACTGTACGCCCACCTTGGGATAGTAACATGCTGTGTGACTGTGCACTCTGTCTTCATTCCCTATCAGCTGCCTTGCCTCTGCAGATGATATCACTCACCTAGGAGTATGCCTCTTGACAGTGCTGTGCTCAGTAATCTCGGTAGCGCGTTTTGTAAATGCATCATGCTGTAGTGTGTTCATGTAGGTAGGCGTAGGTTCAACTCCCGTCCCTTCCCCGTGTGTGTGTGTGTGTGTGTGTGTGTGTGTGTGTGTGTGTGTGTGTGTGTGTGTGTGTGTGTGTGTGTGTGTGTTTTTCCAGCTGCCTCTGGTGATAGTAATGCTTTTAGATGCTTCACAACACATACCTTGGCTATCAGCGTCTATTCCTTTACGGATGATGTCACCCGCCTAGAAGTATGCCTCTGACAGTGCTGTGCTCAGTAATCTCGGTAGCGCATTCTGTAAATGCATCATGCTGTAGTGTGTTCATGTAGGTAGGCGTAGGTTCAACTCCCGGCCCTTCCCCGTGTGTGTGTGTGTGTGTGTGTGTGTGTGTGTGTGTGTTTCCAGCTGCCTCTGGAGATAGTAATGCTTTTAGACGCTTCACAACACATACCTTGGCTATCAGCGTCTATTCCTTTACGGATGATGTCACCCGCCTAGAAGTATGCCTCTGACAGTGCTGTGCTCAGTAATCTCGGTAGCGTGTTCTGTAAATGCATCATGCTATAGTGTGTTCATGTAGGTAGGCGTAGGTTCAATTCCCGGCCCTTCCCCGTGTGTGTGTGTGTGTGTGTGTGTGTGTGTGTGTGTGTGTGTGTGTTTCCAGCTGCCTCTGGAGATAGTAATGCTTTTAGACGCTTCACAACACATACCTTGGCTATCAGCGTCTATTCCTTTACGGATGATGTCACCCACCTAGAAGTATGCCTCTGACAGTGCTGTGCTCAGTAATCTTGGTAGCGCATTCTGTAAATGCATCATGCTGTAGTGTGTTCATGTAGGTAGGCGTAGGTTCAACTCCCAGCCCTTCCCCATGTGTGTGTGTGTGTGTTTCCAGCTGCCTCTGGAGATAGTAATGCTTTTAGACGCTTCACAACACATACCTTGGCTATCAGTGTCTATTCCTTTACGGCTGATGTCACCCGCCTAGAAGTATGCCTCTGACAGTGCTGTGCTCAGTAATCTCGGTAGCGCGTTCTGTAAATGCATCATGCTGTAGTGTGTTCATGTAGGTAGGCATAGGTTCAACTCCCGGCCTTTCCCCATGTGTGTGTGTGTGGTGTGTGTGTGTGTTTCCAGCTGCCTCTGGAGATAGTAATGCTTTTAGACGCTTCACAACACATACCTTGGCTATAAGCGTCTATTCCTTTACGGCTGATGTCACCCGCCTAGACGTATGCCTCTGACAGTGCTGTGCTCAGTAATCTCGGTAGCATGTTCTGTAAATGCATCATGCTGTAGTGTGTTCATGTAGGTAGGCATAGGTTCACCTCCCGGCCCTTCCCCGTGTGTGTGTGTGTGGTGTGTGTGTTTCCAGCTGCCTCTGGAGATAGTAATGCTTTTGGACGCTTCACAACACATACATTTGCTATCGGCGTCTATTCCTTTGTGGATGATGTCACCCACCTAGACGTATGCCTCTGACAGTGCTGTGTTCAGTGCTCCGAGTAGCGCGTTCCGTACCTGTGTCATACTGTCGTGTGGTTGGGTAGGTAGGGGTAAGGTCAATTCCCATGCCTGCCAGCTGTGTGTGTGTGTGTGTGTGTGTGTGTGTGTCTATGCTCCCAGCCGCATGGGTTCGTAGGTTATGGTTTTAGATGCTCCGCAGCACACATATATCCTGCTGACATCTCTGTGTTTGTGGATGTTGAGACGCAGCTAGTGGACTGCCTGTGTGCCTGCTGTGGTTAGCGACCTCCGTAGCATGTTCTCCACGTGCGTCCTGCTGTGGTGTGATAGGGTAGTGATGTGTAGGTTCCACTACCGGCCTTGCCACATGTGTCTATCTGTATCTCTCTCGATGTATATCTACATACATATGTTATGCCCATAGCGCTGCTCTTGCATGGACAGCTGTCTGTCCCATGTATCGCATATTTGCACGGCTGACACATAGAAATGTGGTACGATGCATATCCAAACATTGTCCATGCAACGTCCGTGTTCCGGGAGGTGTTGCATGCCCTAGAGACATCTGCTGTATATCTTGGCAGACAGCTATCCTTGCTGTACTGTCACTGTACTCGTGCACGCCATAGACCTTGTGTATCATTGCCTGTTTATGGTATGTGTATGTCTATCTGAGCTGTGTGCATGGTCGTGTGTATGTCCCACTATAATCGTCTGTGCAGGTGTCGCCACTATGGGTAATCCATGTAGACAGCTGTTTCATGTGCATTTCAGCACATACCTGCGGACAGTGCTACCCCTCCTACAGCAGCACATTCCATTGTCTTGCAGTGGATACTAGTGTTTCCACACACATGTATCTGTGTCTGTTCATAACACTCCACCTCAGGGAGCGTATATCTGGACACGGCCTTATGTGATAGTGGGACACTCGGGGCCAGTCATGTCATGTTGCTCTTAGAAACATTGATAGTGGGCACAGTGATATGTTATGCATGCGTATGGCATTTCTGTCTTATTTGGTGTCTTCCTCGCATGTTTGTCATTGTTTCCTGTCGTCAGTTATCATGAGGGCGCCGGACTGTTACTGTTACGTGGAACACAGTGAACATATGAGGCAGACTTCTACACAGTCTGCGTACATCTGTGCAGTTGCAGGGTATGTGTCTAATACAACATACCTACTGTCTGACTACAATACACACACAGTGTGTGGCGGCATGACAGACCACATGACATTACTTTGTATTTGCACGGCACACCCACGCAGACAGTTGTATTCCTCACACAGGTCTACATCTGCTTATCCACACTACTTGTTCTTTCCTGTACCATATGTGTGCGTCATATTTGCGCTTCCCGTCAGTGGCAGGGCTCACGTATGACTATGGGGGCCTGGTAATTGTTATGTTGACACTTCATGGCACCCTGGGGGACACTTCACCTTTGTGTCTGATTACCTTCCACATTGACCTTCGTGGGGCATATGTTGTCATTCACAATTACCGGGGTAGGACATATACATGTTTGCATATTTGTCCTGCTGTCTTTCTTCCCACCTGTCCGCCTAGTATCACTGGTTCAGTACATGTATTCTGGACAGGTAGCTCCTTCATACCCTGACCTGTTGTCATTATGTGTACACGCCCTGACGTTCGGCCATTGCCCTTGTTACGTTTCGCATAGTGCTGTGCCTTCCTAGCTGATTGCTGCCTAGGCATTCTGGACTGTGCAGTGGGTGATAGGGGGCGCTATTTCCATTGTATGATTAGTGACACTCATAATATCCGTATTCATGGCTACACCAGCAGACCTCTCAAGTATACCTCGTTATGAGGGACGTACCTCATTTGGGGTCGTAAAAGGGTCATGCTCCTCGAAATTCCTCAAAGTTCCACATTGAATGGGTCTGTTACACATTCAGTGTTAGGAATGTTTTAGGTGAAATCCATGGTAAATTGACATTAATCATATTAATTCATTAAAGGATCTTCTTTATAAGTAAAAACAGCATATTTTAACCATCCTATGACCTTCCTAGTTGAAGTTGTTAGTAAGCCATTAGTATGTGTTCCACATTTTGCCCATTTGTTCCACATTATGAAGGCGAGTGTTCCTCATTTTGGTGATAGAAGGTTGAGAGCTATGTATGCCAGTATTCGCACAATGGTCTGACTTTGTATGGGGTATTTGTAATGTAGTCCCTATCTGTATTTCCTGTGCTATGCCTTACTGCAGCTGTGTTGTTCTGACAGATTTCCAGTTATGGGTGCCATCTTGGTCGTACGCATGTCCATCCATGGGAATCGCCTACAGGACACTGATATAGGGCTGTACATATTTCACACCTGCTTTCCGCATTATTCAGTGGATGCTTTGCACCATTACTGGGGATTAAGGCATGTGCTATACCCACATCCCTCCCATGGGGCGGGCCTACGGATTCTCTGCCAAACAACACCTAGGCCCATTTCTGCATACCCAGGTTCCTATGCCTGCAACCCTCGACGGTACACATTACACATGGTTAATGTGTGCGGTACTAGGATGTGGACGCACTTCTATGGACTCGCCACTCTGGGGATATCTGTCCATATGTCCTGCATTTCATGGACACATGTGTCATCAACCTTGAATAAGCTTTTAGTGCATGTATAGCTGTTCCGTAGTTGTGGCTGTCACTTCTTTTGCGTCAATCGCAGCAGGGGTTGCGAATGGAGCAATTTTTTGAGTCCTACAATGGACACCAGTGTGCATGTGTAAAGTGTAGAACTTGCTGGACTGTCACCTTCTAGCCAGTGGTTTTGACTGCTGCTGTATGTTCCCCATTCGTGGATGTCTGTTTGACTACCCATATTATCTATTACTTGGCATATTTATATCCATGTGTCATATATACGGGACATAGGTCTGTTGTGTGTACATATATACATGTGAACCCCTCATTTCATACCTTGCTTTGTTACTGTCTGTGGATTACCTGTGTACACACATCTATAACCATACCATACCTTTCCACTGTACAGGTTCTAGCAGAGTGTACGGATGGTTGGCCCTTTATCTTAGGGGTGTGTTACATTGACCTGTGTCTATCTGGCAATTTGCTGGCATTTCATGTGAGACTTACTTGATTCTATAGAGACTTGATTCTATAATTATGACGTGCTTCCACCGACTATATTTTTCTTTGTCTTCTGGAATCTTTATGTAACCAGTCCTTTTTGGACACTTTCTATTGTTGTTCATTTTTGTTTACATATATGACTACTTTGGTATGTTGTGCTATTATTGTGTGTGGAGCATTTCTCCCCGGGCCTCTACTGACACTGGACATATATCCAGCTAGCCTAGCCCGGTCAACAAATGTAAACCAACATAAAACTTACATAAACGTACGGTGGCATCTTCTGACAAGTAGTTCGGGTTACAGATGCATACCCTTCGTCAATCCCTGCTACTAACACACCCGTTATTCTATCCACATTCTATGTTTGTCTTATCACATATCGTGTGTTTCTCACTATTTGTACCAGTACTTTGCATGGCATTGTCCGGTTCCATACTTTCAGAGGCTGACAGTTTTGAGACATGTATAACTAATGTGGAGGACACAGCATTAACTTACCCTGCTGTGAGCGGATCACACACGCACAGGCGCACTTGCATTTCCTAATTGTGGGTTACGCAGGCGCACATGCATATTCGTATTCTGGGTTACATATGTTTACTGAGTCTGTGTGATTACGTGGCCTGTATTAGTTGTGACTGTTCCAGTAACATATCTCTGATCCGTTAACGGACGCAGCGGAACACACTTTCACCTTTACACATGTAACTGTCTTTGCGGCACAGACGCATTACTTACACGTTCACATTTATATGTTCTATAGTCGTAATTCAAACGGGACTGCATTCACGTTGGCCGGTTGCTGTGACCACTACACGTTTGCTGTTCTGTCTCATTTATATGCATACCCATGGTACATAGCTACATTAACATATCCCCCCCCTGCACTCACTTACGTCACAGGCATCCATTCTCCTGCTGGGAAAAGTGCGGTACTACATGTTACACATTCCCTATTCCCTACTGCTCTTGACCCAGGATGCATATGGTGTGACCGCAGGGATATTCAGATCACAGGGGCTTATAGCCCCAATGCATACAGGTCTTTGTCAGGGTGTTCCTGTGGTGCTCTGGGTTTGGTCTTGTCCGCCTAGTGTACGGGACTGCCCTGACCGTGTACGAATGTCAGACGAGGCACATGGGCACGGTTTGTCCATGTCTATTATACCATAACCCCCCCATTATTCCTAACCGTGCACGCTGATTGTCCAGCGTGCCCGTTGTAGATCGGGTTATAGTAATGGCACACGGTCCGGTCGCCCGGACCTATTTCCATTAGTATACCTCGGTATTTATAACCTGTCTCGCTATGTTACATGGGTTTAACATAGCGTGACAGCTTTAACTGAGCCACGGAGATGTCCATTGCTTACTTTGGGGCAGTCTCGCTCTGCTACACACATTTAACATAGCAGGACAGGTTGTACAACACAGCAACGGGGACATCAAGCTCTCCATTGCTGTTTTGTATTGATTTGCTATGTTGACTGTGTTTTACCTAGCGAGACAGTTTCGACATTAGCAACGGACATCTCGCGCAGTACGTCAGCACCGCCGCGGATACCAGACATCTGCGGATGGGCAGCAGACAGGCATTATGCTGTGCCATTATGTCTGGGGATTAATAGTTTATTTTCCTAGATGATATGGCATAATAGCAATAGTCCACGTCTGGGTGTGGGTACTGCTGTATTTACCCACGGTTGCCTTTGTTTGGTCCCTCGGGCATCGCCCTCGGGACTGCACCACGTCTACCGTGGGTATATCCAGCATTACCCACACCCAGGCATGGGTTATTGCTATGATATTTATTCCGTGTGTACAGACACGAGTGTTTGGACAACCAACAATAGCTTCTGCTATTGGCATACAATGCTGTGGGTGGTGCCGGTTATCATACATATGCCATGTTCTGCGTTTTTCCCATTCACACTTGTCTATCCCCTGTCCTCATTCATACGTGGATATTTATGTGGCACATGACTGCACTATGTATTACCTGCAGGTATGCTGTGTACAGTGCACATATGTGACGGTTGGTTACAGTGTATCTGTGTACCTACCTCTGTGATACTGGGGACTACCACACATCCTTCGTAGCATTACATGCGTATGTACATACTATTATTCGGTGGCCTGTGGAAGGTTGTCGGAGCACCGGTTACATGTGTCCCTATTTGTGCACGCATCGTGTTGGTCTTTGTCCGGCCTTCGTTGCTATCATGGGTTGGACGGTGGTGTTGGTGTGTGTTTGGGTTGTAGTTATACTGCCGATACATCAGTGGGGAGTGGGGTTGGCACATGTTCCTCTTTGCCGGGGGCCCCATTATGGACATTTGTGTCCTGCGTCGACACTTGACACGTGCCATATGTCCTGTGATATTGACACAGTTGTGTATGTCTTCCTGCATTACTACTTGCGTGTTACAGGCATTTTGTATCTGGTACGCATGACTATTATGTTGGATAGCTTAAGCTATTCTCATGCTATGACATAACCATTCATCCGGGCATATACGTGTTATTCTATCCTTTGCATTGGCCGTGGGTGTTTTGCCATACGGAACCACACATATCTACGAGTGATGTCCCACCTTGACATTCTGTGCATGTGGCAACCCTGCTGGGGTGACCTGCTTGGTGGACGGCTGTTCCGCCCTGTGTATTGTGTTTGACATGTCTGCATAGTTAATCATCGGTACAGTGGCTGCACATACTGCTTTGTCCAGATGTGTACAGTTATGGACACTGTGGCGTGTGAACACCTATAGGGTTTCGACAGGTCCGTAACCACATGCGGGATGTACACATTCTGCCGACACATTCACATGCAGCCATTTGGATATCAGTACCTGGGGTGGGATGTTGACATGTGGGGTACATATTTGCACGTGTGTCACTGCCTAGGACAATACTTCCTACTACATATGGGGTATACCCGCTGTGTGTAGGTGTGCAGCTGCGCAAGGCTGCTAGCTGGATTGGGTGGACAGTCGGACATGGGTGCGGGTTACATGCTATGACGGGGTTGTTGTGTATTACATTTGCATGCATGGGTTCTGCTTCTGGATATTCCGATTCGGCATACGCCATCCTATGTGTATGTGACGGTTACGTTGCTGTGTCTAGCACATTTTACTATACACATGTTTGTCTGTGTTTGGGATATCTGGTTTCTTTCTGGTTGTTATATGGCCACGACTGCCCAGCTGTGTACTCTCACTACCACTGTGGGACTGCTGGTGACCATGCCCATGGGGCTAGTCGTGTGTAGTTGCGGAGCGCTGACATGATGCAGTACACCTCCACTGGGTATGCCTGCTGACAGTGCATTGCGTGACGGACACGGTATTCCGAGTATCCTTTGTTCCGTGGACGGGAACATTTTGTACTTCGTGGATTTATGGTTGGTTCTCCATTTTGTGTGGACGGGTACTATGTTGCATACTCTGCATACGTTTCATTATCCACAGACACTGGTTGGTGTGGTTACTATTGCAGGCGGCATGTGATAGTCAGCACTTTAGGTTGCTCATCGCCTGCCGGCTTGGCCACGCCTACGGGCGCATCCTACTTGGGCTCCCTGGACTTGCGCACGTGCCCTATGCATGTGGTTGTGGTTGCGGCGCACACTCATTACTATGCATGTGGCGCTGCTACGCCAGTTATACGCTGCACGGCCGGCGCAAGCCTTACGCCGGCCTTGCGCCGAGCTTCATGAATCCGGGGGAGTGTTTTTTTATTCCCCTAAACTGTCTCCTATTTTATGTATGTTTGAGAGGATGTTATATAATAACATTGAAAAAAAGTTTAAAAAATTCAGGTGTAAGAAATTTAATCTTACCAAAGAAGAATGGCAAGCTCTGAAGTGTTTACAGGACAATACAAATTATTATGTATTTAAGGAGGCAGCTAAAGGGGGTAACTGTGTAATTATGGACAGAAAGGGGTATATAGCATGGTTTATACATTGTTAAACAATGAAGGTGACTATAAAAATTGTCTTATAAACCTGTCTCCCATTTTATGAGTGAATTGTTGGAACTTTTAGAGAGAGGGGAAAGGTTGGGATTTTTGTCTGCACAAGATGTTAAAAATTGTTCATTGCAAAACCCTGTGACTCCATCTTTTATGCCATTCCTAAAATCCATAAGGATCAGAGAAAGCCCACGGTGAGACAGATAGTTTTGTGTATTGGCTCCTATTTACAGAATGTGAGGGTATTGGTGGATTCTATGTTGAAAGAACATCTTATAAAAGTACCTGCTCATATTAAAAATACACAGAAACTTTATTAGACTATCAAGAATCTAGAATGACAGATTATTTTTGGGTGCCTATGGACATTTTAGCATTGTATATTAATATTTCTTCTAGATGGGGTCTGGGAGCTATTGCGAGTATTTTGGAAAAGGTCCACGTATCTCTTACATTTGGATTTACATGAGTTTTGTTTTTCTCACAATTATTTTGTTTCTGAAAAGGACTTTTTTGCAGAAAATGGAGACAGCTATGGGTACTCTATTTGCTCCCTCATATGCTATTTTGTACATGGGGAACTTTGAAAAATGTTTTGTTTAGTCTGATAAGTTTATTCTTGATAATGTTATCATCTATAAGTGTTTTATAGATAATTTGTTTTTGATTTGTAATGGTACAATGGATGACTTTAAAAAGTTTGTGGACACACTGAATGACAATGAACATGGTTTAAATTTTAGTTAGGTTGGTTATACTTCCATCAACTTTTTGGATCTTGAGTTTTTTTGTGGATATTAATGGAAAGATCCAATTTAGACCTTATAGAAGACCCACTGCTGTGAATAAGGTCCTTCATGCTTCTAGCACTCAACCCCCCCACCAAATCTTATTAATTCTCACCCATATGATGTATTTAAGAGAATTTGGTTGAAAACTTCAGAATTAAGATCAAAGCAAGGTTTTTTTTATCTGAAGTTGAACAGAGACTCCTTGATATGGGTTATTCTAAGGGTGTCTTGGAAAAACCTAATTGTAGACTAAACGAGGATGAGCTTTGTAATGGACAGGACATTGTTAGAACTTGGAGGATATCTAGTAATAAATAGGAATTCATGGAGAAGGAGGGTAATGAAAGGTTGTTTAATGTGACTAGATATAGTCCTTTTTTGGAGGTTTTGAGGAAGGTGGTTGTTAGTTTGTGGCCCATGGTGGTTTCGGATGAATTTTTTGGGAACTTATTTTCTGAACACATTTCATTCTGTTACAGTTGTTTTGTAATTTAAAGGAGTTGCTTAATCATCCTGGTTTTGGAACCAGTGGGATCATTTCCTTGTGGCAATTGTAGTGTGTGTGGAAAGATTTGGAATATTTCTAACACCTTTATTAATGGATGTAAATTTGTATCTAAGAATAGATTTCATTGTCATTCATGTGGTGTCATTTACATTTTGGATTGTGGGTGTGATGTACAATGGTGCACTGGGCAAACCACAAGGAAGGTTAAAATTAAAATTTTGGAACACCTGGCAGACATTAAGAATGGCAACATGGATAGTCCAGTTGCCAGTCACTTTCTTAAGGAACATTTTGGTAACTCTGACTCTTTGTTTTTTAGTGTTTTAACAAAGTCTGTGGTGGGAGAGAGACAGGATTTTGCTAGGAAATTGAACCAACTTGAAACTATGTTTATATTTAATTATGGCAGTCTTTCCCCTAAGGGTCTTAATCAGGAGGTAGTGCTAAATTTTTGAAATTTTTGATGTTTCATATTTTATGTTTAGAAGTGGGTTTTTATGTTGGTCATTGGTGGGGGTTAGTATAATTTTTGTACGTATTTTTTTTTTGTTATATATGGTCACTTTAAAAATGTTTGTGATTCCTTAGCATTTTAAAAGTTAATTAAGTAACTGGAATCAGTCATAAGTAACTATTTAATGTGTTGGTAACTTGAATTGTTTATCCCTTGAAGGCAAAAAGCTGAGGTACCAGGATAATAAACATTTGTACCTGTGCATGGTTTCATTGTTTTGTTTTTCAGTTTTGAAGTTCTTGACTGTACTGTTTTTTTTTAATAGATCAGGAAACATCCCTTGGTGCCAAAAGGGGCTACCTAAACCTCTGGTTACTATGTTGCCCTATGTTAGGT
Organism: Protopterus annectens; assembly: GCF_019279795.1. Lineage (NCBI taxonomy): Eukaryota > Metazoa > Chordata > Ceratodontiformes > Protopteridae > Protopterus > Protopterus annectens. Next base: position 889,380,091 of record NC_056746.1, read on the forward strand.
TTTCCAGATCCAAGTTCTGACATTTTGGATCAGAGCATTAAAACAGTAGCTACCTATGTAGGCATAAAACCTTAGAACTGAAGAGATATTAGGAAGTCAACTCCATTAGCATAGAGGGATAAAGGTCTGACTTTCACCCTAGTGCCATATGTTTGCTTAGCAGTTCATGAGCCAATTGGATATGGCAATGGCCAGAAGTCAGGACTGAACTCTGGACTTTCAAGCTATGAGACAGAACTTTTACTCAAACTAGTTGACTAACAATGATTGCATAGTACAGTATAATGTTTGCAGCTACAGTTGTGTTGGCATAATTTGGAATGTATAATGTTTGCAACTGAGATTGTGTCAATATGGTTTATTTTCATTTATATAAATGTAGCATGGCCTGTGTCATACATGATAATTTAATAAAAATGTTTTTTTAACAAAAAAAAAATAGGTCTTGCTCAAACAGCAAATGCTGTTTGTTAAATAGCAGGTCATATTTTGAAATGTATTCCATTTATAAGCTATAGATTAGCTTTCACATCATTTTAGCTAATGGGCACAGTATGGCTATTGGTCTAAAGTCTGATGCTGAAGAAAGGTTTTTGGAATTGTGACAATGGAAGCATGCTTCCAAATGTAAGGAACAGGGCCTGTGGTTGTTGTATCTTTTGGCTTTTCCCGGTTAGGGGTCGCCACAGCAGAACTCCGGTCCACTAATGATTGGCAGTAGATTTTTACGTACAGAGTTGCCAGCCCTGACGCATAGCCTTCAACGAAAGTACGCCCATTCACGCATGTCTCCACACAGAAGATGCTTTAGCTGAGAATCGAACAGGACAACGTCTTACTGTGAGGCGACAACGCTACTGCAGCACCACCACCGCAGCTTAAGGAACAGGGCCTGTGGTAAGGTTTAAATTATTGTCATAATGATTTTTATATTTGCTGCTGTGAGATCTGTGTAAATACAAAGTATGGTAGTGAATGTTTAACTGATTTATGATATTTTGTAATGTTCTAGCATCTGTTTTAAGTTAATGCTTTTAAAGTAGAAAGCTGAGTTTTTGCATATATTTAATATACAGTTAGATTTGATGACAATATTTGGTTGCATGTGAGAACAAATGGGTTTAAGGGGTGTGGAGATGAAGATTGTATACTGTTAAGAAGACCTTTGCCAAGGATGTCATGGTTATTAGTAATGAGGTTATTTGTCATAGCTTTTAATGTCTTCCAGAATTGTTTTGGAGCACCAATGCAGGAAATATGGTTGTTTTTTATATATGACTCTTTTGCTATATTTGAGCAATAGATGTTGTTTTAAACTAGGATACAGTCATTTCTTGTTACTATTTGTAAGGTCTGATTTCTACAGTTTCCAAGCTGAGCATCTTTGCTTCAGAATTTTCCAATGTCAGATGTTAGACAAGGACATAAAGTACCTCTAACATGTATTTTATGAGGGAAAAGTCAGGTTTTCTATGGGCTGAACAATGTTTATAAGGTACTGAAATCAGTAACTGAGTTGTTGTAACTGTATCTCTCATGCCATTTAACTGCACCAGTTTTAGAGTCTAATATTTGTTGTGATGAGTCTGGAATGGATCTAAAGTATGTTAGCATTGGGTAAGGTTTAGGCAGTCTGAAAGATAAATAGGGCATTACTGGATTAGAACAGTTAACAGACTACTTTAGTTAAAATAGATACATGTTTACATTTTTAAGAAATGTGTTAAGATGACAATAAAGAGGCATGGTCTGAGAAGATGTTCTTATTGGATAGCATACTATTTTGGCTTGAACTATGTTTCAGACGTGAATCATCTAAGTGAGTATTTTAAGGGCTAGCCAGATGAGTTTGAGATCTCCAGGAATCATGTTTGTATTACATAAGTTGTCATGAAAAAGGTCAATGTAATAATGATGCAAAGCTAGTTAGGTTGTGGGAGGAATGTATAATAAAGCAAAGTTCATTTCTAAGGAATTATCAAATGCAAAATGAACCATCGGTTAATTTGGATCTGTCTTTTTATCAGGTAATTGAATCTAGCACAGTGGGCTATATGGTGTGACTATTTTAATGAAAGAAATACCTCTCCTTCCTCCCTTGGTTTGAGATCTGCTATTATAAAAGAAGTAGCAGCTTTGTTAAAAAAAGTGTGATGCATAAAGATGGCATTTTAGCCAAACACCAGTAATGGCTAATATTCTGAGGGTTGGTTGGCATTACGCATGCTGTTTATGCTATTTAAATTCATTAATGCTATTTTTAAAACTGTTGGAATTTTGGTAATGTGGTATACTATTTACTTAATGTGCTGTTAGTGGTCCTAGTTTAGTTCAATGTAGCGTGCTTTAATAAGTGAAAGTTCAAAATGTATCCCAGTCATAAATGATGGTAAACAAAATCTATACCCATATTGAAGAGATACATGGTGAATATGTTTATCCTTGAAAAGAAAGAGTTACTGAGCCTAGTGAAGTAAAAAAATTGTTTTTTTTTGTCCTAACAAATGCAGTGAATTTGTCCAAGTTTTATAAAAACATAGAGTGAATAAAAACATAGAGTGAACGCGTCTTCTTCATGAGGGTAAACAAATTTAATGTTCCCAGTGGCATGAGACACAGATTAAGCATGATTTGATCATGAAAGAATGCAGAACAAATATTCACCAATTGTGAAAGGATACAGAATAAATGTATAATGATCATGAAAGGATGCAGAACAAATGTTCACCAGTTGTGGAAGAATACATCATGGAAGGATGTAGAGTGAATTTATCCTGATCATGGAAGGGTACAGAAAAAATGTCCACCAGATGTAAAAGAATACATCATGGAAGGATGCAGAGTGAATTTATCCTGATCATGAAAGGATGCAGAACAAATGTCCACCAGTTGTGAAAGAATACATCATGGAAGGATGCAGAGTGAATTTATCCTGATCATGGAAGGGTACAGAGTGAATTTATTGTGATCATGGAAGGGTACAGTGTGAATTTATCATAATCATGGAAGGGTACAGAGTGTGTTTATCCTGATCATGGAAGGATACAGAGTGTGTTTATTCTCATCAAGGTAGGATGCAGAGTGAATTTATCCTGATCATGAAAGGATGCAGAACAAATGTCAACTAGCTGTAAAAGGATGCATAGTGAATTTATCCTGACCATGGAAGGATATGGATTGAATTTATCCTGATCACGGAAGGATACAGAGTGAATTTATCCTGATTATGGAAGGATGTAGACTGTATGCATCTTGATTCTGAAAGAATACACACTTAGTGTATCCCAGTAATGAAAGGGTGCAGAGTGAATGAAAAGTGTCCTTCTTTGACCTACAAAGGCAGCTCTGTAAAAGCATTGTGTGTGTGTGTGTCTGTCTGCAACAACCCTAACAAACTGATGCCAGCTCTTGGCCCTGGTTATCTATGGTTCCTTGTGCCAAATCATTAGTTCACACATGGATCACTACATGTGACATCTCTCTTGCCTGTTATGACTAATCATGTTATTACAGGACCTGTGCTGACATGGATAGGCCTGAATTGCTTCTACCATCAAGAAAGTCCTTGCTCATCCCAATCCCAAACCTGAAGCTTCCAATCCTTGAATCTTCTCAAAGGCGTAGTCAGCTGTATAATTATGGGAAACATGCTTATTTAGTGTTAAGGTCTCTGCCTCCTATTTTCAGGGTTTGGAGTGCAAGCTTAAACTCAGTTTATTGCATGGAGTTTGCATGTCCTCTCTGTATCCACATAGGTAACTCTAGATCCTCCAATACCCTTCTAATATATATATATATATATATATATATATATATATATATATATGTATATATATAGAAGCAATTTATAAGCTCGAAATCCTGAAATATCGAATTTCAGAATCTCGAGCCTATAAAGTGAACGGACGGAAATCGCGAACCCAGAAATGTTGAAGCCAACAAAGCCGAACCCGCGGTATGGATAGCGTGTTAGGTGAGTGTTGTTTATTTTAGGGTTTTGGGGAGGGATTGTGTGTTTGCAAGTGTGTTGGGATGTTTTATGTGTGGGTTAGGGTAAGTAGGTCAGAGTGTGAGTGTGTTAGTGTTAATGGTGGTGTTTGTATGTCTGTGATGTGTGTTTGTGTGGGAGGGGGTGTGGAATGTTTGGTGCTGGGTTGTCTGTGATATGGAGTGCAGTGCAACCACGGAGTTAGTATATATATTAGTAGGGGGGGTGGGGGTGCAAGGGGGTGCATCCCCCCTGCATATAGTCAGGGAAGGTGTGTATGTTTGTTTAGTTGTGTGCATGTGTGTTGCATTGATTTTTGTACAGTGTTGGGAGGTGTTTGTGTTGGTATGTGTTGTGTAGTGTGTGCTGTGTGTTTTTGCGGTTTTGTGGTTTCGGTTGTTTGGGTTTCGCAGTTTTGTGGTTTCGGGATTTTGGGTGTTGCAGTTTTGTGGTTTTGGTTATTTGGATTTGCAAATTCATGGTCTTGAGATACTGAAATTTGATATTTCAGTATTTCGAGACTATGAAGTGAATCTCTCTCTCTCTCTCTGTGTGGTTGTGCTGCGGTAGCATTGTCGCCTCACAGTTATACGTTGCCCGTTCGATTCTCAGAGCGTCTTCTGTGTAGCAACATGCGTGAATGGGTGTTCCTTCATTGAAGGTTGTGCATTAGGCCCGGCAAGCCAGTACGTAAAAATCTACTGCCAATCATTAGCGGACCGGAGTTCCGCTGTGGCGACCCCTAACCAGGAAAAGCCGAAAGACACTATATATATATCTATCTTTCTCCTTCCCTCTGTGTGTGTGTGTGTCTGTAGAGAGTATATGTCACTAAAAAACTAAAAAAAAAATGAACCTAAAGTGAATGAGCACAAAAGCTTGAAAGACAAAATAATAATAAAAAAAACACACATTAAACATTTAATGGAGGAAGGCAAGGCCCCCTGGCACCCATATTTGGGAGGATACATCCCCACATTCCTTGCTAATTATACATACCAACTCTGAGATCACACTGCAGTGGGAAATCCACAATCCCCACTATGTATCAATCTTAAACAGAAAAAAAGCCAACATGGGTGATCACCTGATTCTCAATCACACATACTGGCGTTTTCATAAATTAAACTTTTAATTACAGTATTACACACACACACACAGACATACACACTGTGACAAAATAGTGTTTAAAGCAGTTTTGTTTTGTTTTTTTCTGGTTTGGAGAACCTGCTTTTGCGAAAGTGCACTTTTTGATCTAGTGCATTTTCGCTTTAATTGGTTTCGATGTTGCTTGATCGAGATTGTGAGATTTCAATCAAGCAACATAGACCCATATATACACATACATGTATGTGTATGTATATGTTTGTGTATCATTTTGTTGGAGGACGTTTTGACAATACTATAGTTTTTGTGTTAAACAGGTTTCTGGCTTACTTCTGAACCTTTACTCTGTGGTTCAATGATATTTAATAATTTTGTGCTTAGTTTTGCAAAGTTTCTGTGTTAAACAGGTCTCTGGCTTACTTCTGAGTCCTTACTCTGTGGTCAGTGATATTTAATAATTATGTGCTTAGTGTTGCAAAGTTTCTGTGTTAAACAGGTCTCTGGCTTACTTCTAAATACTTACTCTGTGGTTCAGTGATATTTAATAATTCTGTACTTAGTGTTGCAAAGTTAGTGTGTTAAACAGGTCTCTGGCTTACTTCTGAACACTTACTCTGGCTGGGTCCATTTGATTTTCCCTCCCACCTGCCCTATTCTTGTTGTGTTCTTATAACTTGGTAGCTTTTGCTTTGCCCGCCTCTTATTATAAATTTGTTATTGGAAATTCCTCCTAGTCCCATCGTATCAGCTCATTCTATTGGGTGCAGTGAGATTATTTGGCAAGACTCACCCTGTTAATTTAGCTTCTTAACCTTGAATTATCTTCTGTTTCTTCCTTTTCTACTTCACAAAAAAAAATTACACTCTATTCAGCTTTCTACTTGACAAAAAAAAATTGTAGACTCTATTCAGCTGCTTTTACTGTATTTTACTGTATTTATACTTTCTCTCTTTCTACTTTGACTTTATTTTGCTTTTGCTGCTCTTCTTAGTAGTTTTCAATTGCATTTATACCACCTCTTTTGTTACTGCTTGATAGTAGCCTGATAACATTGAGAACATTGTTTTACTGAATTCCTGCTTTATACTGTTTTTTGCCATTGTGACTGTGATTTTAAGTACTTTAAATTTCAAATATCTCTGCACTTTTTAGCTTAGGCTAAATACAGACTTCCCAAATATAGACTGTTTTGTATCACTTGAGCACTAAAACCAGCTCTTCACTGAGATACTGAAAGATCTGAGGCATCCATTGCTTCCCTGTTTCTGCTCTTAAATTGCACTCTTAATTTGTATTTGCATTCTACTGTCTGTTTGAATTGTTGGAACTGTTTTTGGCCACATATTACTGCATACTGTATTAGTTCGGCTGTAGCATAGCCCAGTTTCAGGCTTGCTGTTTCTGGGCCTGTTTTGTAACTTCTGAACATCAAATTCAAGCCATCTTTGTTGGAGAAGGCTTTTCTGAAACCTTGTGGAAGGAGAGTGCTGTCTGGGTCCCATCTAACTGAGGGTAATTGGACTAGAGCTCAGAGACTGCATCCTTATTGGCTAGTTTTATTTATTTATTTATTACATTTGTTAACCGGGTAATGTCTGGCTGGGCCAGAAGCTCATTTTCAGCAGAACGCCAGTGAGAAAAACTTTAGTTACATAGTTTATAGTTACACAAACTAATAATACTAATCATATTAACAATACTGGCAGAAAATACTGCTAGCGAAACTAATATTACTACAATATTAAGAGTACTGGCAAAAATTAATTGTGATTGATCAATAGTAACAGTGTAATTCAACTGGCAATATTAATTACTGTCAAGGAAAAATATAGCAGCTGCTAACAAGTTTGTTTGAGTTAAAAGGGTTATTTTTTGTTTTATATAAGCCCCGTGTCAGTGTTTGTTTGCGTGTAGTGCACCATCGTGCACTGCCTCGTAGTAGTAGTTACCATTGGTGGTTATAATAGCAAATATTTTGCTTGCTAAATTTTCCTTTAGCACTTTGCTTGTGGTCCTCCAGAGGTGTTTTTGTGGCTCAGCTCTACTGTCAGGTAAAACACTAAGCCTAGCCTCAGAGGTACCAACACACCTCTCACCCACTAGCCATTCCTAAGTGCGATCTCTCTTCCTGACCATATAAATTTGCCTAACACTATGGATCCACAATTTCCCACAGTTTCTCCAGCCAGCTTGATCAACATGGGCATCCTGAGACAGTGTAGTTACTGCCTCATGTTCACTGAGAACCCTTTACTCTTAGACCACACAAACTCAACATGTGAGAGATGCAACTATATTAAGAACCTTGAATCCATGCTCTCTCACACACCAGTCAGTGTATATGACAATGAGCAGGTCATCAGCATGCACACCTCACCTCCTACTCGACCTAAACCTGCATCCTACATATGCCGAGGTCCTCACCAGAAACATACCTAAACATCAGAGACCGCCCAAATACAAACAAGCTGCACATGATACCTCCTCTGCAGAACATAATACACATAACAGTTCACACACCAGTGTCTCAGCTGTCAAGTCCTTAAGGCAAAACACAAAATAAAACATATTAGTCATAGGTGATTCCAATGTGAGATACACAGATGTCTCTCTCACCAGGCTGGATAAGGAAAAGGTTACGGTCATTCCAATGTGAGATACACAGATGTCTCTCTCACCAGGCTGGATAAGGAAAAGGTTACGGTCAGCTGTCTGTCAAGTGCCAGAATCTGCCATATCACACATGCACTCAAGTCTCTCAACAACATGTACTGTTATGACTTTGTCATAGTCCATGTTGGTGTGAACGATTTGAGACATACCTCTCTGAACTATATGAAGAGAGACATGATTGAGCTCTTGGACTATGTGTCTCTTGGCTGATATGTCCCTAGCCTTAAGCAGCATTTTACCTTCATCTAGGAAAGATGTCCCAGTACAAACAGAAAATGATTGACTTCAATAATTGGCTTAGTTTCTGGTGTCATTCCAAGGGGATACAGTATCTGTCAGCCTGGGATGACATGATCAACAGACCCCAATGCTTTGCCAGAGATGTTCTTCATCTGTCATCCCTGGTATTTTGGCTACTGGCTAAGGGTCTTGCCACCTCTATAGTGCCTTTGTAGGCAGTGTCTCAAGGACAAACTTCCTGATGTAAAAAGTCCAGCTAAAAACAACCTCAAGGTTTTGCTGCTAAATGCTAGGAGTCTTAACATGAAACTGCATTCATTGGAAGCAGTCCTCACCCTGGAAGACATAGACATTTGTGCAGTCATGGAGAGTTGGCTCAAGGCTGTGGAGAGTACCCCAACCATATCGGGCTATACCTCCTACCGCACGTTCTGACCACAAACTGAAGGCATGAAAACTAAAGGAGGCAGTGTATCAATATTCATTAAAGATAAATACACCTCCAGATTGTTTAGATAGCATGATCCCTGGAGATACTTCAGGTGCAACTAACTGTTGGTAGGACATCTATTCCAGTCATTGCCAGCTTGACTACTTCCATGAATCAGGACACCCACTCTGCCTATTTGGCTCTACTTGAGACTATCAAGATACATCAAAAAAACATGGCTTTAGTAATTTAACTACCCATCCACTGACTGGAGAAATTACTTGTGTGCAACCTCACTTGCCCAAAGGTTCCTTGACTTCATTAACTCCTGCCCTGGACCAGCTAGTTGACACCCCCACAAGAGGTGCCAACATCCTGGATCTGGTGCTTTCAAATATGGGGGACCACAGTAGCACCCCCACTGTGAGGTCTTCCCTGGTGAGATCTGATCACAAATCAGTCTCATTCAAATTAACTATAACACCTGACACCTCCAGCACCAACTAAACTAAAAAACACCTCCAAAGCAGATTATAACCTCTTACGGGATGGTATAAACTGCTTCACTGCACCTCCCCCCTCAGATGGAACTGGCAACTATGCCGAGCTCTACACAAACACCTGAACAACTACTTTGACTTGGTCATACCTGGATAAGACCAAAACACGCTCCTCAAGGAACAGCAAACCTGTCTGGTGGACAACTATCATAAACAGGCTTTACAATAAGAGGAATAATTTGCTGTTTAAGAGTAAGAGGGAGCGAGCCCTAAACTGGAAACATTCCCTCCTCAGATTAAACAGGCAAATCAGACTTCTTGTGAAGTCCTCCAACGCTAACTATGAATCCAAATTAGCTTCCTCAACTAAGGACAACCACAAGGCGTTCTTTAGTTACATCTGTAACCTAAAAGGAAAGGCCCAGATTTGTGCTGAACTGGTAGTTATGATACCACAGATACTGAACCTGTGGACATTGCTAATCTGTTAGCTGACAGGTTCTGTGAAAGCTTCACTCCTCTGTCCCCACCACACTAATCACAAGACATCATTATCACCTGTCCTCTACCTTGTATCTCTAAAGAGCAGGTCATTAATTCCCTCTATAAGGTCAAACAAGAATTAGCAAAGCCATTATGTACTCTTTTCATTCATAGACTAAGCACTGGCTTCATCCTAGCTGAATGAAAAAAGGGCACAGTTATCCCTTGCACCAAGGTAGTGCTTCCACTGACCCCGGGAACTATATACCTATTAGCCTGACTAGCCTTATCTGCAAGGCCATGGAAAGAATCATCATGGACCTTATCAACAAAGATATTGGTAACCTCCAAATACTTGACCCTACTCAATTTGGATTTGTCAAAGGGAGATCATGCCTGTTAAACCTTGTGAACTTCTTCAAGACAGTCACCAAGGCCCTGTATGAGGGGAAATCTGTATATACAGCCAACCTAGACTTAGCCAAGGCCTTTGACAATATCCCCCACTCAGGCATAATTGACAAACTCACCCAGCTAGGTATCAACCTGTATATCATTAGATGGGTCTCTATCTGGTCCACTGATAGAACCCATAGTCAAAACAGAGGACTCCACCTCCAACCGCAGACCTGTAACAAGTGGTATTCCACAGGGATCAGTGCTGGGACATCTACTGCTTGGAATCTATTTTTCTGAAGTGCAAGCTAAAACTAAAGGTCTGTGGCTGACAAAGTTTGCTGATGACTGCAAACTGGGAGCATTCATAGAATCTCCAAGCAATATCAACATCCTACAAGAGGGTCTTACACAAACAAATGATTGATGCCAAAGTCATGGCCTCAAACTCAATGCAAAGAAAATGTATTATCATCCCTTTCAGTAAAAGCGATGTTCTTGCTAACTACCACATCAATAACAACACCCTAAGTATGCACTCAGTGGTGATAGACCTGGGCACACAGGTTCACAGCAACCTTACATTTGATCACCCGGTCTCCCCAGTGGTAAGAAGGGGCATTCTATATTGCTCATCTCATAAGTAAGGGCATTGCGTCCAGGAAAAAAGAAGTGAAGTTATAACCTCCCTGCACTCTTCCCACATCAGGCCAGTAATTAAGTACAATGCTCCTTATGGTATGCACCTTTCCAAGCACCCGCAGCACCTGGAGAGACCACAAAGGTTCCTCACAAGGAAAATTCAAGGTCTTCAGCATCTGTCCTATGAGGGTCGCCTAAAATAACTGTCACTTTATTCTGTTTCATACAGACTATTCAGAGGCGATCTCTGCCTTGCATATAAGGCAATCTTTGACCTTGCTTTATTGGAAATGCTGCATAACCGTAAGTCAAATGGTACACTGGTTAACCTGGTATGTGACATTAATAGAACCTGCTGGAGGGACAGATTAGTCTCGCAGAGGTTACCACACCTTTGGAACAGACTCTTGCTTCATGTCAAGCAGAGCACTGCATTAGCCCTCTTCAAACGCAATCTGGATGATTGGATGGATAACTGTAAATTCACCCAGGAGTTCCACCTGTGACCCTCTTGGACTGGGGTGATAGGTGCTGATTGTGGAAATAAGGGTAACACTTGACTAGGCTTGTAAGGACCCTAGGGTCATTAGCCTATATTCTCCTATGATCCTATGTGAAAATTTATATTGTGACCTGCGAAATGGCTGGAAAAGATCTGCATGTAGTAGTCCACTTATCCAGTTTAAGAAATAATGAAATAAAATAAATAATACACTTTCAGGAATAACTACAAGTGGGGTGATATGTAACCAATATCATTTCTAAGAAGAGGCCTGAGATTATTACTGTTATAATTATGGAACATTCTGAGGAATTTCACCAGTTTTATGTGGTTTTGTGGAAACACATTGACTCTAGCAAGGTATGAGAATTAACTGGGTAGGGAACTATAACTATTCACGGCATTTGTAGGAGATGAATGGAAGTCCATGAAGAAATAAAGGGATAATATGCGATAAGAATGTAGAATGGAGGTTAAAAATGATTTGCACTCTTTCTAGCCCTCCAGTTTTTCCACAGCCATTAAGTGCAGCCCAGGGGCACATTTATCCAGAACTTCCTGGCATCAGAGGACATCAGGCATGGAAGGTGAGACCCAGATAATATGATGAGCTAAAACATTTTACCAGGTTTCATGTTTTTAATAAGTGAATGGAACATCTGCAGTCATTCCACTGCATAAGGAAGGACCTTCCACAGAATCAAGCAATTAAAGACCCACAAGTTTAACCAGCCTCATATGCAATGTTATAGATAGACATCTCATGGAATTATTCATTTAGGACATGAAACCTCCAAACCCTGGACTTGTCTCAGTTTGGATTCACCAAAGGCAGATCATGCTTACTCAGTCTGATAGATTTTTTCGAAAAGGCCCCCAAGCAATGGATGAAAGCAAAATGGTACACACCTTAATCCTCAACATGGCAAAAACTTTTGACACAATCTTCCACTCAGCACTCAGATATAGTAGAAAAGCATAATAAACTGGCAATAAACCCCTGTCACCCATAGTATTGCCAACTGGCTCACAGAAAAGATACATATAATCAAAATAGGGGAAGTCACCTCTGCTCAAACCTTTCCTGTTTGGCATCTACTTTTCTGAAGTAAGAGCTCATGCCAAAGGGCTCTGGCTGACTAAGGTTGCAGATGACGGCAAGCTAGGAGCAGTCATTGAATCACCAAATGACTTAGACATCCTGTAGGAAGGTTTATCTCAAATAAATAACTGGTGCCAAAATCATGGACTGAAACTGAATGCCAAAAAATGAATTATTGTATTCTTTGGAAAGTCATCTGTCTCATGGAACTACCATATTGATAATATGTCTGTAAGAGTTGATACAGTTGTTTGGGATTTTGGGACTTGTGTGAACCTTGACCAAACTTTTTACCAACATGTGTCTACTGTTGTAATAAAGTCCTTCTGTATTGCACAGATTGTAAACAAAGGGACTGTGTCAAGATCTAGGGATGTCAATGTCCCCCTTTACTCAGCCCTCATTAGGTCAGTCATTGACTATCATGGCCCCTTTGTCATGTATCTGTCCAGATACATGCAACAACTGGAATACCCACAGAAATACCTTACTAAAAGGATACAAGACCTAAACAACATGTCTAACATGGACTGATTCAAAACCTGGTCATTATACATGGTATCCTTCAGAATGCTAAGAAGTTACCTGTTTCTGGCATACAAGGCAGCCTCTGACCAATACTGATAGATTTACTGCACATCAGTAAGTCAAATGGCATCAGAAACATTTGATCTAGGGATCTAAACCTCTTCTGCAATATCAACAGAATGGTTTGAGGGGATACAATCCTTATGAATATCTTAAAGAGGATGCCAATTTTGTGGAACAGACTCCCCATACACATAAAACAAAATTCATTCCTGTCCATATTCAAGTGCAACATAGACATATGAATGGGGAACAGTACTACTAATGGACAGGGGCAACTCCTAAATGCTTTATTGCATGCATTGGTCCCCTGAAATTATCTACAGTATGATCTCAGTTATTCACATTAGGGGTAATATATAATTACCAACAATGGGATGGGTAAGACCAGTCTATAACCAAATGGGATAGGTTATTTTGAGCACAAAAAGGGAAACTGGCTATGCTTAAAATGGCCCACTTGGCCTATCACTTACCTATAAAACTATGAATCTATGATCCTAAACTGATAAATTCAAAATGCATTCATCTCAACCATAATGTAAAAATACATGCTAACTATACTAGATCTCAAAACTATCTCAAGTCCCTATATTTTGGCCACATCATGATCACATTGTGACACCATTCACTCTCGCCACATCTCTGCATTCTCACAATCTACATGCTGACGAAGCTCTAATACTGATACTATGCACTAAAAATCTCCCTGAAACTGTGTCGTTACTCTGCCAGTGCTGACCACATTCTAGCACTGTACATGTCGACCACAGTCTAACAGTGTACATCATGATACTATACACAGTGACATCACCCTGAAACTGTCTCCTTACTCTGCCCCTACTGACCACATTTTAACACTCTGCACATTGACCATGTTCTAACAGTACAGCATGGTACAATACACCCTGAAAACACCCTGAAATGTTCTCCTTATATTGTCCCTGCTGACCACTTTCTAACAGTCTAAATGATGACCCTGTTCTAACACTGTACTTGCTGACCACATTCTAAGATTGCACCTGCTGACCACATTCTCCGATGGCTTCCTGTATGTACCTGAGCACTGTGCATTTGCAGGTCAGTAAGAGACTGATAATTCAAAGTACCTCTCGCAGAGGTTCTGTTAAAGAATGCAGTGTCACTGATCAAAATTTGAGAAGAAACTTTGGAGGGGGGGTAGCAGATACAGGCTTAATGTTTACTATTACAATTGATGGGAGGGAGTTGCATAGCCACTGAGTTTGCCACCCACCTGCTGCGGGGAGTATGCAGGCCAAATGTCTGTTAGTGACAGTGGAATTCCATGGGACTGGACATGAAATCACACCCGTATTCAATTTGAAATAGTATATCATATATTCAAGCATCTGCCTGAGGAACTGTTGAGATATGCAGTGCGATAGCTCCAACCATTGAAGAGGATCCCTTTCATATCATTCTTCTCCCTCACTACTAGAGGCCTTAGCAGTGAAGCAGTTGTTACTGGAGACATGAATTGGTGAGGGCAAAGTGATGGGGAGCAGATGTCAAATGAAAAAGACTAGATGTAGATGCTTTAAGGGTGTAGATAGTCTAGTCCCAGTTCTGTTGTAGAGAAGATTAAAGCCCTACCTGCTCCCCAAATGCCTCAAGTTTGATTAATGATTCAGCAAGCTGGAAGACCTGGGCAGGAAGGATAGGAGTTTGTTGCTAATTTTGGCTCATCAAACCTGTGGTGAGAGGGAGTCAGTTTGACACATATCACTGCTAACCCATTTAGTAAGCTGGGGTACTATATCAGGATGCAATTCATAGGGCCACACTGGCTGCATGTTGTATGCAGAGTCATGAGACTTGGCATGCAGATGCATGCTTCCTGCCAAACCACAGCATAACATAAACACTGGTAACCGTGGGCATGGGATTAAGTGGGAATGGGGGGACTTACAATGATAAAAACCACAACAGCCAGCACTATATTGTCAGCAAATTAATTTATTATTAAAATTCAAACACAGACTGGTATCGGCTACCAAGCCTTCTTCTGTACAAAAAGCATACATATCTCCATCCCTTATTTAAATACCATCTAGATAAATCCCATTAGACAATTATAAATGCTCATTAAGTTTTGGTGTAAAAAGTGCTCCCAATAAAATAATCAATTTTTTCTCTTTTTTATCTACAATATTATGCCAACCTGATTTGTCCTTATTCATATACATAGTTCTGTCTATAATAACAAACCTAAACTGAACTGTTGGATATTTCATGGTGTGTTTGTAAAAGGCATTAGACTGACGGGCACATCTAACATCACTTAAATGTTCAGAAATACGTAACTTAAATGGCTGAGAAGTTTGCTCCACATAAAAAGCCTGACAGGTACATGTCACTAAATAAATGACCCAGTCTGATGCACAATCCCCATGCACCCGGATGTCAAATACCCGCAACGTATTGTGAGAGGTAAATGCTTGTGCAGTACCTATATACTTACAAAAACTACAATGATGGCAAGGCTGACACCCCACCAGCAATCCACCATACAAGGTGGTTTGTTGCATTTCAGTATTATTATATTGTGGCCTCTTATGATGATTCAACCAACTACCTAAAGTCCTGCCCCTCTTGTAGGAAAAAAAGACACTTCAACAGAATGAAATCCCTCAAATAATCTTCAGAGGTGAGGATCCTCCAATGTTTAATTATAGAATCAATCAAAACTGAAATGTTACTACCATAATTAGTAACTAACCTCAACAGGATGTCCAAAGTTACCCTTCTACTTTTGTATTTAAATAAATCCTCCCTATCCAGATTTCTGGCATAAATACTTTATTCCATAGTATCCTGATATCTGTAACCCCCCCATTACAAAATCTGTCAATCAACTGTTGATTATGTAAAGAAAACACTTAATCAGAGGAACAAATCCTACGAAGCCTCATAAATTGGGATTTAGGAATATTCCAGATGATATGTCTAGGATGACACCTATCCGCATGCAACAAAGTATTGACTCCAGGATGTTTCCTATATACCTGGCTCAGCAAGGTGCCATCCTGTTGTGCATGAATATCAGCATCCAAGAAAACAATCCATGTAGTACTGAAATTAACTGTAAAATGTATGCTCCACTTGTTATCATTAAGATAGGTAACAGATTCTCAGCCCTTGAGCGCCATATCAACCAACAGTCATCAAGGTTTCAGTGCCAAATATCCATAGATTCCAAGTACAGGTTATGCATTGGCTCATAAATAAGCTATTCCTCAATATAGCCCATGAATAGGTCTGCATAAATGGGCGCAAATGATGCCCCCATAGCCATACCCCTAGGTTGTAAATAGCACTCTTCCTTAAAGTAGAACACATATTTGGTTAATACATGTTCTGTTAAACAAAGTAGAAAGGAATTAAATCCCATGCTATATAGAGGTACCCAATTTAACCAATATTCTACAGCCAGCAGACCTGCCCAATGGGGAATATTTGCATAGAGGGCTGACACATCCAAAGTGCACATATGCCATCCTGGTTCCAACTATGTATCCTTAATAATTTTTAAGAACTCTGCAGTATCCTGTATTCTAGATCTCACATATTGTGTAAGAAAAGCGAACAATGGTTCTTTAAAAGACCCTCTACCCAATACTATTGGTCTTCCTGGGGGTTGATGTAAATTCTTCTGGGTTTTGGGCAACATGTTAAAATATTGTTTCAAAGGATCCTTATCCATACGTTGTAATTTGGTTTCCTGGCCATCTCTAAAAATTGATCAATATCAGTTTTAAATACTGGCTTGTGGTCCAAATGCATACTCTGATAGGTGCATTGGTCTAATAGTTGTTTGTAGGCCTCTGTCACATACATTGCCCAATCCCATACTACTACAGCTCCCCCTTTGTCCTCTTACTAAGAGCTATCAATGCCTGTTTCTGTAGAGGAGAACGATTATTAGAAGGAATCCTTAAATGGGATCCATAAGTAGAATGTAAGTTCCTCGATACTTGTTGAAAAAAGAAAACATTCTTATTAGGGGGTGCTACAAATGTAAAAGGTTTAAATCAGAAAACCTGAGAATCAGTCTCTCTACTGATCGACTGATTATGAAAAAAACACCTTTAAATTTAATAATCTATAAAAAGAAATTACATCCTGGGCAAGCACATCCTCAGAAAATAAATAACAGGACACAAAACCAAGACCTTTATTTAATAAATCTTTCTCAACAGAAGACAAAGTAGAGGAAGAAATATTAAGAACATTACATTCATATATTGTGCTGTCATCAGCTGCAACAATGTTTCTAGATTTGGTGCTGTATTTCTGATGCTTACGTCTACCCCTCCTATATCGCCTAAAGGGAAACTGTCATTTTTCTTTTTGGCCATAGGTGAGGTAGTGGGTATCCCTAGTTCTGTGTCCGTGGTAGAGGAAAAATCATCTCCAGATGTACCAGAATTACCCAAAGTACCCCCACCCTTCTTAAGAATTGTTTTTTTTTTTCCTTTTCCATCTGACCTGGGGCTGAGGTTGTTATCTGGTATCAGAAAACTGTCAATGAGAAATTACTTGCCATATTGGTAATCCCTAGAATCCCTGGAGAATTTCTTAAGCATATGTAATTTCAACAATTTTTCTATTCTAATTAAATCCTGAGTTAACTGCAAAAATTGTTCCCTATATAAAGGGTCATTCTCATATATTTTTATTTTTTTACAAAGCTGACTGACCTGTGATACCAATTCATCCGCTCTTCATTCATAGAAAGAATGAAGAACCCTAGCAAACAACATGGAAGCACCCTGTAAAGCATCCTGCTATTCAGATAATGGTTTCTCATCTGGGGACTTAGCATACGGTTGTAGCCATATTCGTAAGCCCCTAGGTGTCAAATTATTAGTACAATATGCCCTAAATAATTTCTGATGTCACAGATTGGATCTAAGATCCTTCATGGCCATCGATAATTGTCCATATATATCAAGGCAGGATGGGATTGTTCTTCTTATATCTTGGTTATTGGTATTCATCAGGTTATCAAAAACCTGGACATCCTCCTTATCAGCTGCCAAACCCTGTAGTAATTGGATAAGGTCCATCATAATATCCCACATATAGGAAAAGCTAGAAAAGGCATGCTATCAATAAACAGATAAACCACTATAATGCATTAAAACAGAATGAAAAAAAAAAACTAATATATACTGTTAGCCCCACTGCTAGTAACATGTACTAATGAAAAACACATGGCAATAGAAAGAATAGAAAATATCACTTTATCCAAAAACTAACAACCCCAACCAATACATACAATACAAACGATAAACTATTCAGTATTTATAATCAGCAGCAATGGCTACCTAAAAACAATACAAAAAGTGTGTAGAATTGAACCCAGACTTCTTCTTTCGGCTGCTCCCATTAGGGGTCGCCACATCGGATCAACTGTTTCCATTTCTTCCTGCCCTCTGCATCTTGCTCTGTCACACCAACCACCTGCATGTCCTCTCTCACCACATCCATAAACCTTATCTTAGGCCTTCCTCTTTCCCTGTTACCTGGCAGCTTCATTCTTAGCATCTTTTTCCCAATATACTCTACATCCCTCTTCAGCACATGTCCAAACCAACGTAATCTTGCCCCTCTGGCTTTGTCTCCAAACCTTCCAACCTGGGCTGACCCTCTAATATACTTATTCCTAATCCTGTCCATCCTCGTCACACCCAGTGCAACTCTTAACATCTTCAACTCTGCCACGTCAAGCCCTGACTCCTGCCTTTTTGTCAGTGCCACTGTCTCCAACCCATATAACATAGCTGGTCTCACTACCTTCTTGTAGACCTTCTCTTTCACTTTTACTGGTACTCGTCTGTCACAAATCACTCCTGACACTCTTCTCCACCCACTCCATCCTGCCTGTACTCTCTTCTTCACCTCTCTTCCACACTCACCATTACACTGAACTGTTGATCCCAAGTACTTAAACTCATCCACCTTCACCACCTCTAGTCCCTGCATCCTCACCATTCCTCTATCCTCCCTCTCATTCACACACATATATTCTGTCTTAGTCCTGCTGACCTTCAATCCTCTTCTCTCTAGAGCATATCTCCACCTCTCCAGGGTCTCCTCCACTTGTTCCCTACTCTCACTACAGATCACAATGTCATCTGCAAACATCATAGTCAACGGGGACTCCTGTCTGATCTCGTCTGTCAACCTGTCCATCACCATTGCAAATAAGAAAGGGCTCAGAGCTGATCCTTGATGTAATCCCACCTCCACCTTAAACACATCTGTCACTCCCACCGCAGACCTCACCGCTGTCACACTACCCTCATACATATCCTGTACCACTCTTACATACTTCTCTGACATTCCCGACTACCTCATGCAATACCACAACTCCTCTCTAGGTACAGTGTCATATGCTTTCTCTAAGTCCACAAAGACACAATGCAACTCCTTCTGACCTTCTCTGTACTTCTCCAGCCACACTCTCAGAGCAAACATCACATCTGTAGTGCTCTTTCCTGGCATGAAACCATACTGCTGATCACTAATCATCACCTCCCTTCTTAACCTAGCTTCCACTACTTTTTCCCATAACTTCATGGTGTGACTGATCAATTTAGTTACTACAGCTCTGCACATCACCCATATTCTTAAAAATCGGTACCAAAACACTTTTTCTTCATTCCTCAGGCATACTTTCACTTTCCAAGATTTCATCAAACAATCTAGTTTAAAACTCTACTGCCATTTCACCTAAACACCTCCATGCTTCCACAGGTATGTCATCTGGACCAACAGCCTTTCCATTCTACATCCACTTCATAGCTATCCTTACTTCTTCCTTGCTAATCCACTGCACTTCATGATTCACTATCCACACATCATCCAACCTTCTCTCCCTCTCATTCTCTTCATTCATTAGCCCCTCAAAGTACTCTTTCCATCTCCTCAACACACTCTCCTCACTTGTGAGTACGTTTCCCTCATTATCCTTTATCACCTTTACCTGCTGCACATATTTCCTAGTTCGGTCCCTCTGTCTAGCCAATCGGTACAGGTCTTTTTCTCCCTCCTTAGTGTCCAACCTTTCATACAATTCTTCATATGCCTTATCCTTAGCCTTCGCCACCTCTTTCTTTGCCATGCACCTCATCTCTTTATACTCTTGTCTACTTTCTTCATCTCTCTGACAATCCCACTTCTTTTTCACCAACCTCTTTCTCTGTATACTTTCCTGTACTTCTTCATTCCACCACCAGGTCTCCTTGCCCTCCTTCCTCTTTCCAGATGTCACACCAAGCACCTTTCTAGCCATCTCTCTTACTAGTGCTGCTGTAGTTACCCAACTATTCAGTAACTCTTCACTGCCACCCAGTGCCTGTCTTAACTCTTCCCTGAACTCCACCTCACAATTACACTTTTTCAATTTCCACCATTTGATCCTTGGTGCTGAATTACTGCACTGCATAAATAAAGAAAACACTGTACTTCTACTCAAAATAAACAATCGAACAGCAATAATAACAAATTCAATATATGCAAAATTAAACTTTGTCCGCCAGCATTAAAGTTATCAAACTGGATGTGAAACTACCAGAATATTCTGAATATACAGTATGCACAACTGTTCAGTCAAAGTTATTGATACTGTCAGTACCAGAATATATACTGTTGGAAAATTAGGACCCAGCATAAACAAGCAGGCCCACTGTTCAATAGTTCTGTTCCAAAAATGTTATAAGTTTAGTCACCAAACAAATTGAACTTCTGTAGAACAGACTTCTGATGCTAAAAAACAGTCTCTCCAGTTGAATTAAAGCTACCAATTTCCGCAATCCCCCAAAAATGTCAGCAGGTTGGCCCAAACCAATCAAAATGGTCCATTGTGCTTCCAGATGAAATTTAAAGGCACACTACCACAAGAAAAAAAGAAGTAATTGTGCAGAAATTAGCTGCTGTATACCAATTGCTGAAAATAAATTCAACAACCCTGAACCCCCCTATTAAGAAATATTATGAAGCTTACCCCACAAAACTTACTCTACAAAATAAAGGAAGCTGGTGAAATTCCACTCTCTTCAATATCTCATCTACTAAGAACCATGCTGTCCAACAAAAACTAGGAAGCAAATGCTGTCCGACCAGTAATAATTCAAATCTGCTCACTGGTAAATCTCCAAAATGGAACACTTATGATTATATAAATAAAGGGTTGTTAGCACAATGTCCTCGTACTATTCACAGAATCAAAAGCACCGTGACCACAGGTCAAAGCAGCAGTTCATTTATAATCCAAAAAGGAATGCGAAAAAAAATCTCTTGATTTAAGTACCTCTACAATATTAAAATTGGGACTTAACAATGGACCACGTCCTATCTCCTTTCACCCTAACAGAACACATGGGCTGATTTAGCATGATTACTGTCCAAGAACAAGCCAGCAATAGGGAATGAATGGTTGACTGGGAGAATGCAGGGGAACCACTGGCTTGGAAGTGGAATTAGTGAAAAAAAAAATCCTTCCAGTATCACCATTACCTGCAGCCTTTATAAAACGGTTTCACAGTCCAGAATAATGCATCCATGCATATCTCTCAACTGCCCCTGATTTGCTGAATGACCCATATTTTTGCCTTATAATTGTTTTGGGTTTTTTCTGGTAAATTACTGAGGATTACAGTTAGTCAGTAATTACAGACATTAGACCTTGATACTGCTTATTGTTCAGAAAATGTATGTTGATGCAAAGCTTTTGTTTTATTAATTACTTAAGTGAAAAAAGTGTAATATTTAAAACGTTGTCTTTGATTTTAGGCCTTTGTCCTCATATTATTTTTGACTCAGAAATACTGGGCAAAGAAGTTTAGAGATGTGTATCCATGACACTTTCTACATCTACTGAGACACAACATTTACAAATCAATCACAGCTCTATTAGAAAACAATTACATGACCAAGTAATAAATGTTAACATCAAAGTCTGAGTGCCCTCTTTTGTAAATGATCTTCTCTCCAGTGTTGAAGTACTGCTATTTATTGCTTTAACGCTGATACATTTTCAAATGTTATACCAGTTCTCATGAAGTCTTAAATCATATTTCAACTGCATTCCGTAACACTCCCAGTAACAGTTTCAGGCACTGTATTTTACATATATACATTACGGAAATGCATTGTCTGACCCACCCACTGCAAATGTTTTCAAAGTATTCCACAACCAGTAAGGTGTGTAACATGGGAGAAATAAAAAATACAGATATAAGTTGCCTGTCATGCAGTTCATTGTGATAAAAGATTCAGGCAATGTGAAACTTTATTTTATAACATTCATGGTGATTCAGTAGAAAGTATCAGATCACTTTTTTCTCTGAAAATTTTAAGACAGAAGTAAATTATAGAAGGCAGTCCAGAAAGGTTTATGATGTCTATAAATCTTGACAATATTTTATATTTTAAGGCAGTAAATTTAGGATTACAAATACATATGAATCCGTTAAGCAAATTTGTTTTAAACAATTCTAACAAATGTCTAAGGAAAACTCTACTGATTTAAATGCTGGATTTATTAATGCCAAACATATTATCAGTTTTTTTTCAGAATATTAAATTTGTAAAGTTAAAACAGTATTAGTTTCAGTTACACAAAAATAAATCTTTAAATTATAGTTAGGCAATAAATTAATTTGAACTCTGGAGATGAAAGAAAGATGAAAGGAAATCAGAAACAGACCTAATATGACTGGGATAAAACATTAGAATTTCACCTTTCACTTTTGCTTCCATACTTTAACATTAAAATACTGTGCCCAACATATCAGCATTTCTGATGGCAACACTGTGATTCTATATTGCTACTGATGCCCTGCACGAAATGTCAGCATTCCACCTATCTTTGCAAGCACCCTGCATGAAATATTAGCATTCCACCTACCCGTTCAAGCACCCTGTATGACATTTGAGCATTCCTACTCGCTGTGTAGGAACCTCATATGAAATCTGAGTATTCCTACTGACAATGCTGACATAAATTTCCAGAATTCCTACTGGCATTGCCAATATCTCGTATAAAATGTCAGCATTGCTCCTGGAATCATGGGCACCATACATGTCCAGTAAGCATTTCTGCTAGCAAGTTTAACACCCTAAATGTAAGGTGTAAGTTCTCAGTGACAACTATTGTACCCTATATGATAGATAAGTATTTCTGCTGGCAATTTTGTCAGCCTATAAGAAACACCAGCTTTCATGTTTGCAATACTGGCAATGCAATGAATGTCATTTCTGCCTGCTCAGCTGGCATTCATGGTGGCAGTCCTGGAACCTTTAGGAGGTGTTGACCTTTAGCAATTCTAGCACCCTGTTTGAAACATTTTTTTAGTGGAAGATGAGAAAGAAAGACTGCAACTCTTGAAGTAAGTTTATTGTCTGAAAGTGGGGGCGGGAAGGGAAGTATTTCTGCTGTAACAGATACCCCACAACAAAGGTCAGTACTCGACCTTTCTGACTACAGAAAACAACAGCTGAGCTGTTTGCTAAAAGAATGGAATATTCCTCTGGGACAAGTGCAGCAGCAGGCAAAGAGACTCCAATTGCCTTTTAAAATGGAGCCTAAATAAATGCAGTTTAAAATCAATTTGAAGTAAGTAATCTGGGTGGTGCCCTTTTATTTTAATGCAGAAGCATCTGGTAGAGTCTGAGTGCCTTTAAGGCAATGTGTAATACTCAACAGTGCCTTGAGTTCATGCGTGATTAACTTGACAGTAGCAGTAAAGGTTTGGTGTCTGTACCTGCTACAAAAACAGTAAGTGATTTATCTCTCTCTTGTTTAAAATGTTGTCTTATTGCATAGTTCACGGGAATACAGCTTAAGAAGAAGCAAAAAAGTACACTGCTGTAGGCCCAGAAACGGGAGTGTTAGCTCCTAAAAATGTTTTTCAAAATAAATTTGGTTAGCCATTTAAAATGTACTGCCTTCAACACTTTAGATTAACTTTGTTGTCATAGTTTGTGGCAAAAGTTAGTATTTTAATTAAGTATACTGTCTTAATCTTTCAGAATGGCTTATATCAGTTCATTCCTTGCAGTTATAAAACACAGTTCATGCCACCAATTTCTCCAGTCTGTACTATGAAAGGATATTGTTGGTGAAGTCTGAATTTCCCAGCTTTGAGCCGGCCACCTCTTGCACATAGATGTTATGTTTTACCAACTGTGTAGGTTAGACATGTGAGGTGCAAGTTCATGCAAGTTCATCAAATCAACATGGTTCATTTGTGATTCTACCCAAACAAAACCTCATTTTGCTCATACATTTATTTTTCTGTACACACTAGACATTGCAGCCTTCAGTTTTAAGTTAAAATGCTGTTATACAGCAGACTTGCTCTTCACCTGCTTGTTTATAGTATGCCCTACATCTGCTGGGATTTCTGCATGTTCTCTGCCTAACAAGCTACAAACACCACTACTACAGATGCAATAACTCAGTAGGCAACACTCCATTTTTTATGACCCTTGCCATTACTGCAAATAAGGCAGTACAATATTTATGCACTCTAACCTGGCAAAACAATCTGCCAGCTGTTTATGATATACTTACACAATATACATTTAGTAACTGGACCTCAGTCCCTTCCACTGTTGCAGTTATTAATAACAGCACAATATGGATGTACTTTAAATGGGTCACAGTCTGCTACAGTGGCTGCAAACAAAGCAAACACGCAATAACTAGCGCAACAAATAGTACATGCACTGTAACTAGACCACATCCTCTTAACATCACTATGAATACTTCAGTGCAAATTTTCATGCACTCTTACCATCAGTCTCCAGCAGTTTTTTCTTATATTACTTAGCATTCTACTGCCACTCCTATAAGTACTGCAACATAACATGCATGTACTGTAACTAGACCAAAACATTCCACCACAAATATTGTGACACAACCTGCAAATGTTTGAACTAGGCCACAAACCATGCCATTCTTTAAAATACCGAAACATTGCATTCTTGCATTCTGCTTTGGATAGTTGCTAACAGCTACTGAAAATATACAGACACATCTTGGGAGTGCAAATATTGCAGTAAAGTGCACATTTATTACATCCATGCACAATCCCCTGCAACTACTGCAAATATTGTAATGTGTCATACCTTTATCTCATCCAGTCACAAGACCACTGCAACTACTGCAAATATCATGATACAGCATTATTCTGTTTTGACTTGACAACTGTTCACTGCCACTGTTATACATATCACAATACAGCATCGCTTTATTATAACTAGGCCACAATTTCCTCAGAGTAGTGCAAATACTACAATACACCATGCCTGTATTACATTTAGGTATAGCCATCTGCTGCTATTACAAATGCCATAATGCAACATGGCTCTATTATAAGTAGATCATAACCCCCTGCTACTACTCCAAATATTACAATAAGGCAGGTTTTATATTCTTGCACTCTGCTAACAGAGAAGTAAACTAAGTCTTTTCTTAAACCAGAAACATTGTAACACATGATAAGTGTACTTTAGCTATGCTAAAGATTTTTGCAACGATTCTACATACTGCAATGTATCATGCATTCCTGTTGTAAGTAAGCTGCAATCCCTCAACAGTGTACTTCAACACATTATGCATCCATAAGTAGGCCACGTTCTTCTGTCATTATTGTAGATATTTAATTATGACATGCATACACTGTAACTAAACCAAGGTCATGGGTGATAGTGTAACCAGTGCAATGCATCATACTGTTTGTCTGATTAGAATACCCATGCCCCTTACTGCTACATGGTCTTTGATACAATAATTTGTACTTCGGTCAGCACTGACCACATTAAATTGAACACTCAGTATGGCAGCAAGGAGAGTTCATGACAATAAAATACCTGGGATTCACACTGAACCAAGCAAAATGTGAAGGGTTATAAAACTGGTTTTGTAACTTGGCAACCCCGGAAAGTTTCTGGCAATTGATAAGTATGCAGGCTGTAAAATAGGCACAAACCTCACTGGACTTTGTAAGGAACTCACAACAGTGTCATACCTGCATGGGGTCAAATTACAGATATCATAATTAGGCCTTAAAAAGACCTAAGACCTAATTATGTCATGGTTGAAGCAAACAATCTGAGAAGGTCCTTCATTTGGATATACAACAAGATGTGGGATAATCATATACCCTGACAAACAAAGGAAAAATATTTCTGATTAGCATATTCCTTTTGTCATCTCATATGACATCAAAATATTATTTTATATTATAGTCAGTAACTAACAACCTAAGGATATAGTGTTAAATAGAATTCAGGGCCTGTCAGCCAGAGGTAAGATATGTAACCAGACAGACCGACAGACTACTTTGCACTTAATGGGCTAATGGGCTTCACCTCTCTCTCTAGGCAGTATAGGTACTCTACAGAAATATTGGACTGTAGTTCTTCTTAAAACTTGTCTAAAAAGAAAACTGCACAAGGCTTTAAAAAAATCAAAACTGAAGATGGTTTGGATAAATACCTAAAATTTAAACAGTAAGATGGGTAATTTAGAAGCTTTTCTTTACTTGAAGAATGTCAGTATCTACATCATTGATACTGTAACAGGTTTAAAAGACCCAAAATGCATATCACAAATTCTGGGGTCTACCTCTTTTCATTGTTATAGTTCTGATTGGACAGGTAGTAGTGTCTCAATTGTAAAATAACACCTAAAAGATGGAAATCAGGAAATCAACCCAGGACAAGAAATTACTCATACAATAATTAATATCTCTGGTACTAAGCATAATATTATTGGAATGTACTGTAGACTGTTTACGTCCGCTAGAGAGTATGAAGATTTCCCCAGATGTAGTTATCAATTAAAATGCAATTTTTATGGGGGATTTTAACTACCCAATCATTGTCTGGGCAGACTAGTAAACTTCATATAAATAAGACCAAATATTCATTGAATATCTTAAAACAATCTGGAATTCCATTTCTCGGAATATTTCCATTTCTCTGAGGTACGGTGATCTCAAAGTTGGTATATATAAGTTTTGGTGGGGGGGTTGCACCCCCCCCCCTTTTAAAAGACATTTAAAGGAGAAAAGCTATTTTTGAGATTAGCTCTTAACCTGTGTTTTCTGTCATTTTTTTTCAGCTGCTCCACACTAGGCATTTCAATTGCCGACATTTCAATAGGGAGTCATCCCAAATCCATCTAGGGGTTGGCAGTATCTTATATAGAGGTTCATAGGTGTGTACTAGGCTAATGGCCCTGAAGCCTATATAAGCCTAGCCCAAGAAGATTCCCTGGCATCATGTCACCCAAAGTTAATTCCCAGTGCCCCTCTCAAGCAAGGCCACTGAAATGATCCCTGGGATGAACTTCCTATTGCCCATCCACTCATCAAGATTTCTCTTAAAGAGGGCCAGCGAAGTGCTCTGCTTGCCATGAATGGGAAGTTTGTTCCAAAGTATGGGAAGTCTCTGGGTTAGGAGCATGTCCCTCCAGCTGATACTAACAGACAAACTTAGGATCTTTTTGCTCCCCACCCATGATTATATTTTGAACAGAAGATCAGATGTGTAGCCAGCTGCTCTTGGTCTAGGTAAGATCTCCTGATCCCCCTTCAACTTTAATTTGGGTGCAAAAAAAATGTCAGAGTACTTGAGGGGCAATAAAAGAAAAATGTTCTTCTCTACTTTTAAACTGTATTAAACACAAAGAGTCCTACTGTGCTTCATTTCTGTCTACAAGTGAAATACCAGTATTCACAATGAAGAATAGAGAGAAGATAAGTCAGAAAGCAAAGGACAGTAATATTGCTGAAATTGAATTCATCCTTGGTGTCTTGGTGAAGGTGGACTCTGTTTATCACAAACTCTCACCAAGATGACACTGATATATAGACTGTATTTTATATAGCATATATCATGGGCAGAAGTAGGTCAAAAATTAAAAAAATATTCATTCCTACAATGGGGCCAGGCCCAGGGGGCGGATGCCCCCCCCCATTGTAGAAGGTGGCAGCAGTCCACAAAAATTACAAAAAGTGATAGGCCAAAGAAGAGCCATAAAGACGATAGAGTGGACTATTGAGGATAAGAAAGAAATTATGTATTGTTATTATTATGCAAGCCCAGAATTTCCAGAAATAAGATATACAAAAAGATTAAGAGAGAAATTAGAGGAAAGAAAGATATTTCCACAAGAAAAACTGTGAAAAGCTTCAAATAAAAATGTGTGTTCCTTAATACAACAGATTTGTAAAAAACATTATATAAACCAAGAAACTTTGATATGTTTGGAAAAAGAAGCATCTGAGGAAGGGCAAAAATGTAAACAACAAAACCTAGATATTTTTACTACAGCTCTACCAAATAGAATTAAGAAAATTCTTCATACAATTATATTCCCCCAGCAGTCAGGATTTATGGAGGGAAGACAAACATGGGATAACACACTTACCCTAGATGCAGCCATACAGCTTACTGCAAAACATAAACTTCCCATATATCTCATGGCACTTGATGCCACAAAGGTGTTTGATAGGGTAAATCATGAATTTTTGTTCTTAACTTTATAGAAATTCAACTTTCCAAACAATTTCATAAATACAATTAAAATCCTATATAACTCTTCATACACTATGCTAGTCATTAATAAACTACACTCATCCAAAATAAAATTAAATAATGGTACCAGACACGGGTGTCCCCTTTCACCTTACCTTTTCAATATTTATATCGAACCCTTATTTATATATTTAACACATATCTTTCATCATATACCCAACATCTGGGTAATAATCTTATCTTTTCAGCATTTGCGGATGACCTCATTATATATTTCCAGTTACCCAACACTGACTTAACCAAAATTCAAAACACAATCGAAATCTTCTTGAAAACTTCAAACTATAAAATGAACCCCTCAAAATCTCTTATCTTTTCAATCAACCCAAACAGTCATAAAGAAACTTCTTTTCCTATAACCCAAATAAAGTTGAATTACACTCTTAAATATCTGGGAATAATTTTTGACCACAATCATAAAAACTCCCTACAAAATAACCTCCTTAGAACATGGGCGAATATTGAGAATGATTTAACCAGATGGAAAAACATGAAATTCCCCTTCCTGTCTAAAATAGCAATAATAAAAATGAACGTTGTACCCAGAATACTGTTCCAGTTCAATGCAACAGACAACAACATCTCTCTAAACTTCTTTAAAAAAATAAACAAAACCATAACCAAATTTATCTGGTTCCCTAAAAAGTCTAGGATTTCCTTATTCAGACTAATCCTTCCTAAAAACAAGGGTGGACTGGGGTTACCAGATTTCAGATTGTATTATGACATAATTTGTGCCAGCAGAGTCATGTTAATTGCAGATCATAACCTAAGTGAATTAACGTACTCTCCCCAGTGGATTGATCTCTGGCATACACATGTGAAAATGTGCAATATAAACCCCAAGTCGCTGCCCTTTATAAACAAACTTTTATTAAAAGACATTAAACTACATAATTTGATTAAGCATAAAATCAACACATTTCAAAAACTTTTTTTCTTCACTAGGTCTGTCAAACGCACTCATTCTTATGCAGCCCATTCACTTGAACCCAAACTTAAAGCTGGGTAACAAAATGATAAACCTGGACCAATTCCCTCAAATTAAATTCCTAACTGTATGGGACTTCTTTCAACTCAAAAGCAACTCCCTTAATGATATGAAAGTTAAATTTAAACTGAATAAGAAATATATAACAATTTTGAGACAAATCAAAGAGCTAATCTCTACTTTAGGTAGCTTCCCAAATAAGGTGCAAGAAGAAATAAACACGGCTACATCACTCCTGAAATGTCTAATAATTAAAAAGAAGATGTTATCAATTACTTACAACCTGGTTTCTACAATTAAATATCAATCTTCTATTACTTTTGCACAATATTGGAAAAACAAAAACCCTGAACTGACTGATGCCCATCTCTCCCAAGCAATTAACAATACGAACAGATTTGCCCCTTTTAAGAAACTATCATATACCCAATTCATTATTAATAATAATGAATACTATACACCAGAACGTTTAAACACCTTCCTCTCCAGCACTTCCCCCTTCTGTCCTTTTTGTCCCACAGTGAATGCCGACCTCTTGGCACATCTTATGGTACTGGAAATATGCACAAAATCTATGGGACTCCCTAAGGATTAAACTTACAAAAAATGAGATATGTCAAATCCACTCTCTCATGGGAGTTTGCTATACTACACAGAGGTCACTCTGGCATACCCACCACTGAACTTAGGATTCAGATTGCTCTTTTTATGTTAATGAAGCTCTACATTACATAGAATTGGTTGGATCACACTAAATTAGACTGGGATAACTTTATGAACATGGCATCCAAGTATATTCTATCTCATAAAATAGCTACTAATAATATTAACAAATGGCTGAAATGCCTCAGTTTCTGGAGTATTACCCTAGACTGCATCCTAAAATAACATAAAATGGTTTTCTATATCTATTATCCTATGTAAATGCTATCATCAGTCCCTCCTGTACAGAGTCTTACTCCATTATGCTTTCTAATGGTTACCTATGTGCATATCGCTAATAGAAAAATAAGAAATAAATATCAAGCTTTAATAAATGTAATTAAAATCTTGATACTATAATGTAGCACTACTTGTAAATAATTGTATGTATGTGATTTTTCCCCTTTTTCTTTATTCTATTTTACTATATAGCTAATTACTGAATTTTTAACTATGGGCCAAGAACAACATTTTGTATTAACAGTGTTAACATTGTCAAGTTTCTTACATGTATGTTTATCGCTCTCTGTTTTTTTCCTCCTCTTCATACTGAGAAAATGAATCTTAAGAATACTTGCTGATTAATGGAATGACAAATGGCTTTTTCTGTCTATGTATACTGATTATTCCCAGTTAAACATTTGCTGGTATTATGTTTCACAATATGTATAATGAAACTAAAATAAAATAAAGATTTGAAAAAAAAAACCCTAGAGATTTTTCAAAGGTATAAAAAAGAAATATGGACATGGGAAAGAAAGAGAGAGTTGATATGGTACAATATTTATGCAAAGTCGAAAGCCAAATTAATCAATGCAAAAAAGGCAGCCCCAAAGATATTCAAAGAGAAATACAGGCAAAGGCATCCAGATATGGAAAATTTCACAATAAAAAGGAAACATCACAAAGATTAACAAAGTAGAAGTAAAAAAAAATAGAAGTTGAAGTTATGGAATTCCTGCAAATTGCACCTGAAGGTCTAACACAGGTTACATCACAGCATACTGGAACGAGTTGCCAAAGTAAGGCAAAACAGGAAGATCAGGAGACATTTGAAAAAGAAATATGGAGATGGGAAAGAAAAAGAGATTTAATATGGTGTAATATTTATGCAAAGGAGAAAGCAAAACTTATCAATACAAAAACAGCAGCACCAAAGATATTTGAAGAGAAATACAGGCAAAGGAATCCAGACATGGAAAACTTTACAATACAAAAAATAAGAAGACAAAGAGGAAAAGTAGGAAAGAAAATTAGTAATGGAGAAGTTAAAGAAACAGAAACTGAGGTTATGGAGTACCTGCGAGGTGAAGGATTCAGTGTAGAAAATCATGAGTAAGAACTATTTATGTGCACACCCCAAACAGACACCAACCTGGCTAACAACAGGAAAACAATGCTCCTACTTAAGAGTGAACCTGCAAGCTACCCTAAAAACTATAGACCAGTAAATTGCCTTGCAACTATGTATAAACTGTAGTCTGGAATTGATGCTGACAGAGTTTATAGTCATTTAGAAGAAAACTCAGCCATGGCAATAGAACAAATGAGTAATAAAAGAAAGTCATATGGAACAAAGGATCATTTGTTGTTAAATAAAGTCATAATGGAAAACTGTAAAAAGGAGAAGAATCTAGGTATGGCATGGATGACTACAAAAAAGCATTTGACAGTATCCCACATTCATGGATAAAAGAGTGCTTAAAATATGTAAGATACATCCTGTACTGATCGATTACATCATAGCGACCATGAAACAGTGGCAAACCACTTTGCATTTTAGCCATGATAAAGACAAATTATTATTCCAGGGATAAAAATCCAAAGGAGATATTTCAGCATGACTCTGTCTTGCCCTTAACCCATTAAGCTGTCTACTTATCAGCTTAGGCCATGGCTATAATTTGGCTTTTAGAAAACTTCTTTTTGTGGATGGTTTAAAACTGTATGATTCATAAGATGAGGAACTGAAAGCATAATTGCAAGTGGTTAAAACTTTTTCAGATGATATAAGAATGTCATTTGGTCTTGATAAATGTGCAAAAGCAACCGTTAAAGCAGGAAAGCTGCAGCACTAAGAAAACAGTTTGGACAAGAATGTGATATAAAAGAACTTGAACAAGAGGGAGTGTGTAAATATTTTGGAACTGATGAAGGATCAACAATAAAACTTGAACAAATGCAAATTAATCTCAGTAAGGAATATTTTAAAGGGCTTAAATTAATACTAAAAACAGCATTGATATCTAGGAATAAAGTCCAGGCTATAAACCAATGTGGTCTTCCTGTCTCAATTTACAGCTTTGGAGCGATTGATTGGCCCCAAAATGTGTTGGATAGGTTAGACAGGAAAACAAGAAGGATGCTTCATGCTCATTAAATGATTTATAAAAATCAGTGCATACCAAGATTATATATCCCACATTCTGAAGGAGGGATGGGCCTCCTCAAAATTAATTACATGTATAGATCTGTAATCGTGGGACTGCAGACATATATGTTGACTTTACAAAACCCAAATGTAGTGAAAGTTTTAAAACATGAGGAGAAAAAGTCTAAGTTGATTTCTCTGCTTAGTTTAGCAGAAGCATGTTGGCGTCAAGCAGGAATGGAAATCAAAACAGAAGTAGATAAAATCAGAAGCAACTAAATGTGCCAAAAAACAAAAAAAAAGAATATAAGGTGAAGGATCAGGTGAGAAGGCAAGAAATGTAGAAAATGCATAAATGTAGCTGCAAGCATAGGAAACTCTTGGAACAACCTCATGTTGATAGGGATCGAATGCAAGAATGGTTAAGGAGTGGTGAATTTAAAGCAAAAGATGGAAGGTTAATATTGACGCCCCAAGACAGTGGACTACATACACTTTGGTTTACAAAGTCCATTGAACATGTGGGAGAAACAGACAAATGTAGGTTTTGTAAAACAGAACTGGAAACAGTCACACATCTTGCAGCTGGTTGTGATATACTAATGGCAGAAGGACTGTATACTGAAAGGCATAATAATGTAGCAAGAGTATTGCATTGGGGATTGTGCAAATATTATGCTGTAGAAGTGACTGAAAAACACTGGAAACATGAGCCACAAAACATCATGGAAAATGATGAAGTTTATATTACATGGGATCGCCCATTACCAACAGTTCAAAAAATAGATGTGCAAAAACAGATATAGTAGTCCAAGAAAAGAAGACAAAAGCAACATTGATTATTGAAATTGCTACACCCGGTGACTACAATTTCTTATGTACAGAGAGACACAAAGTCATAAAATATCAGGATGTGCAGGTGGAAATGAGGACAATGTGGAAGAAGGATACCCAGACAGTTCCGGTAGTAGTAGGAGCAACAGATCTTATAAAAAAGAATTTACAATTATATTTGGATATGTTACCAATACCTGTAACTCCATGTGAATTGCAGAAGGAGTCATTACTGGGCACATTGTGGGTGCTGCAAAGAACACTTTTGACTAACATCAAAGATTGAAACAATACTAATTTCATAAACTTTAATCATACTTTGACTTAGAGATGGGGTCCATTCCCATCATGGTATTAGAAACCCAAAAGACTTGGAGAAATTAAAAAAATGAATCAGGATCTACTAGTCTGTATTATTTGCCCTCTGCAACTGGGATGTCTGCCTCTATTACTCCTTGTAACATCTTTGACTTGGATCATGAAGCAGTCACTGTTAACCTAAGATCAAAATTAATTTCAAGTCATAAATAAATCATCCTTCCTAAAGATAACTAGTATAAACTATCATGCATTAAATGCTATTCTTAACATACTAGGATGCTGTCATTAGTGACCCAAATAAGTCTCTTCAGGAGACTACCAATGGGTTCTATGATATTATTAATTTTCTGCATTCATGAATGCACACTGGTAAAACAGAAATAATGTAAATTCAACAACAAAATATCCTTTCATTGGAATCATGAGATTAGTAAGATATAGAAAAAAATACCCTATGCTAAAAAGGAAGTCTAAATTAAATTAAGTACATAAACTCTCTTTTTTATTTAACTACAAACTCAGCTTGATCTCAGAACTTCAAAACGCTAATAAGGTATTCATTAATTACATCAGAAATTTGAAAAGAAAAATTGTGAATGTAACATTTTAATAATAAACAATAAGCAAATTACCTATCCACAATATATACAAAATATGCTTGCAGAAAAAAAATGCAGACTTCATACTAAGCAAAGAAGCATGTCAGAGTGCTATGGAGAAAAGGGGAGACAGTCTTAACATTACTACAGATGTGATGCCTGTGGCTGCAAGTAAATTAAAAACTCAAATTCCATGGGATCAGACAACATATGTGCTGGTTTACTGATCCTTAAAATTGTGCTGTTAGATATTATTTACTTATTGCACTTTTTGTTCAGTTTCATTAACCATGATTGCATTTATCTGGACTGTACCAGAAATTTGCCATTTGTGATTACTGCACTACCCTACTAAACAAACATAAAATAAAATAAAACAAATAGAACCAAACTAAACCCCAATCATTTATGCTAATCAATGCAGGTAACAGGCTGTAGTTATCTCACTTTACAAAGAAAGAGGAGGTCACAACAGCTCAGAGGACAAAATAAGTCTACCAAAGCCAAATTTAGGTCAATTTGGTCTCCCAGGCTAAGGACAACCACAAAGCATTCTTTAGCTATGTCTACAACCTCAAAGGCAATACACAATTATGTGCAGAGTTCATTGTAAGTGAAACCACCTATGCTGAGCCAGAAGATATAGCAAACCTACTGGCTGACAAATTCAGCTCCCACTTTACCTCTTTCTCCCCCTCAACCTTCCCTCAGGAAATACCATAAAATATAACTCCATGACTAAGGAACAGATCCTTAACACTCTCTCTAAGGCCAAAAAACACTGCATCAATGGGCCCAGACAATATCCCAGGATGCTGTCTAAATCATGACACATGATCTATCAGCCCCTCTGGAAGTGATATGTAACTGTAGTCTCCAAGCAGGCTTTGTGCCTCATGAAGGAAGAACAACAACAGTCATCCCTCTGCACAAAGGTAGGCCATCTACAGACCCTGGAAACTACAGACCCATAAGTTTCACTAGTTTTATATTCAAAGCCATGGAATTATCATGGAAATGATAAATAATGATATAGTAAACCTCCAGACACCGGACCCAACCCAGTTTGGTTTCATCAAGGGCAGATCATGCCTACTCAGCCTGGTGGACTTCTTTAAGAAGGTCACCAAAGCAATGGATGAGGGCAAAATTGTTCATACTGCCTACCTTGACCTGGCCAGGGCATTTGACACAATAACCCACTTGGGCATTGTTGACAAACTCAGTAAGTTAGGTACAAACCCACATGTCATCCAGTGTATAGCCAACTGGATCACAAATAGGACCCAGAAAGTTAGAAGTAGGAAATCTACCTCTACAAAGAGGCCAGTCACAAGTATAGTCCCTCAGGGATCGGTCCACAGACCACTCCTTTTTGGCATTTACTTCTCTGAAGTCAAGGCCTATGGCAATGGTCTCTGACTGACTAAATTTGCAGATGATTGCAAAGTAGGAGTTGTCACTGAGTCCCACACCAACACAAATGTTCTCCAGGAAGGGCTGACACAGACAAATAAATGGTGTCAAAGCCATGGACAAAAATAAATGCCAAGAAATGCATAATAATATTCTTCAGGAAGTCATCCACCCATGGTAACTATCATATTGACAACACAACCCTCAGAGTTGACCCAGTAGTCAGGAACTTTGGGACACACCTAGGTAGCAATCTAGCCTTTGACCATCATGTGTCTACATTAGTGAAGAAGTCATTCTATGTTGCGTAACTTATAAACAAAGGTATGGCATCTAGGTTCAAGGAAGTCATTGTTTCACTGTATTCTGCATTCATCAGACCTGTCATTGAGTACAATTCCTCCTCTGGTATGTACCTAACCAGAAATATCCAAGAAAAGGAACATTCACAGAGGTTCCTTACTAAAAGAATATAGACTGTAGGTAAAATGTCCTATGCAGACCACCTGAAGGCTCTATCCCTGTATTCTGTCTCTTACAGGCTGTTGGGGGGAGATCTATGCCTGGCATACAGGGCATTGTCAGATCCCACTCTGATGGACCTCCTCCAGATCCACAAAAAAGCACCAGAATTACCTCCTTCTAAAGACTTAAACCTTGCCTGTGATATAAATAGGACCTGTTGGAGAAGCAGGTATGTATCCCAGAGGCTACCCCATGTCTGGAACAGGCTCCCCATCCATGTGAAGCAGAGTTCCTCCCTAACCCAATTCAAGTGTAACTTGGATAACTGGATGGGGAAACAGGAACTTAATCCCCTTGTTTGGCACCTATATCACTAATGGACATAGGCAGCCTTTAAATGGTTCACCTCCCAATCCCCTGCTTACAGTTATCAAGGGTACCAGAACTTGTCAGAGTTTTGGGATGCATGTCTAGGCTTAAAAAGGCAGTTGTTGTCATTAGCCTTGTAAACTTATATGAACCTATGAACTTATGAATAACAGACCCAAACAATTTTAGACCTGTCAGTCTTTCAATATTCAATGAAAAGTTACAATAAAATTCATAACAGAGCTTATCAAAATGACAATGAATCTACTTTTGCTAGATCTGGAGCAGTAGGAGTTTGTTAGGGGAGATCTTGCCTTGTGAATTTTGTAGATTTCTTTGAAGCATTAACTACAGCAATGGACAAAGTCCTGGCTATGCATACTGCTTAAGTTTTCCTAAAATTAAATGTTTGACACTCTCCCAGCTAAGGGAATAATTAACCAATTTAAACATTAAATGTTAATCCATATATAATTCAGTGGCTAAATCATTGGTTAAGCAACAGGACACAAGTCATGGTGAGATTTATCTATCTATCTCTCCCAAAAAGAGTCACCATTGCTTTCCTAAAGGGCTATGTACTGAGGTTAATTCTTTATTGCAAAGTAAGTAACATAATTGCTTTATTAAAAGGTGATGCAGTTCATTCTTCAATGTGGTCAGGCAAAAATAAATAAATAAATAAATAAAAACACCTTATGCAGTAATAATCCACTAATAATGATCTCACCTTTAAAAATTTAACATTAGAAAATGTCTGGAGAACAGAAGTAGACAATTTATATTTTGACCAATGTGTATTTAACCATCAAAATATTTTTTTTTTACCCATCTAATTCTAAAAGGTACATCTAGTCATTCCAGGAAGATCATTTTTCCAATTTATACTTCACTTCTCTTATCCGTGATTGTACACACTATCATCTTTTGTAGCGTTTGAAAAAAAAAATGAAACAATTTGATAAAGAACAATAATTCCATAGAAAAATCATAGGGCTAGAAAATTTGAATTATTCAGCAAAACTATTTCAGGCACTGTCATTGTAGTTTGACACTTATATGTTACATAGAAGTCACCAGTGCCTCATCTAGAAGGCAATGTCTAATCACATTTTTGTGGAATATAACACTTGATCAGGGAACATAATAATTTAAATATCAATAATGCAAAAAGTGATAGTTAAATTACACAGCACCTTCCATATTCAACATACCCATGCCACATATTTCATGCATGTGTACATATTCAAACTTAAGACACAGTAATCATATATCCATGCAAATGGTATGTCTAACCCCATATAAACAGCAGTTCCTTCTCCAGAAGAAGCAAACTAGTCAAAGCTTCAACTTGATTAAAAAAATAATTCACTCTCCAACTCCCCCAACCTTTTCTTAATAAAAACAGTTTGAAGCCCAGCCAGAACATGTGTAAAATGCATCAACAGTGCTCTCCTACGGAAAACGAATTTATGTAACAAATCACATATCATGTGCTGCAAGGATACATTATCTGTAGAAATGTCTCATGACATACCAAAGACTGGGACACAGCACAATAGCTATAGTCATATCTGTGATGGATACATAATTTATAGAGACAGCCAATCCCCAACAACGGAACTAGAACATTCAGCATGTTACAGCCATATGTGGGGCTGTCATGGAAACATCAACTTTAAAGAAGATGGTAGTCATCCACTTTATAAGGCACTCTGAGCTGATATGGCTAAAGTACTATATATGAAGGCTACATCATGGTCACTAACATAAAGAGCTAGTGCTGTTATGTGGAAAGGTACAAAGTGCCAGATGTATGTTGCTGTGGCATGGGTTATGTCATGGAAACATAATCCATATGGTGAATGAGACAACATGCACTGTCATCAGGTCAGGCATCCTGTTGGTGGATGCTTCTGTCATGTTAGACAAGTGACAGTAATGTATCCTAGCAACACAAACTCCAACGCTTCTGACACCTGGCAGCTATTTGAAAATGAGGGTTAAACATGTTTTCATTTCCAGTAGGGTTACACACACACACACACACACACACACACACACACACACACACACACACACATGCAAACACACATACACACACACACACACACACACACACACACACACACACACACACACACACACACACACACACACACACACACACACACACACACACAAAATCACACAGCTGAAAATGCCTGATCAGCCATTTGCACTAGCAGCTTATGCATCATGACAGCAACCTAATTAGGAAAGCTGTGGTGTCACACTGCTACACAGCATCTTGACATGGTTGTATATGGTCTCCTTGGTCCTTGGACATGTTGTATCATGTATCCCTTCTGCAATCATTATAAACTACATTGATAAAGGTTTATTGCATTACATACCACTGTGTGACTTCAGGGTGAGCCCACATTTACTATAACCATGATAGTAAGCACCAATGCAGGTGTCAGAGCTGCACACCATAATACTCTGTAGCTTTCTGTGCCCAGAGGCCATAATAGTGATGGAAGAGATGGCTAACTTGACCCTGGTTGTTGTCCATGTCTTTATAGTACACTATGCTTGGTCCTGTGCAGTATATCATGAATATGTTAACAGATATGTCTGTGATGCTGCTAATTAGTATCCTGTGTCTTAGCTGTGGCACTTCACCTGGATTCCATGGCTTTGGGCATTACATATCTTAACCATTGTATTCATATCTGCATAGTTCTGTGTTGTGTAAACTCATCTTGTGCAGTGTTCTTCTGTTCTATATTTGTTCATATTCTGCATCACCTTCTTTCATATGCATTGTATCTTAACATATTTTAGCTTTCTGATCTCCTATATGCCTTGTGTCATCATTTGTCTTGGGTTCTGGTCTGCCTATCTGTCATCTTCTGCACTGTTAAGGTTAAGCTGTCTTTTTTCACTATTAGTCATTGTGTTCCTATACCTGGCACCTCACTGTCTTGAAACCTGAAGAAACACGTCATATAACATGGATTTTCAGGAACTTTGCACAGCTTCTGGGATATGGAGCCATAATTCAGCATTTGGATAGTTGAAGTCTATTTCTCTTTATACATTAGACCAAAATTGTTTTACATGAGGAAGCAAAAAAAAAAAAACTTCACTGCTATGTAGAGATTGTGCCATCTGTTCCTTCCCTGTTAATGATCTGCCAGTTGCAGCTAAACAGACTTTGACTAACCAGCTGCTGTTGATAGGTAGCAGTAATCCATATAAAGTTTTATAGAGGTCTCATCTTATGTAGCATCCAGCATATGTGGGACATACAGCATATCTTCAGCAGGAGGTGTCATGTAAAATGTGCAGCACATGATGAGCATCTCACACAGCTTCACAAGAGCATCATATTAAATGTCATTCAATGTATGAGGGCTGTCAGGGACATCTTCAGAGGGGAATCACATTTAATAACAAGTGCATAAGGACAATCACAGCCATATTCAGAGGGGAGTCACATTGAATAACATTTAGTTATGAGGGCCATTGCAAACACTTTGAGTGTCAGTTTAAATACCAGTCAGTGTTATGAAGATTATTGCAGGCACCTTCAGGGGACTGTCACATTTAACAACATTCAGTGTTTAAGGAATATCAGTAAATCACCAAAAACTGCCGTGAGAGTAAAAGAAATGACTGATAAACAAATGCCAAGACCCTAGAAGAAAGCACAATAAAGCTTACTGACAGGACGAGTTTGTCAAACATTGTATCCATTGGTCCAAAAGTATACTCCACAGAAAACTCAATTGCCAATAAAAACACCAATCTACAAAGCTTGTCAGCCATTGTAACAGTTTAATCCAAGCATTCGCTCCACAGAAAAAACAGTGATGTCACACTAACGCTCAAAATACAAGTACGTTTTCGTTTCAAATACTTCCTCAGATGTGGGCTGGTATCTACCCCAGTGCATTTATATACATCAATTAACATTTAAAACCACCAATCTCATGCTGTATAGTAAATGAGACATAATTTAATATTATGTCATGGGACATATAATTATGTCTCATTTACTATGCAGCATAAGATTGGTGGTTTTAAATGTTAATTGGTGTATATAAATGCACTGTGGTAGCCCACATCTGAGGACGTTTTTGGATTTTGTTTAAGGAATATCAGTTACCTTAGGGGAGGTGTCATATTAAACAACTTTCTGTGTGTGAGGACCACCACACACACCTTCAGAATGTTTCACATTAAAAAAAATTCAGTATATGTAACTGTCACAGAGATCTTCAGAACAGTGTCATTCTATATAACATGCAGTGTACAAGGGGCAGTGTGTACACTGTCAGAGGTGCGTTATATAAATTTAACAAGCAGCATAAGTGGAACATCACACATGGCTTCACAGAGGTATCCATTACATCATGAGCAGCACTGGAGGAACATTATGAGGTCCATCAGAGATACCTTCAGAATGGTGTCATATTACATTACATGCAATGTACAGAGAGCATTGCACATGCTTTCAAAAGACTACCAAGCAGTTTGCATGTAGCATACAAAGAACATTGCAAAGACCTTCAGCAGGATATCATGCTTTCCAGCATCAGCACTGGAAGTACATCATAAACACCTTCAGAAGGTTGTTTTGTGTAATATGCAGTATGCAATCTGTACCACAAACATTTTCAGAGGAGTACCCTATTAAATTCTATGTAGTGTAAGAGGAATACTCTCCTTTAAACACAAAAATCAGGCTGTCAGTGAACCAATAAACACAAACGAAAAATCACTGAAGATGTCAGAAGACAAACCACAATATTAGCATGAAAACATTTATTAATACTTCATCAGAAATGTCTGCTTGATGAAAGCATTAATAAAACTTTTTTATGCTAACATTGTGGTTTGCCTTCTGACATCTTCAGTGAATACTCTCCTTTCGATGGGAGTTATGTTACATGATGTATGATGTGCCAGACACAAGAAAGATGACATGGTTTTAAAGGGAAGGATATCTTCATTTCCTGTGTTTAGTGACCATCTTGATGTTTCAGGATACTAAAATCTAGAAATTAGCTCCTTTTTTATTAAGTATACTGTACATGCCTACCCCTCCTGTCATTAAATTATCTTCTTTATACACATCTGGACATATTTGCACTGCTAGGATTGTTTTGACACATATTTCAAATGTGTGCATGATTGGTGCACACCACCCACATGCTCATGGAATGGCACACCTTCACTATAAGTGAACTAACGTGTTCAGAGTACATGTAAAACAAACAGCAGTATATGTGCTATTATGGTTCTATTTGGATTCCTAACAATGTGCCAAAGTATGTTTTAATAATTTACATTTCCCTACAAAGTAGTTGTAGAATCTACATTTATTTCCATGAATGGAAAACAAATAATTTAAAAAACAGTAGTGGCATAGTATCACTACCACTTAGATTTCACACAACCTTGGGAAAGAACCGTTTCCCTCTTCCCTGATGTTATGAAAATTTGTAGTTGAAATATATAATTAAGGGGATCTGTTGCAACTCTCCTGCAAAATTGTTGTGGTGTTAGTATTTATAAATGCTATTTTTATGAAATATTGATTAGATAAGTACTTTTCTGCATAAATGTCATTCACTTAGAAGTAGTTACACAAGGTAGTATGAAGTTTGAAAACTCCTGTAAGTTCCACATGAGCAGTGTACACAGAGCTAGTATTTGTGAAAATAATCATAATTGCAGTAATGAATCATTCCAGTATGTGGCTGGAAGAGGACATTAGTGTTTCTGCTATGCTGCTGATAAGTCCCCATTGTTGGTTTATTGACTATGTTCACACCATTGTTTCAAAAAAGTAATGATTGCTTACCTCCATGACTATGCAGTAGTCATGCCTGTGACTTGTTTGTTAATCTCTTCTACTGTCTTTGAGCTGTTTTATCAGTACATTGTCAATGTCCATAATGACCAGTATACCCACTGATCCTGCTGGATTAATGGTCATCCTCAATATGTCTTTGTTCTGTCAACTGTGTGACTTCAAAAGTTACCTTACATGTATTTTTCTCTTGCCATTAGCCTCATTGTTACACAGTATTGGATCACTAATGTGCATTTATTCGTACATTGTTGTGTATTCACAAATCTGTTATTCATTATCTCATAGTACAATTGGTATTCTGCAATCTTGAATCAAGTATCCCAGATTCATGGTGCACTTTGAATCATGTTTTGACATTCTATCCTGTTTCTGCAGTATAATACTCATATGAGGTCTAGCTCATAATAGGTATACTCGTGTGTAACATTCACCATAAGGTTTTAAGTAAATATTAGTGATTTCAGTCCTCCTCTAAGGCCTTGCATTATTCCAAACTTTTACCTCTCTGTCTAAATACATGAAAAATAACTGTATACATTAATTCTAAGTACATAAATTAGTTTGATTCTATTTCTTGCAACATACAGCACAGAAAAGCTTGATTCTGTAATGTAGATACACTTAAAGACATAGGTACTTCTTGGACTTAGGGATTGAAGAATGGTGGCCAGTTGCTGATCACGATGGAGAGTTCAAATACATAAGAAGAGAAAATTGTAAATAGTCTTCAAATGGGGCCTTATCCAGGTCTGAGTCATGTTTACTTTTATTTGTCAAGTGCAGCATATTCCAGTATGACATATTTCATTCGCAGTTCACACATACATTCATTTTCCTAGTCACAGTATTTGGCTCAGCCTGCGATAAGATATATGGAAGCATTTCTTCTCAAATATAAATCTAGGTTATACATTTTCTCTCTGAGCAGTAGTTATAAATTCTATAAATTTCAAAGGCAGCTTTGTCATTTACCTGCTCTATAGACAGAATATTGTCATTATCAGCAGATTTAAGGCTTGGTTTGACATTATCTTCAGGAATGGCATGCTGTGATTTCTGTGCACCATATCCTAATCTACTCTTCTAGAACCTATAACTGACTACTCATTCATTCTTTTTTTTCTGAAATCTGAAAAAAACTACTTTTTTAAACATATTTATTGAATCACATTTTCAATGACATAGGTACACATACATCAGTAGAAAAGAAAAAAAGCCGTAGTAAAATGTTTTCATTATTATTTTGCATGCCATGTACATCTTTTAACAATTAT
This sequence comes from Protopterus annectens, assembly GCF_019279795.1. NCBI lineage: Eukaryota > Metazoa > Chordata > Ceratodontiformes > Protopteridae > Protopterus > Protopterus annectens. The sequence goes on from NC_056746.1 coordinate 889,423,593, forward strand.
TACTCTTCAACATTTCCTACCGTCCCTTAAATTTCCTCCTCCTGAAAATTATTCTACATGTATTTTCCTACAAATACGATTTACTTCTATGTAATTTGCTCCTTCCCTTTTCTAAAGTTTCCACCTCCAGTCTCATTTACAATATCCAATATTTAATTATTATTATTATTATTATTTTTATTTATTTTATTTTACATTTGTTGACTGGGATGGTCCGACTGAGCTGAATAGCCTTCTTTCAGCAGAGACCCGGGGAGAAAAGCTCCACAGTATACAAGTCATTAAAAGCATTAGAATTTCACAGTAGTTACATAGAAAGTATATTAGTTAATACAGAGGTAATTAGTTAAGAAGCCTTATTGTTTTGAAATGTAAGCATTAAACAATATAAGACAATAATTCATAAAAAGCAGCTATAATTATAAGTAACTGTAGATGTTTCTAATAAATAATTGAGATCAGAAGAGGAAATGAGATCTGTAGATGTAAAGGTAAATAGTATGCAGAGGTTATAGTTCATTATTGGAGGTAAAAGAGAACATACTGATAGTGAATAGTAAGGCAGAGTTTAGCAAATGGTCTGAATGTAGTTTATGGAGGATGATAAGGGCAGGACCAGTGTGCTTTTAGGTATTCTTTGGTTGCAGTTTTGAATTGATTAGTTTGTGTAAGAGATCTGATTTCTAATGGCAGTTTATTCCATGCTATAGAAGGATTGGAGCTATAGAGATTGCATCCCAATTTAGTTATAGCTTTGTATATTTGTAATAGGTTTTGGTCAGAGCTACATAAGGACCTGGTAAGGGAGTATTGAGAGATTAAAGAGGATAGGCTAGGACAGAAGGATTGCTGGTATAGAATTGTATGGATTATAGCTGGTTTAGATATTGATTTCCATTTTCTAGTACTTGATTTTTGTCAGCCAATTAGCATAACAATTAGTAAGTCCTTGCTGTGTCTAGGCAATTCAGATCCTTTATCCCAGTTCAGAAGAGCAATTTCCTTTATTACACCATTTTGGTCTAGCAAGCATTTTTGATAAAGTACTCTGCAGATAATATTTAAAATCTGCCATCTGATTACATTCCCAAAAAGCATGATCCTAATTAACTCTCTTTTTCCCGTCATACCTCCATCATTTGCTATATATCTTGAGGAAAAAATTATCTGAGGTCTGCTTGGGGTATAAAATACCTTTGCAAATATTTCCCATCAAAAATGCTAAACTTTTTGGACGTTGTTGCATACCTGGGAGCCATACATATGTCCTCCCATTGTTCTCTTGTTTATTGTTTTTCCATTTACTGTTCTCAATCTTTTCTACCACCTCTAATTGATTCTTATTGTTATCATGCAATATTTTATATGCCCTACTAGGTATTATTTTTTAACAATGACTTCTGTTCTAGAATCAACTAAAAATTGAACCAGAGCTGGTCTTTAAGCATTTCACTGTCCTGTTCTCTTTGTCTATATCCTGTCATTCTCTGGTAGGGAAGGCACTCACTAACTTGCTGTCCAAACCTCCACTTGTTCTCATCCTACAATATTACCTTTCCCTTACTTTTTATTTGTTCCCAGTATCTTGTAGCTTTATTAATTTTCTCCAGTAAATTCCAGCCCCTTCTTGCTTATTTTCTAAACCACTACTTGTAGTCATCCCCATTGGCAAAATTTCCTTTCCCTAATCCCATGTTGGCTTAGTTCTTACAATTCTTTCTGCTACTTGAATATGATATTCTGCATCTTTTCAGATAGTCTCCTTAAGGAGCTGCAGCCAAAATTCTCAACCACCCCAACCAATTTCATCATCACCCTTTTCCACTTTGGTTTATAACCTTCCTGTTGTGTTATGTATATAAACCTTAACTATATATTCTTGATTCTGATCTACTGAAAAATGCTATTCCATGCATCAACAACATTGTTTAGGAAAATACATTCCCCCATTATCTCTAAGCTGTCCTCCATCTGTGTTCAAATTTTTGCCTCTTTTTTTTTTACTGAAAGCTGTTGCATTCAGACATGGTTTAATTGAGATACTTAAAACTTTTTGTTTAGCCCCATTCCTTTTTTAGGCATATTTTTAGTCTTTTTTTTTAATTTAGAAAGTGGGTCCGGGATTAAAAAGAAGTCTAGCCGTGACCAAGATTTATCGCAATTGGAATAGAATGTGTATAGATTTTCTTTAGTCGAGTTTAGTTTAGTTGTTAAATGCAATAGCGTCAATGAGGTTAAAGTCTGAGATAAGTTCCCCTAGGGCTACAGAGGCTTGAAAGTTATATGAGGAAGAGTTACTGGTGCGATCCAAACAGGGATCTATTACAGCATTCCAATCCCTACCTATTATGAATAAGTAGTTTTGGAATGAACAAAGAATGTTATAGATTTCCAAAATAAAAAATTGTTGTTGAGAGCATGGTCCATATATATTCAAAAAAAGAACTGGTTTGGATGAGCCTGGGAGCAGAGATGTAAAATAACACCATCTACCATATTTATCAGATTTAACCTCATTAATTACTCCCTGAAATTGTTTCTTAATTATAATGGCCACTCCCTTAGAGTTGGAGCTGTCTCTGGCAGCTATTATATCCCTAATCCATTTTCTGTTGGTTTCTTTCTCCCATTCTTCCTTGAGCAAGTGTGTTTCCTGTAAGAAACAAATATTAGCCTAGGATTTAAAAACAAGGTGGAGTAGCAATTTTTTCTTAGCACTATTTTGTAAGCTTCTAATGTTCCAAGAATCAATAGACCAACTCATGTTAGCTGAAGCCTAACAAGGTTAAAGGGAACGTTGTACACTTGAATATTTAGTAGCAAATATGGAGAGGACAACAAGTATTGGAAAGAACCGGCACTAAAATTTAAGTAGTAAGGGAAATCGGAGATCCACATCAAAACTGTAATTACAAGAAATTTACACATAAAGGTAAAGGTAGCATAGTACTCCTTCTGACTAACCCCGGTGCCTACCCACCCAGACCCCTTAGGTGAAGAAGTACAAAACCAAACATAAGGTGAACATAACATTACTATACATATGTACACAGAAATGCTCATCCAAAAGACCACCATCTTAGAGCACTACTACAATGCACTAATGAGCATCCATAACTGAGTAGTAATCAAAATAAGTAAGATAGGACAGATAGAATCCTAAAGATAGTTAAAAAAGAAAAGGAGACAGTGTACTAATTGTTAGTTGAAAAACTCTTTAGTTATGGTTGCTAAGGTAACATAAAAAAAAGTGAGTAATGAAGGTAGAGAATATATCATGAAAGATTCACGTAAGAGGTGTGTAAACAAAGTACAGATGAATACGAATATAAAAGTAACCATTCTATACTAAGAGATAAATAGGACATTAGAAAGGAGATTTATATAGACAGGTAAATAGAGAAAGAGTCACAAGGAAACTAAAGAGTTACATGGTCTATGTATCAGAGGAAAGAGGAGAGTTTGATTAACTATGTTTACATCAAAAGATAACAAAGTAAGCTATGAATGGTAGAAAAAAGACAGTCATAAAACAGCAAGGTAAAATTCACATATATTAGCAAACCTGCTCGTTTTAACTATCATATATATAATATTAGGGGGCCTGTAAGACCCATAATTACAATTCTTATATATTCTGAATCTGCTCTAAGAAACCTTGAATTAAACAGACAATGCAAAAATCTGTTGCATAACATCTAAAATATGTTAAGTTCTCGAATGTATAATTGATACACATATCATTACATCAATAGCTATAGACCAGGGACGTCGAGAGGCATACGCACTGTACTGATTTCAGTACAACTTATTTAGAAGGGGGGTAGCTTTTTAAATTTTCACTTTTTTTTTTTCGTGCTTTACTGCACGATGACGTCAGCTCATCAGGGCAGCCAGTCGGAATGGAGCTCACCGCGCATGTATTTCCGGCCAGTTCAAATGCTTTTTCGAGCGGGAGGATTCAAGCGTTATGTTGGATGTACACAAGCGGGAGGATTCAAGCGTTATGTTGGTCAAAGCGGGAGGATTCAAGCGTTATGTTGGTCTCACTTCAAGGACTTTATTTAGAAGGGTCTTGCACCCGAGGGTTTGTGAGTAATATGAAGAGTGTGTGTGTGTGTGTGTGTGTGTGTAAATGCCCTAGGTGGGATGTACTGGTGATTACTCATGGTGGTGTGGTAGGGAATACCTCAGGCTTGAACCCTGTACCTTGTATGCAGGTGTTAAAGACCTGAATTCCCTACCCACCACCATTTGTAAAAAAACAATTGCAGATTTTTGCCTCATATTTGATCTGATCAATATCTGTATCGTATCTGTGGTTTTTAAATATTACAATGCTTGAAATTTGATGGTGCAGTGGTAGCAACGTAGCATTGATGCCTCACAGCTGTAGGTTCTTGGGTTTGATTCTTGGCTGGGGTGCCTTCTTTGTGGGGGGGGTCTGTATCTTCTCCCTGTGTTTGTGTGGGCTTGCGTTTGTGTCCTCCCATGTTACAAAGACATGTCTGCATTATTTTTTCCTGGGCCTCTGCTGAGAATTGTTTTTTTTTTGTTCCAAGTCAGACTGTCCTGATTAACAAATTGACAGGCATTTAAATTTCAGACTTCAGGTTTCTGAATGTTTACTTCCTTACATATTTGATGGTGCAGTGGCAGTATTGTTGCCTCACAGCTATAGGTTTTCTGGTTTGATTCTTGGCTGGGGTGCCTTCTGTGTGGAGTCTGCATCTTATCCCAGTGTTTGTGACATAGTAAAACAACTTTTTATTCTAGCAATAAATATATACTAACACAACCTTTTTATAGCATTTTTTTAAGTTTATGACTATTTGAAATTTGTCCTTATTTTTGGGACTGTAATACCCTGTTATTGGCTTTGTCCAGGTTTTTGTGCTAAGGTTGACAGCTATGGCAAGAACTGAATTCACTGAATATGTTTGAGGGCTGTATTCCCTCATTACTGGGTTTGTCCAGGTGTTTTGTGCTAAGAGGTTGACAGCTATGGTGAGAAATGAATTCATTAAATGATAGCCATTTAAGTTTCATCTTCCTCTCTTTCACAAAGCAGGTGATTTGGCATAGTGGTATGTTGTTCTGACTATTTTGCACAGTGACCTTGGCAGTAAAATGTATGATGGTAACACAGCATTTTATTCTAGCAGCTTTCCAAGATTATACACGCAATGTTTAATGTGTTCCTGTTTTTTGCCCTTTTGACCCACCCCAATAAATTTGGCTTTTTCCAGACTTCTTGTGCTGCGAAGTTGAGATGTAGTTGAGTATTGCGTAGATTTTACAAGGAGCTGAGAGCTGCAGGGGAAGAGAAGTTTAGTGCTGATTATGCTAAGTCGGCTCACATTGCTAGTAGTACAAAATGTTGTGTACTTGCTTTTAATGCAGAAGGTTGTTGGTTCTACTCCCATAAGGGGTGAATGCTGGTGTACTGAAAGTTAAGACACTAACTATGAGCCTGTTATCAGTTTGCCATCCATTTCCTATTGCAATATTACTAGCTTATTATTAATGTAATTTAGGCAATTTATTCCTCAGGGGCATCAGACACTTTATTTTTCGGTGAAGTCATGAAATATAAAGATGATTGCTAGCAGCAACCTCTTCATTAGTTAGATTTATTTAATGTGGAATTATTTAGATGGCTTTTTTTACTACTTCAGAGATTGTGCATATTATTTACTGATAATGGTGGACTGTAGAAGTTTGACTAGACTTTTATGATGGAAATGTTCTGAATTGGGCAGTTTTGTTTCATTGTTTACTGGAAAAATGTTCAAAGCAATAGGAAGGTGTATCAAAGAGCACATGTATGCTTCATATGCAAGGTGCCTATGATTTAAAAGCAGCCCAGAATTAATTTTTATCTGCCATCGGTAAAATGTATTTTTCTTTGAATGTGGGTTTTAATGTTGTTTCAATGAATGTGAGTTTCAAGGGCAGAGAAGTTTTAATGCCAAGTTTGTTTAGCAGATGTCTTAGCGTTTGTGCTGTAAAATGCAAAATAAAACTTTCAAATGAAGTTCAAATCATCATAGAAGTAAATCAGTATGCACATTAGTGTTTATGGTAAATGGAGTGAAATAGCAAAGTAATGGATCATTGGAATGGCTGCAGAGGGAGGCTCCATTCGACCATGGTTTTGTGAGGGGGAAGGGCGGCAAACTTAGACAGCCCCAGCTGAACTATACCTCCCAACTGTCCAGATTTTCAAAGAATGAATAGATTTTTTGCTTCTTATTTTTGGTTTGTTCCTCAATTTGTGGTTTTCTGGCAAATGATTTAGGAATTAAGTCACTAAATAATGACACACTAGTTTCAGACTTTATAACCTTCAGAAAAATGCATGCTAAAATAAGACCTGTTCTATCAACTGTCCCAGTTAATACAAGAACAATTTTTAGTACTGTTTATATGTTCCCTCAATATATTTGGCCTTGTCCAGATTTATTGCATTAACAGGTTGAGAGGTACATGCAAATAAATTGCTTTATAGAATTAGGCATAGCCAAACCTCAACTGTCCCTGATTTTGGCTCAAAATGTTGCTCTTCTCCTAATGATCCCTCCACAAAATAGCAATTTTGGAAGAAAACATAGAGGGTTTACTTTACTTTTATAAATAACTGTAATGATCAGAGTTATACATTACTTTTATTTCAGAAATGCATGTAGATTCTCTAATTTTGTCAGCTGCTCTAAGTTAACTGTGCTCATATTAAAATGGTGTCCCTCCTTTGACAGGTTCCCAGCTGTATTGTCTGGCAATTTTATATTTTTGCATCACATTTTTGGTCCGTTTTTCATAAAATTGCAGTTTTCTGGCAAATTAGTGGCAAATTTTTAAAGACTGAAGTTAGAAAATAATGCAGACATTTCAGTTTCAGATTTCATACCTTTCAGAAAATTCATACTGATGCAAGACCTACTATCTTTCTAAGTTTATAAGAGCAATATTTAAAAAAAATGTCCTTATTTTTGGGCCTTTGCCTCAGTTTTATTTATGAGTTTGTTGCTGTAAGAGGTTGAGAGGTTTTGTGTGTGTGTGTGTGTGTGTGTGTGTGTGTGTGTGTGTGGTAGGTAGCATACCTCTCAACTGTCCACATTTTGCAGAATGTCCAGATTTTTGCCCCATATTTTTTGTCTGTTCCTCATAAATTTTGTGATTTTCTAGAAAATCATTGAAGTTGCTAAATAATGACAGACATTTGAGCTTCAGACTTCATGTCCTTTAGAAAAATTCATACTAGCACAAATCCTGTTATTCTAGCAACTTTCTAAGTTCACGAGAACATTATTTAATATCTGTCCCTGTTTATTTTAGGCTTTGTCCATATTTCTTGCACTAAGAGGTAGGTAGGGGTGTGTGTGTGAATGAAACATCCTAGTTAGTGGTAGCAGGTGGTTAGTAATTTACTCAAGCTCAAAACCTGTACCTTAGTTACAGAAAACAAAAGCATAAAGTCTCTACCCCAACTACCATGCTGCATTTTTCAAAGAACTGACATTTCAGGTTAATTTTCAATTCAAGGAACCGAGTTTGAGTGAATTTATATTATATTACTGAAGAGGCATTACAGCGAATGCCTCTTCATCGACACTAAAAGAGCGAACCATGAATTACAAGAATGGCCGTAGCTTGGCTGGGGAGGGGGGTAGCAGTTTGAGAGCTGTCAGTACAAATTTGAAAATCCTAGCTACACCCCTGCTATAGACATTTAGTAGGTTGTGCATTTTAACCACTTGTAATAATATTAACCAATGACCACACACAAAGGATCAATGTTTACATTTGACTATCAGAGCAGTCAACACTAACATTGCATAGTTTAACTGTATTTGTGCCTGACATCTCCTAGATTAAGAGCTAGGTGAAAAATATTGCTAAGTCAAATATTTATATAGGCAGGCATTACTATAAGAACTGTTAGCATCACAAAATGTTATAAAAAGAAGGTACATAACAATATGACTGTCGGGTTATCTAATAAGCATTGTAAATAACCATAGGAATATTTAAGACACCAACTTTTCAATCAAATTTTCCTCCAAATAAGCAAGAGTTATCTATTCACAATATGCCCTTCTCGGATGTCCGCTATAGGAATTAGCGTACATTTGTAAGACAAAGCTGGTCTCAAGCTCGGTTGACCTATATAAAGCAGAGTTACCTGTTTGATACAACCTCCGCTCATCGTGAATATAATTTCCCAGCTTCAGAAAATGATTTTTGCGAGAATAGGTTCAGACAGACTAGGAGGGAGCATGAACTTGAATCCAGGACACAGATATTACACAAAGCGCTACAAGTGCAATTAACAGAGGCAAAGCCTATTATACGTGAACACCTGTGAGTCACGAGCTAAGGATGACCCACTGGAAACAGCTCGTGGCCCAAAGGTTCCTTGGTTTACTCAGGAGCCGCTGTGAAAGACAAAAAAACAATTAAACAGAGTTAATAATAAAAGTGGAGTGATATAGACGCTGGATTAGTGAACGGAACTGTCACTAATTCACCCGGTAAGTAAGCAGATCTTGCAGAGATTCGTAAGCTAAAGCGCTTACATGCATAGTGGATTAAGACTCAGGAGCCTTACTGAAGGCTTTAAGAAAAGCTACTTTCGCCTCGATCAAGGAGGTTACTGTGTATTTAATACCATTGTTGAAAAAGATCAAGGTGTTCGGAAAGTGCATTTGGAATCTGATATTCCTTTTGATAAGATCTGCGCAAAACGGAGTTAATTTTTGTCTGTTTTCTTTGATGGAAAGGGGTATGTCTTGAGAGAAGGAGATTTTATGGTTATTCCACATGAAGGCTTTGTGATTTTTAGCCGAGTTCAGTATCTTTTGAGCGACCTGAAAGTTAAGTAGCCTTGTGTAAACTTGACGGGGTGTTGAGGAGTCTTGACGCTAGTATAAGGCATGGTGAGCTCTCTCAATAGTAATGTCAGATGTATCTCCGTCCAAGCGCAGCAATGACTCAAATATCTGTTTAGCAATATTAAGCAAACCTTGATTTTCATAGTTCTCAGGGAGACCTCTAATTAAGATATTGTTGCGTCTACTTCTTGCCTCGAGGTCTGTTAATTTTAGTTGTAGATATGTTATAGAAGCTGTTTTGGAGCGCAACTCATCAGATAAGGACTGTATTTGAAATTCGTTAATTTGGGTTTTTTGTTCGAGGGTGACTACTCTGTCTACAACTTGATTAATAGATTTTCCCAGATTAGAAAGTTGTTCCGAAAAACTTTGTATGGCAGAATGAATGGGTTGAAGGGCCTGTTTCAGCTCATCCATGTGGAAGTTGGAATCATCCTTAGTTTTAGCACTGATTTTATTAGATTCCGTACTTTGTTTATTTATTCTCTGTCTTTTAGAGAGAACCTCTTTTTCCGGAGAGAATATTGCTGAAGATTTTGCTTTTGTCGTTTGTGTCTCCATTATGACAGGTTCATTTGCCATACTTATCTGCTTAGCCATGAGGAATTAGGAGTGCAGGAGATGAAATCAGGTCCTTAGGATGCACGTGGCTATGGCACTGTGGAAGAGCTGTAAAATTTAAAGGTTGTATTTGAATCTTGCAGGTAGTAAAATGATGAAAAACCTGAAGTAATAATAGTAAAGTGGATCTTTTTGTTTAGAAACTTGACCACGAACTCTTTAAAGTATAGAAAAATCTTAGAAGATGTAATTGAGGTAAGGAGCTCTGTGCATAGGCTGCACACTAGACGACCACCATCTTGGAATCTCCGTTTTTAGTCTTTTTTGCTTTCTCTCACAGGCTGTACAATACTTTTCTTGTCCTTCTCAACACAGTTTTTATTCTTTACTATCCTTTCTAAGGTGTAGTCTCCAGAACTGCATGCAGTATACACAAAGTGAAATTACCATCTGTTGTTATAGCTGAAGAATAACTTCCTGTTTTCTATTAGAGCTGTCCATTTGGGTCTATGTTCAGCCACCGAATGGAACTTCCATCCAATGGCTGAACATCAAACCCTATCTATTGAACGTTCATTCAGCAAACATTCATTTCATTCATTTCATCGATGGGGAAAGTATCTAGTTGTCACCACTTCCCCACGTGCCCCACCACAGTATTTAAAACCCACCTAGGTGGGGGTCTTCATCCCACACCCTCACACACACCTCTGGCTATATATACCAACTCCAAAGCCACACTACAGTAGGAAAAAGGGCAGACAGAGAAGTGGTGGCCAACTAGTCACTTTCTCCGTCAATGAAATGAACATTTCCTGAATGAATGTTCGATGGATAGGGTTCAATGTTCAGCCATTCAATGGAAGTTACATTTGATGGTTGAAATCCACTTTTATACATCCCAGAATCTCCCAGGCCTTGGGGACTCTATTGTAATGCAAGCCAAGTAGATCACCTAGCTAAAGTGTTTACTTTTGTTTTCAGAGTCTAAGTTGCATTTTGTGTATCTGCTGCAGTTAAGAGTGAAATTTCAGCTGAGCTATAATTGGTGGGCAATTAGTTAGGCAGGGGAATGGTGAATCTTTTGTTGAGCTGCCTCAAGGTATGGACAGCAAGGTAGATAACCTCTTCACTTTAGTGGAAAGCTTATTTCTGCACGTTAGAAGACTACAGGCTCAGGCAAGCCAGTAACTGAAAAAGGAGATAATCTAACAGTGAAGCAGCACCCTGTTGACTGACTTTCAAAGAAAGGGAAGAGTTCCAGAAAAAATGATTATACAAAGGAATGTGGGTGAGAAAAGAAAACCACTGGTTCATTTATGTGCCTAGGAGCATTTTAAGAGATTTAGGTACATAAATATACATGACTGACTCAGCACTGTCAGTACAAGTGGAACAGAGTTGTTAGTGAAATATTGCAGACAATCATAATGTGTGGGGTTGAGATGTAAATGAGAGACTGGTGAGGGTCATTGCATGTTGCTTAAGGTATTATATGCTTAACCTCATACTTCATTTTCAGAATGTGACTGCTTACCTCAATTTGGTTAAAGTAGTGAACACTATACCCCAATGGCAGAATCATACATATACTCAGGGAACTGAAGCTAAATGAAGCTGTAATAGCATGGGTTTACAACTGGACACATGGTCACACATAACAGGTAAGAATAAAAAAACCCTGTCTTCATTATTCCGTGCCAGGACTTGAGTCTGTCAGGGTTCTTTTCTGGGGTAACTCCTTTTTAGCATATTTTTCTGCATTGTCAAAACTGACATTGTGACAGTCTCTGGTTCACTAAATACATGGATCACTGCAAACTTGGGGACATTGTCCATTACTCTGCAGATACCACCTCCTTTCCAGCAGTCCTTATCATTATAAAGAATGGTGCTATAAAAATAGCCTTACCTTCAATGTAATAAACTACAGCATTGTTGGATAAAAGGCCTTGGAGTCCTTGTAGGTGCTAATCATTCAATTCATGCCTGTATAGCCATTGTTGTCTGCAAAACATATGGAACAGCCCACTTCATCCTCCATGGGGTTGACAGTATTGCCAGAGAGGTAATTGTCCTCCTTTATACAACTTTTATCAAGCCAGTTGTAAAATACTGTACCCTCTTTGTAACCTCCATACACTATCTGGTGCAGCTGAACAAAGGTGATTAAAGGGCTTCAGGGCTTGTCTTATAGGAAAACATACAGTAACTCTCTACATATCTCCAATCTGTATAATATTGCCTTCTTAGGAGAGGTCTATGGCTCACATACAGACCATTAAAGGACCACATACTCTTTGAAATCATTTGCTCAGAATAGTGTTCTTTTAAATCAAACACATGATGGCTGTCATCCTCAATAAAACATAACATCAACTGCATCCTGAAATGTGACACTTTCACAAAGTACTCCAATGCCCCTACTATAAATTTTCCCCCTTAATTCACAACTTCAGGAAGGAACTTGATGACTGCATGAACACCAGAAAGTTCCATTATAGAAGCCAGGGCATCAAACTCATCAATGACCAGTAAGCTTTGAGCTTGTTCATCAAACCTATGAACACAGAGGAAAGTTTTTCATGAGGAAGAGATACTGACGTTGAAGGATAATTTGAAAGTGTAGAAAAACAGGGAGACTATCAAATGGGAAATAGAGGGGGCAGGTTATAGTAAGAAGTACAGAAAGGAAAAAAGGGGATTGAGTTGGAATCTTAAAGTTACAAGTGTGGAAATTGAGTGTTGGGGGATGCAGTCTATTGAAAGAGGTAGGCCAATTGTAGAATCATTTATGTGTTGCTATAAGGAACTTGCAAGAGTAGGAACACAAGAAGGCATGGAGACTTTTAAAAGAAAATGTGAAAAGGCAGGATAGGAGAAGAACAAACAAATATGTCATGTTGAGCAGAAACTTAACTAAGGAGGTTAGGAAGTATCTAGCAGAGGTATATAATAGGTGTTTTAAGTAGAGTGAAGGGGGCATAATTGTAGACCTGTTGTGTAGTTGAACACTGGCATACAAAGATCTTGACGAAAGCACTGAAAAACAGGCTAAATAAACTGTTTTGGAGCAGGGGCTTGATGGAGAAAGAACAGAAATCATTTGAGAAAGGGATGGATAGCAGTGGAACACTGTGGAGGTAGCTGAGTGAGAGAACAGTTATGAAATGACAAATGGGCAATTGTGCTTAACTTTTGAAAGATATAAAAATATTTCATTCAATTGAACTAGACTGCTTGCAAGTATAGAGGGTGGTAAGAGGACAGAGTCTATGATTAGCATATGGATATACATTTTGTACAATAAACCAAGTCCCAGTCTTATATATAATGGCTATTTTTTTTTCTGTTTGTTAACTGGATAGGTGGGATGGTGTACTAATCATTTTCATGCCTACCTTGGGCCCAGAGAGCAGATGAAAAATAATACAGTGCAATACAAGGGAAAATACAACAGAAATGAGCATTACACAGTTTATCAGTATACAATGATTAGTCATTAGATGCATCAGAAATAAAAGGAGCAATGTAATTTAAAAGTAATGGAAGATACAAAGAAGTAATAAAGGACACAACTCATAATATGTATCTGTATCTACCTATAACTATGTATCTGTATATAATATCTTTATCTAATCTACATCTAGCTCTCTCTATATATATCTATCTATATCTATCTATATATGTGTGTGTGTGTGTGTGTGTGTGTGTGTGTGTGTGTATATAATGTACATAATACACATGTAGTTATGATAATACCACTAAAGAGTGGTATAGAATTGTGTGTTTAAATGAGATAATAAATATGATTATATTGTCAAGTAATCACTGACTCTGAAGCATTTGCACATGGCTTAATCGCTGAGGTAGTTTCAAAGTGTTTTTTTTTTTATATTTTAATATGGACAGTGATTTAATTTTATTGGGAAGGTGACTCCAAGCCACAGGTCCTAGATTTCAGAAAGCTCCTACAGTAGATGTGAAGTGAGGCTATAAGAGAGTGCTAATGCCCTCTGGGCTGTTACTTAAGGAGTAACCAGGTTGCCTGAATAGAAGTTTGGCTACTAAAGGAGTACAATAGCCTAGCTTTAATATTTTGAACAGAAGGCAACTGAAAAGAAAACTGGCTCAATCAGTCAAAGATAGCCATTGTAGTTTCTTTATGAGGTCACAGCAGTGAGTGCAAGAATATACTAACAAATTAAATCCGAAAATTTTGTTTTCTGCAATTTGTATTCTTGATGTATTGTAAAATGAGTGTAGCATAATTAAGGGTAAGCAATGTTAGAGATTAGAAAAAAGAATGTTTTAATTATAACAGAGCTAGTTGTTGGGGTAAAAAATGTGGTACTTTGTAATAACTTTTGAGTTGAGACAGAACCTTAGAAGTGATATTATCAGTATGGGTTGTTAAATAAAGTAATGGATTAAGTATGATATTTAAGTATTTTCTTTAGGGACATTAGGTATAACATTGTCTTCAGTGTCCTCAAGATAAATGGTAGGTAAGGCAGCCAATTATTGCGTTGAAGAAAAAACAAGACATTATTTCTGGAGAGGGAGGTTGAAGAGGACTTGGTTAACAATGGTCTAGTGGCATAATTTGACACAACCAGTTTGAAGTTGAGCTTGTAAGCCTGTGTGTGATTATTTTTTAGTTACTAGAAGCAAGACATCATCTACATATAATGTAAGACTGAGTGCAGGAAGGTCATCTGTAAGATTGTTAATGAGTAGTGAGAGGAGGAGAGGGCAAAGGAAACTTGGGGTACAACATTGTTCAGATGACTTTCTTTAGAGAGCTTGATGTTGAAGCAAATTTGAAATTGTTCTGCCAGTAAGGTAATTTTTAAGCCATATGATAGTGTTGACTCCTAGGTTGTGTTTTGTTTTGTTTTTTTTACTCAGATGATTTTTATTTTAAATTTGCCATAAACAATAAATGAAAACTTATCACAGTTTACAATCAAGTTAGATAATTATTAACTATATACAAATTTACATTTAGCCTGACATTTTAAAACTTGCCTAATAAATTACACAGATATAGTTTAATTAAACTTAAATAGTACTTGCTTCATGAGGAGGTTAGATCCATTTGCAAAGTATCAATCAAAGTTAGAACTTTTTTCCAAGGGTTTTTAGTTAATGGTCTAGGAAACAGTCTTAATTCTTTCGTTTTTATTTCCATTAAGGCTGTCCTCTTCGATAGACATATGAAATCTTCTTTGCTGGGAGCTGTAGTAGAATTCCATCTCTTTGTTATGCATTTCCTAGCTATAGCTAGTATAGTCCAAAGTAAATGAAGATCAGTCTTATTTAAAGAATAAGCATTATCAGTTATATTCAGTAATAACAAAGCCTTGGTCATGACAAAATTATCTGTATAAATCGCCTGCAAGAAATTGTTAACACTTTCCCAAAAGGATTAATTTTTATACAATCATAGAAAATGTGAGACCAATCAGCTTTATTATACTATTGACATCTCTGGCATAACCCATCATTAAAAGGATTGATTTTTGAAACTTTATCAGGGGTTAAAAAGGATCTATAAAGGAATTTCCAGGTAAATATTCTCCAATAATGAGAACAAGCAGTTAATTTTACTGACAGAAGTAAATTAGATTTATTTTCTGAGGTTAACTGAATCATATTTCCTTTAGCAATATATTGCCAATATGCTGGTTTAGGTTGTGTTTTGTAATTTTTTTATTATATTATATAAATATGAAGTACCATTTTCCAATTTCTTATTATTGTATACAATTTCAAACAGTCTGGATATAAAATTTGGTGTATTTGAAAAAGAAGAATTATTTATTATCCTACATAGATCCTTGGAGTACGTCAATATATTCTGAAGCATTAACGATTTATGAGAATTCACTTTGAAAGTTGACATCATATATTGTAAATCCCATAATTGCTGATTTTTTAGACAGTGTAGCCAACAGATTAGATTTTTATGTTCCCAAGAGAGGAATATATCTCTATGAATTCTATCTGGAAAGTTTTTAGTAATGCTGAAGGGAATTAATGTTGCAAACCAAAGCTTTACATCCATATTCATATTTATAAATGTCCTAAAATAGTCAAATAAATGATTTATTAAATTTGTCCTAGTTAGTTTAGTGATATTGTATTGATAATTTAATGCCAGTGAGTACCATAATATATTGTCCTTGTCTAGAAAAGTGGAATTTTTAAGTAAATTATGTTCATTTATTATTATAGTTGTATGTAACAATTAAACAAAATGTAAGCACCAAAAAAACAAGCAAGCTTTCCACTGCTCAAAAACAGCCAACGGAGGTACGAAGTAAATGATTTTATTGCTTGTTAAAAACTTCTTTTAAAAACTTTGCTTTTCAGCACAAAACTTCAACCAAGTGAGAAACAAATAAAAAAAAATATATAAAAAAACGAATCCCAACAGTTTGAATCAAGCGCTTTCGCTTGGTCCCATTGCCAAGCTTTATCAAGATCAAATAATGGTAGAATTCTAACTTCATTTATAGGGTCTATTGACCATCATGTGATAGCTTTAGTAATTAAGCTGTTAAAGCTATACAAGAGGTTTCAAACGTGACAATCTTACATTCTCTTGCCACTGTTATACAAACACAAATATTACCCCATATAATCTAAATCCTTGAACAAGACACATTTATCACACTACTATGCTTTATCACTACATTTTCAAATCAAAATGTTTTATGTAAAATAATATATATAACAAGTCTATGAATCAATGTACAAAAAACTTGTTTTAACTATAAAACCAAACATTACTTTTTTTAAAAATCTGTATACTAATTATTCAATAGATGAATGTTCCAAGAACATTAAAAAGTTTAAAATTATGTTTTTTAATTAACTAAATATGTATATATTAAACTCCCATTCAATAAAATACTACATTTGTAAAAGTGACTTACAATTAATGTACTGTCATAAAAACTGTATGTGCAACTATTAAAACACTGTGCTATGAACATGTTTTGTACAACTGATTGCATATTCATTTATAGTGACATCTCCTTACTTGTGGATCACAATCTGGCCATTCTTAATTTGAGAACACTCTTAATATTTATACAATCATTTAGACCGGGACTTGTGGCAGCATCCAATTTAAGTTGCCATAACCGTTCCTTGTATTCCAAACGCGTTTCCCAGTCTCCCCCTCTACTATCCACTTGCACCTGTTCTAACACTATAAATTTTATAGACATTTCAGGACATAATAATGAGTGTTTATAAAAGGCATTTGAATCTTTTTTCCTAGAAACCTCATACATGTGTTCATAAATTCTCTTTCTCAGAGTCCTTTCCGTTTTACCTACATAGAAACTGTGGCACTTGGTACAATAACCTAAGTAAACAATCCCTTGCGTTGCACAGTTTGCATGAATGCTGGCTTTAAAACAAAAATACCTAGATGGAATCTGTAAGGACTCTCTGTTTAAAATATGTATACATTGTTTACAGCTTCCACATTTGTAGGTGCCTTTTTTCAAATTCCTGTTGTTACTAGTTCTTTCTTGTTGTTGAAATTTCTCAAATAATTCCTTTATGTTAGTGTCCCTACGTCTTGTGAACTTAGGATGCTCCGGAATATATTTACATAATTCTTCATGTCCAGTTAGAACTGGCCAAAATTTATTAATCACTTCTTCAATTTGCTGTGAATCAGTTGAATAAGTATGGATGTAGCTGTTAGTAAACATTGCGGTACTGGTTTCACTAGATTTCTCTACACCAATCTGACCTAAGCCTAATAAAGGGAGAAAGTTTTGCTCTCTGTGTTCTATGACTTCTTTGCTTATCATGTCTATCAAGTCCTCTGGGTACCCCCTTTCCAAGAACATATTTTTTATTACCACCAATTCTTCCATGAAGAATTCTAAGGTACTTGACATTCTTGAAGCCCTTACCATTTGCCCCTTAACTATGCCTTTCTTTTGATAGTAAGGGTGACCACTTGCATAATGTAAATAATTGTTGGAAAAAGTGGGTTTTCTAAACAATTTGGATGTAAACCTGTTCTTGACACAGTCCTTTAAAATTGTGACATCTAAATAATCCATTTTTTCTTCACTTATACTATACGTGAATGACAAAAAATTAGTTGTGGAACTGATATATTCAAAAAATTCCATGAATTGTGTCTCAGTGCCTGTCCACAAAATACTTATGTCATCCAAGAACCTTGTATAATGCTTAATGTATTCTTTCCATTGAGTTGAAAAGACAAATTCCTGTTCCCATTTATGTAATATAATATTAGCATACATGGAGGCACATGGTACTCCCATTGCCACCCCCTTCTTTTGTCTGTATATTTCTCCATTAAAAAACATGAAATTGTTCTTTAATATAATCTCCATTAATTCCACTAATAAATTAATAGTATTAGTTGACAAATTTGATTCTCTGACTAGTGTTTCATTAAACCATTCCAGTCCCTGTTCATGGGGAATACTTGGGAACAAGTCTACAACATCAATGGTAATTAGTATTAAATCCACTTGAAATAATTCTCCCTAAATACTTCTTAGGAAATCCCAAGAATCTTTACATATATGTTGCAGTGTTGTAGCAAAACTTTTCAATTTGAAGTCAACAAACTTGCCTATAGGTTCTAGAATACCTCTTTTTCCGGAGACTATCGGCCTGAACTTTAATGGTTCTAGGCCTTTATGTGTCTTTGGAATTCCAAAAATTATTGGGATTTTGGGTTTGTTGACATTCAAATAATTATGAAGTTCTTCATTGATAAACCCTTGTAAGAAATGGTCAGTTAAAGTGTATTTAATTTTGGAATAGGCCAAATTCACTTTGTTTCTAGAAACCAGTTCATATTTTTCAGAGACTTGCAATAAGTCAAACATATACATTTCATAATCTTGTGTATACATCAAAACTAGCCCCCCTCCTTTGTCTGGTTTCATGGTTCTACACTTTTCATTTCTTAAAAACTGTATTAATGATATTTCTTCTACTTTCATATTCGCCTGAACTCTTTCTACTTTCTTACAAATGATCTTTCTTATCTCTTTAGTAGCCATCTCTTCAAATATTTTTAGACATGGGTTGATTGGGGGATTAAATGTACTGGCTCTTGCTAATGTGTTTTTATTATGGGGCTGTTCATTAAAATTTAAAATTAAATTCATCTGCCTTACAAACAGTTTTAAATATATTAAAGCTTCTGACAATTCAGTTGGATAGGCTGGAATGAAATGTAGGCCTTTTGTGAATAGATCAAAATACTCTTTTTTGATTTCTATTTCTGTAAAATTATATATCATGAAATTCTTATCTTTGACTAGATTATAGTTTTTGGCTTCTTCATTCTCATGTGAATATATCACTTCCTGCCCATTATAACTTAAAGAACTAGTTATCACTATCTAAATCTAAGTTTTCCTCCAGTTCTGTTGCTGGTAGTTCTCCCTCCTCCCCATAAACCTGTCCAGGGGAAAGTGAAAATCCTGGTGTGTATTTGTTCTACTCTTTTCTGCTATTCTTTCACTCCTTCTCAATGGTTCAGTGGGTAGTTCTACATGGTCATTTCCATATGCATTAGCTTGTATTCGATTCCTATTATAATCATCACTTTGTTTATTTTTCATGACTACAGGGTATGCTAACCCTTCCCTATAGCCAACAGATTAGATTTTTCTGTTCCCAAGAGAGGAATATATCTCTATGAATTCTATCTGGAAAGTTTTTAGTAATGCTGAAGGGAATTAATGTTGCAAACCAAAGCTTTACATCCATATTCATATTTATAAATTTCCTAAAATAGTCAAATAAATGATTTATTAAATTTGTCCTAGTTAGTTTAGTGATATTGTATTGATAATTTAAGGCCAGTGAGTACCATAATATATTGTCCTTGTCTAGAAAAGTGGAATTTTTAAGTAAATTATGTTCATTTATTATTATAGTTGTATGTAACAATTAAACAAAATGTAAGCACCAAAAAAACAAGCAAGCTTTCCACTGCTCAAAAACAGCCAACGGAGGTACGAAGTAAACGATTTTATTGCTTGTTAAAAACTTCTTTTAAAAACTTTGCTTTTCAGCACAAAATTTCAACCAAGTGAAAAACAAATAAAAAAATATATAAAAAAACGAATCCCAACAGTTTGAATCAAGCGCTTTCGCTTGGTCCCATTGCCAAGCTTTATCAAGATCAAATAATGGTAGAATTCTAACTTCATTTATAGGGTCTATTGACCATCATGTGATAGCTTTAGTAATTAAGCTGTTAAAGCTATACAAGAGGTTTCAAACGTGACAATCTTACATTCTCTTGCCACTGTTATACAAACACAAATATTACCCCATATAATATAAATCCTTGAACAAGACACATTTATCACACTACTATGCTTTATCACTACATTTTCAAATCAAAATGTTTTATGTAAAATAATATATATAACAAGTCTATGAATCAATGTACAAAAAACTTGTTTTAACTATAAAACCATACATTACTTTTTTTAAAAATCTGTATACTAATTATTCAATAGATGAATGTTCCAAGAACATTAAAAAGTTTAAAATTATGTTTTTTTAATTAACTAAATATGTATATATTAAACTCCCATTCAATAAAATACTACATTTGTAAAAGTGACTTACAATTAATGTACTGTTATAAAAACTGTATGTGCAACTATTAAAACACTGTGCTATGAACATGTTTTGTACAACTGATTGCATATTCATTTATAGTGACATCTCCTTACTTGTGGATCACAATCTGGCCATTCTTAATTTGAGAACACTCTTAATATTTATGCAATCATTTAGACCGGGACTTGTGGCAGCATCCAATTTAAGTTGCCACAACCGTTCCTTGTATTCCAAACGCGTTTCCCAGTCTCCCCCTCTACTATCCACTTGCACCTGTTCTAACACTATACATTTTATAGACATTTCAGGACATAATAATGAGTGTTTATAAAAGGCATTTGAATCTTTTTTCCTAGAAACCTCATACATGTGTTCATAAATTCTCTTTCTCAGAGTCCTTTCCGTTTTACCTACATAGAAACTGTGGCACTTGGTACAATAACCTAAGTAAACAATCCCTTGCATTGCACAGTTTGCATGAATGCTGGCTTTAAAACGAAAATACCTAGATGGAATCTGTAAGGACTCTCTGTTTAAAATATGTATACATTGTTTACAGCTTCCACATTTGTAGGTGCCTTTTTTCAAATCCCTGTTGTTACTAGTTCTTTCTTGTTGTTGAAATTTCTCAAATAATTCCTTTATGTTAGTGTCCCTACGTCTTGTGAACTTAGGATGCTCCGGAATATATTTACATAATTCTTCATGTCCAGTTAGAACTGGCCAAAATTTATTAATCACTTCTTCAATTTGCTGTGAATCAGTTGAATAAGTATGGATGTAGCTGTTAGTAAACATCGCGGTACTGGTTTCACTAGATTTCTCTACACCAATCTGACCTAAGCCTAATAAAGGGGGAAAGTTTTGCTCTCTGTGTTCTATGACTTCTTTGCTTATCATGTCTATCAAGTCCTCTGGGTACCCCCTTTCCAAGAACATATTTTTTATTACCACCAATTCTTCCATGAAGAATTCTAAGGTACTTGACATTCTTGAAGCCCTTACCATTTGCCCCTTAACTATGCCTTTCTTTTGATAGTAAGGGTGACCACTTGCATAATGTAAATAATTGTTGGAAAAAGTGGGTTTTCTAAACAATTTGGATGTAAACCTGTTCTTGACACAGTCCTTTAAAATTGTGACATCTAAATAATCCATTTTTTCTTCACTTATACTATACGTGAATGACAAAAAATTAGTTGTGGAACTGATATATTCAAAAAATTCCATGAATTGTGTCTCAGTGCCTGTCCACAAAATACTTATGTCATCCAAGAACCTTGTATAATGCTTAATGTATTCTTTCCACTGAGTCAAAAAGACAAATTCCTGTTCCCATTTATGTAATATAATATTAGCATACATGGAGGCACATGGTACTCCCATTGCCACCCCCTTCTTTTGTCTGTATATTTCTCCATTAAAAAACATGAAATTGTTCTTTAATATAATCTCCATTAATTCCACTAATAAATTAATAGTATTAGTTGACAAATTTGATTCTCTGACTAGTGTTTCATTAAACCATTCCAGTCCTTGTTCATGGGTATACTTGAGAACAAGTCTACAACATCAATGGTAATTAGTATTAAATCCACTTGAAATAATTCTCCCTGAATACTTCTTAGGAAATCCCAAGAATCTTTACATATATGTTGCAGTGTTGTAGCAAAACTTTTCAATTTGAAGTCAACAAACTTGCCTATAGGTTCCAGAATACCTCCTTTTCCGGAGACTATCGGCCTGAACTTTAATGGTTCTAGGCCTTTATGTGTCTTTGGAATTCCAAAAATTAGCCAGAAAATAGAACCTGATCTCTACCACGATGTGTCCAGATAACTAAATAGTATACAAGCAATAAACCAGTAAATCAGCCAGTAGACATAGCAACTGAATAATAAAATAAACTTTTAATTTAGAAAACAAGTGGATAAAGATAAGCGCTTTCGCGTGGAGACAACCACGCTTCCTCAGATAATAGTTACTTCACAAACAAAGTTTAAATAGTATAACAGTTGGTGCCAAGCTTAGTCTAATTAATTATAACAATTAACAGTTAAAAGGGAAATGTAGAACAACGTTCAAGATGGTCACACTCTAACAAAGTCTAATGAACATATACCTTCTTTGTAGATACATCATTTACAAAGTTTATAACTACTATACGCACACATAATCATTTTCATCAAAGATCCAAAAAGTGTGAAAACATATCCACATAAAAATAGACGCAAAACTTGTGTAAGTGAAAAAAAATTTTCGGCAGCAAGCCGAACAGATATCTGTATCCATGGTAAAGATATCGCCATGTAATTTGTTCTAAGATACACAACGTCAAGTGTCCACCCAGCATACTAAGCTTCCCAGTTAGACAACGATTAAAACAACAACATTAAACTAATATGCAATATATGTTGTTGACAAAGTTTTCGGTCCAAAAGTATTTGAAGTATGAAGAACTTCAGTTTCAATGAATGACGTTAAAAAGAAAAAAACGACATTGTTTACTGGGCCTTAGTTTAAGCAATAAAGCTATCTGATAAGTGCAATGGTTGCTATGGTTACTATAAACTCTGAAGAATATATATATAAAAGACAATTAAAACTAGTAACAATTAATAAGATTAATGACTTAAAAACTACAGAAAACATTTAATATGAATTATATGATGTATATAGATAAAACATAATCATACGCATTATCGATTAAATTTAGAATAATTCTAAAAATTCATGTTAGAACAATCAAGAAATTAAGGAATGGTGTGCACTACTAAGATAATATTTATAAGGACTGTAAATATAATCAGCCAATAAATAAGTCATACATAGACTATAAAAGCTGTATTATTATAATAATAATAGCTACATTTAATTTTATGGTAGCATAAAGAAAAAATATAGATTTGATAAAGTAAGAATTAAATAATAAGTAGTCTCTGAGAAAAAAAAATTTTAGAATAAATTTAAAACATCTTAAAAAATTTTTTAATTCTAATTGCAGATGCATATTACTACAAGACCTTTTTTAAAAAAATTTTTCAAAAAAGTTGTAAAATGTATATAAGCTATTTACTGCATCATATAACAATTTCAGGCAGACTAAGTTACAACTGGAGTATGCTTGCAGCTAAAACAAGACTTGAAAGAATATATCATTAAACTATTAAATGTAAGAATTAGCTGAGTACTAGATAGGGATATATTGTTGCAGTGTTAATACATAAAAGAGTGTGCTACAACCCATTGAATATAAGGGTGTGTATTACATATTTATACTCAAAAACATAAAGACAGGAAATGACATGAGGCTACAAATAGGGGATACTATAAGGAAATCTTAATACAACCTCATTAGCGCTTCCTATTGTTTAAAATAGGTTTGATGGAGACAGAGGTATTTAAACCTGGGTAATTATGAGCATTAAACTTTAGAATCCATCTCATTTCAGCTAGTGCCAAGTTGTTATTGTCATCTCCTCCCCTAGGATTTGAGACTAGTACTTCTAACACTCTAAATAAGAATGTATGGTCTTTTTGCTTTACTATATGCTGAGCTAGAGCATTAGTGTCTGAGCCTGTCATCTGCCTTACAAACAGTTTTAAATCTATTAAAGCTTCTGACAATTCAGTTGGATAGGCTGGAATGAAATGTAGGCCTTTTGTGAATAGATCAAAATACTCCTTTTTGATTTCTATTTCTGTAAAATTATATATCATGAAATTCTTATCTTTGACTAGATTATAGTTTTTGGCTTCTTCATTCTCATGTGAATATATCACTTCCTGCCCATTATAACTTAAAGAACTAGTGTTATCACTATCTAAATCTAAGTTTTCCTCCAGTTCTGTTGCTGGTAGTTCTCCCCCCTCCCCATAAACCTGTCCAGGGGAAAGTGAAAATCCTGGTGTGTATTTGTTCTACTCTTTTCTGCTATTCTTTCACTCCTTCTCAATGGTTCAGTGGGTAGTTCTACATGGTCATTTCCATATGCATTAGCTTGTATTCGATTCCTATTATAATCATCACTTTGTTTATTTTTCATGACTACAGGGTATGCTAACCCTTCCCTATAGCCAACAGATTAGATTTTTCTGTTCCCAAGAGAGGAATATATCTCTATGAATTCTATCTGGAAAGTTTTTAGTAATGCTGAAGGGAATTAATGTTGCAAACCAAAGCTTTACATCCATATTCATATTTATAAATTTCCTAAAATAGTCAAATAAATTATTTATTAAATTTGTCCTAGTTAGTTTAGTGATATTGTATTGATAATTTAAGGCCAGTGAGTACCATAATATATTGTCCTTGTCTAGAAAAGTGGAATTTTTAAGTAAATTATGCTCATTTATTATTATAGTTGTATGTAACAATTTCCAATTAGACATATAATTTGGATTGATCCATTCAACCACAGTTTTAAGTAAAGTTGCTCTTATATAAGATTCAATATCTGGGAAATTTATTCCTCCTTGGTCCCATTGTCTGATATGATGGGTATATGCAATTTTGTTTCTTTTAGGAAACCACAGAAATCTTAGCAATATTGATGTTATTTTCTTAAGGTGAGTTTTCTCAGGAATTAACAAAGTGGCTTGTACAACATACACAATTTTAGGGAGAAGAATCATTTTAATTAACTGTAATCTATCTTCAAAAACTATAAATAACTTATTATATTTACCCACTAGAGAGTCTATTGTAGCTATGATCTTTCTATAATTAATATTCAAAATATCTTGACTATTTTCACACAAATCTATTCCTAAGTATTTTATTGTTGAGACATGTTCTCCTATGATATGATTCTTATCTATTTGAAAATCCTTTTTTTATTTAATAATAAGTATTTAGACTTTTGTTTATTAAATCGGAGTCCTGAGATCTTATGAAATTTCTTTATCAGATTATCTAATTCAACTAATGTTTCTTTTGAATTCAATAGTGTAAGAAGTATGTCGTCAGCAAAGAGCATGATCTTGGAGTTATATTGACCAAATATATTTATTCCTTTTATCTTTGGATTGTTTTGTATTAATATTGCCAATAGTTCTATAGCTAATGCAAATAAAATGGGTGACATAGGGCATCCTTGTTTAGTACCTCTTGTAATTTGTATAGCTTCTGAGGTAAAGGGTCCTAATTTAACATAGGTTAAATTGTTTTCATAAAAATTTTTAATAAATGTAATGAAGGAGATGGGAAATTTATAAGCTTCTAAGATTTTAATTAAATAATCCCAGTTCAAGCAATTGAAAGCTTTCTCAATATCTAGTCCAATTATTAAGGCTTCTATATTTTCTTTGTTTAAATAATCAATTAATGTCAATATTCTTTTAATGTTATCATGTGGATGTCTATTTTGAATAAACCCAGTTTGGTCATAGTTAATAGCTTCATTCATATGATTTTTTTATTTTTTTAACCAATATAGACATAAATATTTTATAATCATTATTTAATAATGAAATTGGCCTATATGAGCTGCATTGACTATCATCCTTGTTTTCTTTTAAAATGGGTATGATAAAGGAGTATCTCCATGAAGGAGGAATTAATGCATGAGTTTAAATTTCAATAAATGTTTTATGTAGTAATGAGGTTATATTTTTGGGGAATAGTTTGTAAATTTCTGTGATTAAGCCATCCATTCCAGGATATTTACTAGTTTTACTTTTTTTTATTGTATCTATGACTTCTTTGTGCATAATTGATTTTTGTAATTCATTTTGTAAACTTTCAGGGATTGGTTTAATATTTGAAAACACATTTTCTAAAAGGGGATGTTCTGGCAAATTATTGTTATTTTTTAAATGATTTTTGAAATGACACTTGAAAGCATCTAGAATATCTCCTATTTCCGAAACTTTCTTACCTTTTTCTTCATGTAGTATATTAACAATAGTATTAGCTTTAGATTGCATTTTAACTTTAACAGATAAGTTATGTAAGTGTTTTGGAGAGGTGGCATAATAATGTATTTTTAACCTCTCCATGGCTAAATTAGTTTTGTGATTTAAGATTTCAATAGATCTTTTATTTAAGTCTTCTATTGTCTTCTTATTCTCTAATAAATTAGGAGATTTTTTAGATTTAAATAATGTGAGCTTCCTTAGTAGTTCTTGAAGTTCTGATTCCCATTCCTTAATTTTATTTTTATACCAAGCAATCATTTTTCCATAGATATAAGCTTTTAATGAATCCCATACCATTAATATATTCGCTTCCGAGTTGTAGTTTAAATCTACAAAGAAATTGAGTTAATTCACTAACTATTGCTTAAATTCTTTAATTTTTGTAATATATGAAGGAATTCTAGTAAGAAAAGCAAGTGATTTAAAATTTATTTGCACTTTTAGAACTAGAGAATTATGATCTGAGAGGGGGCAAGGAATTATTGTAAAGGAAGTAATTTTTGTTTGAAGATCCTGGGAAATATATATCTTATCAGTTCTGGTTTGGGTACCATATCTATAATCTTGATGGAAGAATACCAAGTAATTACTATCTATAACATTAAATGTATCTTTTAATTTTAAGGATTCAGTCCATTTTTTTAGTAATTTTGCAGTAGATGTTAGACATGGAGATTTTTTATTAGTAGTTTCAGACATATCTGTAATACAATTAAAGTCCCCCCTATTATTAAATTACCTTTAAATATGCTTGTAATTTGATCTAAATGCTTTTTGACTGTCCCCATCCCAATACCCGGAAACCAATATAGGTTTACTAGTGTCCACAACCTGTTACTAAACTTCAGAATGACTATAGCTATAAGACCCTCATTGTCTATACATTTATGTATTATTTCAGGATTTAATAAATTGTTTCTCCATAGAATTATCACCCCCCTCTTCTTTGTTTTAAAATTGGAACATGCTAAGGTCTTGAGCTCATGTGGGTTCCATGTGAAGTTATCATTGCTCTTGAAATGTGTTTCCTGTAAAAAAAATATTTGTGATCCATTTAAGTTTAGATATCTTAATAAGTTAGATCTTTTATTTGGACTATTTAGACCATTAATGTTTAATGATAATATAGAAAGGTCCATATCAAATTATTTTGAGGAAATATTTAAAGATGTCATTGACTTTACCTGAAATCATCCCCTCCTTAAAAAATAAAGTATTATTGATTAGTATATAATTATCTCAGTGAAGCATGTTATCACTAAGGTACTCAATACGTATACGTCAGGCTTGGTAAAAATGATGAACAATTTAAAAACTAAAATAAATACTAAAGTTAAAGTAGTTAGCTCATTAATCCCTACCCACTATGGAATGAAATACATTCCTAGTCCAACAGATTGAAACATCTGGTGAACTATCACTCTAACTTCCTTTTCCCATTCCTTTGAGCTCCATATATACTGTAAATAATCAAGAAGTCTAATAAACAACTATTATTGTGATTTAAAACCATTTGGTTGTAGAAGGCATTGGTTAACATGAATTAACTACTATACCATTACCATCTAAACATAGAAAACAAATGCAGTTGAATTATACTAATTATTAACTTATTCAGCTCATTGTATCAACATAACTTTCCACATTGGATATGAATTCATTTGTTTAAACACACAGACACTTTAATCCTTAATCACAAGGCTTGCAAGCAATAACATAAATTAAAAAAGAATATCACATCTTATAATATATAAACATATGCTTTCAAGAACTGTTCATTAGATTTGAAAGAGACTGTATTATTACCTTATAGTCTGAATATAGGCTTAATCTTATTATATTTCAGCTAATAGTTATAGTAATACTTTAGAAAGGCAGTGAAAAAAAATGCATATGTTTAAATTATCTAAGAGGTGTAAAGCATAGTAGTTTCTATGAATGTGTTGATCCGGTACTTATATCATTTTAGTTGCTTGGTTTACTTTAATAATGGTTTTGTTAAAATATGATTCAAACAACAATCAGATTTAATTTTATATTCTCTTGTACGGGGTATAACTAGATAAGGGAAATCTAGCTTGTTTCCTATAGTGTGTTGTGAATGTGCTTCTGTAGGGTACGAGTATACCAACAGCCAATCAAAACCTTATCTACTCATTGTTATGACAACATTAAACTACTCTGCAATTGTAAAGATAGGAGAAAACTTTTTCCCTAGCTCATGCAAACTGCAGTCTAAATAGACTTTTATAAAACTTCACGAGCACTTATTTCCCGCTCAAACAACTGCCGTGAAAACGGAAGAGAGAAAAAAAAAAAAAGGCTCAAAACACTGACACTCTCCCTCACAAGGAGCACACCACCCCTGACCCAAAGACACCAGGGTCAGCTCACATCATGTCCATTGCACCTTTAACCCCACTCTCTGCATACTATCTGACCTCATACAACACCAATTCACTCGACCGACAGTGCTTCTCCAATCTAACCCAACACAAATGTACATCAGTTCCACATAATCTGCAACTACAACCAACAAAAACCGCACCATTCATTATCAATTCAGAAGGCAAAGCAGTACATCACCAGAATTACAACAGTTCCAGGCCTCTATTCCACAGAGAAATCCCACCAATTATCTCCAACAAGTAGAGATCACCAGATACTTCAACAAACCCTGCCCAGAAAATCACTCCACTGTCAGCCAACTTCCCGAAATAGGAACAATCGTCAAGGCATTCCAAGTAACAACTATTTCAGTAATGCAGCCATCTAAGAAACCCAAACCCTACTTTCAGTAACAATTTTTTCCTCTAGCTGCAACAATAGTTCCAGTCCTTGCAGCAAGCACACAATGACAGACCGGACAAGATTTCAGATAGGGCATAACCCTGATGTACAACCTTTCTTCGTCAGTGCATCTGAGGCAAGAAGCAAAAAAAAAAAATGTTTTTCACCATAATACCAACAGCGATGATTATGGCAATACTCTCCAGAAGCATACACATTGTTTAAGGTCATTGCGAAGACCCCAGCTAATTATCAATGACTGCAATGTATATATTATGCAATAGGCTGTGGGCAGTATAACAAAGGTCAAAATAAATAGGTATGCAATAATTGTCATTTATGCCAGGTAAGGAAGTTGATGTTTTAATACTGTAATGAATATAAATTAATGTGTAGTCTTTGTGTATTTGCAGTTCATTAGATCACCTCTTCCATACATTACTCTAATGCATCACCCAAAGGCAGGACATTCATTTGTGCATAATTCAAATAATTCTATACTGTTTCCGAACACAGTATATTAGTTACTAATCGATCTAACATTTTAACATGGACTGAAATTTAGGTTGCATATTTAAAATGTAAAAACAAAAATAGAGAAAAAAAAACTGTTTTATATGCACCTAGACTGACAACCACACACCAGTTTGGAACAATCAAAGCCAATCAGATAAAGCATATATATATTTACTCTACCATTACTAAATGATAAGCAAGGTAAACTCCAGTTTTATATTATAGACAATTTACTACATGTAATAACTGCAACTCGAAACGAGTCTCTTTCTTAACATCCTCATTCACATCAGCAATGAGGAAATACCTTCTTGTTACTTTAATTTTAACTGACAGATCTCAATAGCATTTCTCCATTTAAAAATGGGAAGTTTTCGTAGCTACGAGGAACATTTCATTAATATAGTCCAAAAAGGCTTTAAGTGCTACTGTATGAGACTCAAACTGAAAATAACAATAAGCATTTTAATAAAAGGAAAATTAATTAATTAAATAGACATGACACTAGTATGCTGAAAAACATATTTATAAAATATAATAATTTAACTTTGATATTACCAGATTAAATAAATAGCTATATTAAGTAGTAGAAATTTTTAACATTTATTTATTAAAACAAAGAGAAGAAGAGAAACTTAATAGGATGATAAGACGTGTATAAATAGTTATAAGAAACATACCTTTTCTTGTGTGTGTATATATATATATATATATATTTATATATATATATATATATATATATATATATATATGTATATGTTGTGAATAACTGCATGAGATTAAAGGTATTAATACATAGTGAGACCATTTAGATGCTTTTAATAGTTCGGTTGCAGTTGACACTTTGAGAGATTCCATAGAAGTTGGTACTTTGGATTCAGTTTTCTGTTTCTTTTTTTTGACATCAGTCCAGCCATTTTTGTCAGTGGTTCTCTTCAGGGATGGGGATGCCCATTCCATATCTTCAGAAATGGTTATAATGCTATTGTTTTGAATGAAATGCATGGCTTCTTCCAGAGTGTTGAAGGTTCTCATCTCACTTAGGTGCATTATTTTAATTTTTGCAGGAAAGGCTATTTGAGCTTTAATATTATTTTGTTTTAGAGTTTTTATTAGAGGCCATACACTTTTTTCTCTGTTCCAGCACTTTAGTGGAGTAGTCATTGTCAAATCTTATTGTGTTCTGGTTATATTTTATAGGACTTTTCCTCCAAGCTGTTTTTAGCACCAGTTCTTTGTCCATAATAGATAAGACTTTTACTATAATTGATCTTGGTGGTATGATGGATGTTGATGAAGTTGTTGCTGAAGTTCTATTCCCCAGAGCACAATGGGCCCTTTCTATTCCAAAGGAAAAACCTTCTTTAAGATTTAGAACCTCTGGTATCCAAGAGTTTAGGAAAGATATAGTATCCGCTCCTTCTGTTTTCTCAGGTAAACCAAAAATCCTGATGTTTGACCTTCTCTCTCTATTCTCAAGATCATCTAGTTTGTTAGATAACCAAGTATTTTTCTTCAAGAGAAACTATGTGTTTCCTCCTCTTTGAGCCTTTGATCCATGTCAGTCAAAGACGTTTCAATGTTAGTTAACTTTGACTGGTGTTGCTGAAGTATTTCTTTGAAGACTTCTGTTTGCTTCTGTGAGTTCTCTTCTACGTTCTGTAGATTAATCTTAAAATCATCCATTTTTGTTGATAATTCTTGTAATGTGGTAGTCACCAGTTGTAGTTCATTTTTTAGTGTCAAGTCAGCATGGGAATTCTTTAGGTTGCTTATCTCTTCAGATGATGTGTATAGACTTCTAAGTAATTTGACAGGAAATTTCTTTTAGAAATTCACCAAAATTTGTATTTAGTTGCTTTAGACTGTTAACTAAATATTTGTAGTACTTTTGTTAGTAATAGTTAATTTAATTTCCCAAATTTAGTACTAATCTATGGAGCTCCAAAAAATGCTGCTTTTCAGTTAGCCATTCAGGCTCCGCCTCTAGGTTGTGCTTTGTGAGTTTTTTATGAGAATTTTATGATTTACTGTCTCAGATGCTTGAGTATGATCTACAAATACTCCAACTCTAATGGATCCTTTATTTATGTCATTGTGAATGCTGTTGGTGGCAGACATTAGAGTTATGTGGTACTAAATGCATTATAAAAATCATTGATGGGAATCTGGTAGGAGACCATAGTTAGTGATGTGTTTTACCAACTGATTGTATAGCAATTTTTGAAACATTTTTGTAATTGGGCAAAGATTGGAGATTAGTCAGTAAGCCTTAAATCGTTAGTAAAGGGGGAATGGTCTCCTGATGCTAGGGAGGGGTTGAAAATACATGTTGGAGGTTTGTCAATTAAATCAGCTGCTTTTCTAAGGAAAGTTGGGTGGAGTATGCTTAATTTAGCAGATGGGGCACTTAAGTTTTGGAGCAGTTTTCTGCTTTTATTTACAGAGATTTCTGAGAAATAGAAAGGCAATGCTATCCAATGAGCCTTATATGGATGGCTGGGAAGAGACAATTGTGGATGTCAGCTAGAGAAGAAGTGAACAGGGTTAACAGCACGGTTGGGTCATAGATACTGTATAACATAGTCCAATCAAATGAGGCAAGGGTATTTTTTAGAATAAGAAACCATCTGCCCCACACTATTTGAGGTGGCAGTCTAGGTGTTTTAAATGACCATGTAGAATTTACAGAACAGTGGTCATGAAAAGTTCATAGGTTCATAGGTATGTACTAGGCTAATGGCCCTGGAGCCTTTACAAGCCTAGCCCATAAAAGTGCCCTGGGATTGTGCCACCCAACGTTAGCTCCCAGTCCCTCTATCAAGTAGAGCCACTGGAATGTCCTTGGGGTGAACTTTCTATTACCCATCCACTCATCAAGATTTCTCTTGAAGAGGCACAGCGAGGTGCTCTGCTTGACATGTATGGGAAGTCTATTCCAGAGCATGGACAGTCTCTGGGTGAGGAACCTGTCCCTCCAGCATGTTCTGTTGATTGTGGTAATGAGGTTATGTTCTCTGGAGTGTGTGGTATGGAGGGATTGGGATTTCTTTAGATGTAGCATTTTTAACAGAGCTGGGTCAGACATGGCTTTGTAAGTCAAGCAAAGATCACCTCTAAGTAGGCAATATGAAACAGAGAATAGCTGGAGTCTTTTGAGTCTGTCCATGTAGGACATGTATTTAATGCCAAGGATCTTCTTCGTGAGGTACTTCTGTGGCCTCTCCAGCTGTTGCAGGTGTCTAGTGAGGTACATGCCAAATGGGGCATTATATACAATGATTGGTCTAATGAGGGAAGAGTAGAGAGAGATGATACCTGGATGCAAAACCCTTGTTAATGAGATGTGCCACATAGAATGGCTTTCTGACTACAATGGCAATGTGGTGGTCGAAGGAGAGGTTGCTGTCAACCTGCATCCCCAGATCTCTTATAATGTCTTTAGTGTTCAGTGGGCTCCCATCAATGTGGCAATTAGTGGGAACTGAGTTTTTACCAAAGGGGATGACGACACATTTTTTGGCATTAAGCTTTAGGCCATGGTTTTGACACCAGTCATTGGTCTCAGTGAAGCCTTTCAGTAGGATGTCTGCATCACTTGGGGAGTTAATAATGTCTCCCAGCTTACAGTCATCTGTGAACTTGGTCAGTCAGAGTCCCTTTGTGTTGGTCTGGACTTCTGAGAAGTAGATGCGGAACAGGACATGACCCAAGACCGATCCCTGTGGGACTCTCCTTGTGACTGGTCATCAGTCTGACTTGGAGTCCTCTACTTTCACACTGCATGTTCTATCTGTGAGCCAATTTGCCACCCACCTAGTGATATAGAGGTTGATGCCTAGTTTGGTGAGTTTATCAATAATTCCTGAGTGAGGAATGGTATCAAAGGCCTTGGCCAGATCGAGGTAGGCTGTATGCACTGCCTTACCTTCATCCACAGCCCTGGTGACTGTCTCAAAGAAATCAACCAGGTTGAGCAGGCATGATCTCCCTTTCACAAAGCCAAATTACATGGGGTCTAGAATCCGGAGATTTCCTATATCTTTGTTAATCAGGTCCATGATTATGTGCTCCATAGCTTTACATATCAGACTCATCAGGCTAATGGGGCAATAATTCCCCAGGGTCTGTAGTTGCTTCCCCTTTATGGAGATGGATGTCTGTAGCAGTGTGCCATTCAGTAGAGACAAACCCTGAGGTGAGGCTGTGACTGAACAGGGCACACAGATGTGGTGCCAGTTCACTTTGTAGTTCATGTAGAAGATAACCAGGGGTATTATTGGGTCCCATGAAAGCTGTATTCTTGGCCTTGGACAATGCAACTTTAACCTGTGCTCCAGTAATGCTGGGTGCCTGGCATTCTTCCGGTATTGCGATTGGTCTTTTGGGGGGGGGGGTAAAGTTGGCACTGAATCTGTTGGCCAGTATGTTGACAATATCTGTTGGCTCAATATAGGAGGTACCATTGTGCAGTAACTTAGAGCAAATCTGGGTATTGCCGTGGAGGTTCTTGATATAACTATAGAAGGCTTTGTGATTGTTTTTAGTGTCTGCCGCAATTCTGCCTTCATAGCTGGCTTTAGAGGATTTGATGAGAGATCTCAACTTTTTGTTGAGGCTAATAAGGGAGTTTTTCCAGTCTTGGGACTTCATCTTTTTTTGCAACAGTTTCTTCCTTCTGTTGTAGAGTTTATTAATGGCAAGGGACCACCAGATTGGCTTCCTTTTTTTGTAGGTTCTGTTGTTGTAGGTTGTCTTGGTTCTGTTGGGTATGGCTAGTTCCATGCATTTATGCACATGTTCGTACAGTGCATTGGTGTATGATTTGGCAGTCATACAGCTATTTTCCATTGGTATGGGTGCCGTGAAGTTAGCCACCTCTGCTTTTAGGAGCCCAAAGTCAGCTTTGGAGAAGTTTTTCAAGGTGGTTACTTTTGCAGGGGGTGTGGATGAGTTGTAGATTTCCATGGTGATTAGTTTATGGTCAGATCTGACCAGGGAGGGATTGACTATTGGTGCAGAGCAATGGTTGTCCATGTTAGTATATGGTTAAGACCTCCACTGAAGTACTTCTATGTTCAATATTGAATATTATAAGATCTAAAGTAGAGCCATTGTTAGATTGAAGTTTTGGTCTGGTAGGAACTTCTTCTAGTCATTCTACATTATAGTGCTGTAGTATTTTGTGAAGCTGTTTAGATTGAGGGCCTGTTGCATTAAAAGTGAATTTTCCTTGAACTGATTTCTGAAAATTAGATGACATAAGACCCAATTAGGTGCTGTGTTGTTAGCTGTACTGGAATTTGCAGTGGTGATGATTTTCAGGGATTGGCTTTGTTTGACTACAAGGACTCCTCCACCCATCCTGGTACACAACTTACTGTCAGATATCATGAGAGAGTGTTTCTATATATAGGCTAAGGGGAGAAGTTATACTTCATTCAAGTTTCAGAGATAAGCCATCACCAGTTCCTTCAGCCCTACCCTTACTTCCTCAAGGCATAACATATTACCAGATTTGTATTCACTAGCAGACTAAGGAGTTACATTTGACTTCAAGAAAATCTCAGAAAAGAAAACTACATCATTACTAAAAATATAAAACTGTTCTTTGCTAAAATTAATTTACTGCATCCTACCTTTCTTAGGAAAGCAGTTGGCGAAATAGCCAAACCTCTTACATTTATCTTCAGTCTATCACTTACTACAGGATTTGTACCATAAATGCTAAAACATATAATTGTTATCCCTCAAAGGTACAGTCACCACAGACACAAAGAAATTATAGACTAATTTCCAACCTTAGCCGTTTAACAAAAATATCTAAGAAAATATGTTATAAATAAATAATTAAGTACATCAGTAGCTACATCCTCCTTTCAGCTAAGCAGCATAGTTTCAGAAAAGAAGTTAGTATAACTTGAGCCTTTCTGTATGCAACTGACTATACAAGTATAGCAAAAGAGAGTTTCACTGTTTTCAATAACTATATATTAGTTCATTTGACAAAGGCTATCCATTTATGAAAGTGTACTACTTGCAGTACATATTGCATTCTTGATGGCAATTTATTCTAGGAATATTCTGTAAATATATTTCAATATGTTTGTGTTTTATCAGTTGTGGGGATTTTCACCCCTTGTATATAATTACTTATCAGCTGCTGTAAAATATTTTTGTTTGTTTTTGTGGAGCCTTTCTCCCCACCTCATTGTAAAATATTAAAATTATTGTGGGACTTTCTGTCCTTGTGTATAATTACTCAACTACTATGTAACTGTTTTTGAATCTGTTGTGGAGCTTATCTCCCCAGCTTCCTTTGAAAATGGGACATTGGTTTAGTTGGGGCTTTCCCAATTATCAAAGCACAAATAAATAATAAAAAAATAAGATCTTGTCAGTTGCATAGAGTAAGGCTGTAGTGGTATGATGCAACTGCCAATATTTATATTCCGTGCCTGAGGTATTATATGGGACTGCCTCCTTACTGGCGCCATCTTTACTTCCTTTCACCACGCGTGGCTGCTGAGCGATCCCTGGCGTTTAGTTTGTATAGCATTGCATAGCTTCTATTCTCACCTTTCTACATTTGTTGTGCCCTTCTGGACTCCAAGACCAGCTCAACCCACCTACCTAAGCCTGATTGAGTGTTTCTGTGACCTGGGTAACCCAGCAGCCCTTGGACTAAAGGCCACCGCTACTTTTATTCATTGCATAGCTTCTATTCTCACCTTTCTACATTTGTTGTGCCCTTCTGGACTCCAAGACCAGCTCAACCCACCTACCTAAGCCTGATTGAGTGTTTCTGTGACCTGGGTAACCCAGCAGCCCTTGGACTAAAGGCCACAGCTACTTTTATTCATTGCATAGCTTCTATTCTCGCCTTTCTACATTTGTTGTGCCCTTCTGGACTCCAAGACCAGCTCAAACCACCTACCTAAGCCTGATTGAGTGTTTCTGTGACCTGGGTAACCCAGCAGCCCTTGGACTAAAGGCCACAGCTACTTTTATTCATTGCATAGCTTCTATTCTCACCTTTCTACATTTGTTGTGCCCTTCTGGACTCCAAGACCAGCTCAACCCACCTACCTAAGCCTGATTGAGTGTTTCTGTGACCTGGGTAACCCAGCAGCCCTTGGACTAAAGGCCACAGATACTTTTATTGTATGTTAGAAACAAATTATTTGTTAGCTTAATTATTACTAAATATCTAACCCCAGCACCTCTAAGGTGCACTACTTCTCCTGCCATATCTGCCAGCAGCCATACCCCCCTGGTTTAACTATCTTTTGTTCTACCTTTTGCCCCCTACTACCACAGCTACCCTTCTGCCTTGTTACACCACTCTTTCCACTACCCTACTTTACCTTAATATTGCACTGCTTCCATCTCTTTATAGCTGTTATAGATTTGGCCACTAGATGGCACTCATCACCCACCTGTAATCTCATTTCTTTTGCTACCCCACCACCCTCCCTGAGGCTTATAAGCTTGTGGCACTCTTCTCTTTCTGTTGACAAAGCCCTCTTAACCCTGCTACCCATTCTCCTTCCTAGTTCTTATACAACTCGCTACCTAACTCGCTCCTCTACTCTCCCAGGTTTTTCCCCTCTCTTTCTATGTCCTCCTCTTCTGACTCTCACCTTGGCTACTCTGTTACTGTCTCTAGTGCTTACCTTCCTCCTTACTGATTGTTTCCTCTCACTGCTCCTCTTACTTTGGTCTGCCCCGCTCCGCTCCCCTACCCTACCCCATATCCCACCCACCCCCACTACTCCTACACTTATACTTCACTGGCCACACCCCACTAACCTCTCAACCAATTACAAACCCCTTAACACCAGATACTCCCTTATCCATACCTGCCAGTATTGATTCTATCTCACACCTGAACCACACCCCTATTAGCTTTACTACTCCATCCTCTGCTCTAACTACGTCCCTTTCCAATTCCTTCACTACATTCTTCTCTTATCTAACCTTATACTTTTACCCACCTTATCCTCTAGTAACATTCTTACCTCGTTTTAACCATACATACACAATACACCTACTTTCTTCCAACTTCTCTCTACAATGGCTATAACACAAAGAACTATTCTCACACAGTTACTTCTCTTAACTTGTATTACAGCCTCTCTAACCATACCCTATTCCCTCACCTTCATGGAAAACCTTACTACTCTTAAACAATACCACAATGTCCAACAAACTCTATCTTATATTTGTATCAACACTCTTACTCACTGTAACATAGCCTCTATGTCTAACTACATACTCCCAAAATATCATAGAGTAACACCTGTAACATACCTCCCCTCTAAAAAGAGTTTGATTAACCTCAATAAAATCTTGAATATAAAACTACTTCACCATTGTCATCTCCTCTCAGATGGTGATATTCATCCAAACCCAGGCTCCAATGGTCATAATTCCAATATCCTAGATAATATAACTTTACCTGTGCACTCCACATTATCTAAAGCACATAACTCCCTCCTAATAGCTCATCTCAACATTAGAAGTATCAATAATAAAATCTCACACCTTCATGCTCTCCTACACCTGCACTCTTTTGACATCTTATGTCTTACAGAAACATGGCTAAAACCATCCACCCTAGACCAAGAAATTACCCCTCCAGGTTACAACATCCTTAGACATGACCGCATAACCAAAAAGGTGGAGGAATTGCTATTATCTATAAAAACAATCTCCAGATTTCCCTGTCTAACACTATCCCATTACTTGACACCAAAGCCGAAACATTATCTGTCACTCTCCAATTAAACAACTCTAAATCTATCTACTTATTTTGTATATATCTGCCCCTGGAAACAACACTAGTACTCTTGAACACCTACTTAGTTACCTATCTACTCAACTTCCCCAAGAGACCATTGTACTAGGAGATTTTAACATTGACTGGCTCACCTGTAATTCTCTGACCCCAACTAACCACTTAAATCTTTTGGCTTCTATCAATTAA
Source organism: Protopterus annectens (assembly GCF_019279795.1). Classification (NCBI taxonomy): domain Eukaryota; kingdom Metazoa; phylum Chordata; order Ceratodontiformes; family Protopteridae; genus Protopterus; species Protopterus annectens. Next base: position 889,461,921 of record NC_056746.1, read on the forward strand.
TAACTACTCCTACTAGAATTCACAAACCTAATAGTAAAGAATCTACCCTTGATTGGATCCTTATCAATAGCCATCCTAACAACTATACTCCAGGAACCCTTCCTGATAATATCAGTGACCATATGCTTACTTACATTATCAGACAAAAGGTTCACATTCCAAATACTCCTAATCTTATAACCTCACGCTCAAAAAAACACTTTAATCCTGACAGTTTTATAAACTAACTAAAAGCATGTAATTGGTCACCACTAACATATCTGGAACTTAATGAGGCTGTAACCTACTTTAATACTAACTTTATTCAAATACTAAATCACCATTCTCCACACCGCTCCATTAGAATAAGAACCAAATCTGCCCCTTGGCTAACTAAACAAACTAGGCAGAAAATGCTACTTAGAAACAAAATTTGGGCTAAATGGAGAACTACCAAATGCCCATCTGATCACCTTCTCTTCAAACAATTAAGAAATGCTACCAAGAGAGATACCCTTAGGGATAAAAAGAACTTCTACCTAAACCTCCAACAAACTTCACAACATACACCAAAAAAATTCTGGTCAGGAATTAATAAACTTCTTCAGCCAGGAAACACTACTACTCCCACCCCTGTAGGTTTCAACCAAAATAATTCCAACCTAATCCCTGATGCCTTTAATAAATACTTTACAGAAGCCATTCAATCTCTAGCTAACTCTCTACCACCTTTACCTGCTTCACAATTGAATACCTCTAATACTTCTTCCCCAACCTTTCATTTACACCCTGTTCCAACATCTCTTATTTACAAACTTCTTACCAAACTAAAACCATGTACCCCATCCGCTGACCATCTCCCATCTGAATACCTATAGATTGCTGCACAAGCCATTGACTACCCCATATCTATCCTGATTAACAGAACCATCACTGAAGGCAAAATCCCTACCTTATGGAAAATATCACATATTATCCCTCTACACAAAGGTGGAACTTCAATTGACCTCTCTAACTACCGACCTATTGCCTTACTCTCCCCATTAGCCAAAATAATGGAAAAATGTATTCACAAACAAATTCTTAACCACCTTCTACAAAACAACCTACTAGCCAACTGCCAACATGGATTTAGACCATTTCATAGTACTACTACTGCTCTTCTCTCCTTCACTGACACTATAAACAAAAACCGCAATAATAACTCCTTTTCCTCTGCACTATTCTTAGACCTGTCAAAAGCCTTTGATATGGTTAATCATACCCTACTTTTTGAAAAACTAAAGCACCTTTCTCTCGACCTACAAGCATTACAATGGTTCAGATGTTATCTTCAAAATAGACAGCAAGCTGTACTCTGGGATAACAATTTGTCTTCCTTACTTTCCGTTAATATTGGAGTCCCTCAAGGCTCAATCTTAGGTCCACTTCTTTTTTCCATATTTATTAACGATCTCCACTTGAACATACCCCACGCCACTTGCATTCAATATGCAGATGACTCTACCTTAATCTGTACTACCAATAATATACCCTCACTCCAATCTCTAACCCAAACTGTATTCCAAGAAGTAGAAAACTGGTTCATGCAACATCGTCTTCTCCTGAATCCAAAGAAAACAAAACTACTACTTTTTACACCAACTCATAAGTCACCCACTCCATTCTTATCTATAACCTCCAATAATGCTACTAATATAGCACCAGATACTACCACCCGCTTACTAGGTGTCACAATCGACAATCATCTTAACTTTGATGACCATATTAACTCCACCATAAAGACTGTTAACAGAAATCTTGGTACCCTCTACAGAATCAAACCCTTCCTTACACCCTCAGCCAGGCAAACTATCGCACAAACTCACCTCATTTCTACCCTTTTCTATGCCTCTGCTATATATACCAACCTTTCAAAAAACAACATCTCCAAACTATCTACCTGCTATAATAGTATTGCTAGATTCATCACATGCTCTCCCTTTAAAACACACCACTGCCTTAACCTTAAACAACTAGGATGGTTAGAATTACAGAACCATATACTCTGTCAACAGTTACTTATGACACAAAAGATCTTATACCACCCAAACAATACCCCCATCCTCTCTAATCTGATCTCTCCATATAAAAACCTGGCTACACTACGTTCTGCAAATAAACTACTTGTCTCCTTAACTAAATCAAACAACAAGGCTGGTGACTCTCTTTTCTCAAACACTATAGGAAAAAAAATGGAATCAGCTCCCTCCTGAACTATCTACACTAGCATCTGCTTCTCAATTCAAAAACCAAACAAAAGAACATCTAAAAACTAAGTGGCTCTGTCCTTGTGCTAACCCAGACTGAAACCTGTATTTCACTCCTATTTCAACCCTAGCCCTCCCTCTTGCCTCCAAAACTTATTTCTCTCCTCTTGTTTTATTCTTAGAAATTTGATAGGATTTGGGAACTTTGTTCTTTCTGCAATTGCCCTGGTGCTGTCTAGTGCATTTGCTTGTTTATGTCTGGTCTAGCTTTTGCCTAAATGTTTTCTAGTCACTGTTTGTTAGTCCATGTGCTTTTCTCATTTTACCTATGTTACTATGGTACTGTTGCTTTATTACTCTATTTTACGTATTTGCTTTTGTTATATTGTTATTCTTATGCTTGGAGCTTTTCTCCCCGGGCCTCTACTGAAAATGGACATGTATCCAGTTAGACTAGCCCGGTCAACAAATGTAAAATAAAATAAATAAAAATAAATTATACTATATCAACAATGGACTTATTACAGTTGGTGTATTTGTTGATATGACTCAAGCATTTGAGACTATTAAACCATAGCGTGCTTATCACCAAGCTACAGAAATGTAACTTTGGAACCAGCACCTTAAGATGGTTCCACAGCTATCTAGAAAATAGAACTTTTTAAGTACTTTAACAACCAGCGTTCATCAAATGGTACACTTAACAGGGGAAGGGGTCCCACGAGGGTCGGTCTTAAGCCCTCTGCTACTCTTATTATTTGCCATCAAGCTCACAGAATGTATTTAGCATCATACAATGATGGCATGCTATTCCTACAGCCTTATATATATCCTACTAACCTACAAAATCAACTCCAGCAATTATACTTTCACCTCTGTTCCTGGGGAGAAAATAATTTTCTCATAAACCTCGAAAAAAAAAAAGAAAGAAAAGGTAATGCTCTTTTCCAATGCCCACAAAATATCTGACCTGCCTCCTTGCACAATAACTGACAGCCATAATAATTCTACTGCCATGGTGTCCAAATATAAATACTCAGGTCTAACACTTGACCCTTCTCTCAACACTCACACTGACAATATAGTTATTAAAGTAATGACCCAGCTCATACTATGGTATAGAATTTCACACCTTCCCTCACCTGATGCTCATAACTCCATCTATACAAATATTCTTCTACCAAAGCTAAAGTATGGACTCCCATTACTGATCTCTTATTCTTCCTACAATACCCATAGATTTCAGACTGCTGAAAACAAAATGTGCAAATTTGCATTAGCAACCTCTTACCTACCATTGCATTTTCTTAATAAAATCATCTGGCTACCTGTAAATAAAAGATCTACATTCTTACATTTTTATTTTCAATCTGCGGTCATTGTACCATAGCAAAAAGTGGAAAGTGAAAGAAAGATGCAATCTTATGAAAGTAAAGCACAGAACATTTTGAGCATTACAGTGTCACCATTGTGTAATGTGATCAACAGCACATGAGCAACTATGCTGGTACAACTATGATATATACAATTATGATTTGAAAAGTGACTTTCAATCCCATGGGTAAATTGATACAGAATATGAGTGTGTGAAACTGAGAGATAGAGGCCGATGGACAGATAAACAGGGAAAGCCATCAGGAGGAGTAGACAAGATTTGATCAGAGCTGGACAGAAAACAGTGGAAGAGATAAAAGGAGGTTCAGAATTTTTTTATTGGTGCATATGTTATGTATGGGGAAAGACTACATAACCATAAACAGTAGTAATCAAGAATTTGTATTTTGTTATTTATGCTTTGAGACATGTCAAAATAGGTTGTGGCACACTATCAGTTTGTGCCCACAGGAAAAAAATCAAAAACGGGTCATTTATGCATCAAATAGATAAAGCTGTGCAACAGAAACAGGACAGAAGATTCTTCAGGTCCAGCTTATTGATAGCCTCAATGATCAGAAATACCATTTTCTAAGCAGCTCGATTTCTTTCACCACTAGCTTGCTGAATGAAACTGTGCAAATATGCAAAAAGTGAAGCAGCATGCCTAGCAAGTGTTTCACTTTCTTCACATTCTCAGATTTATTATATATAAGTCTCAGGTGGCATGGGGAAACAACCCTCCCAATATTGAGTTTGCAGCATGTCAGCCCTGTAAAAAGTTCTTATTGTACTTTAAATATGTTTTGCTTGTTTTATGTTCACTAGGTGAGTGAGTTCCTAAAGTGTCTGCATCGTATTTTGCGATGATCTGATCACCAGGGCTTTGTGTGTGTGTGTGTGTGTGTGTGTGTGTGTGTGTGTGTGTGTGTGTGTGTGTGTGTGTGTGTAAAATTTTCCAGTAGCTGGGATGCAATTTATTGCCATTAAACTACATTATAACTTGTCCTAAATCCTTACAAGCAGTCATGTAGGTAGTAATAGATTATACTGTAGCATTCTGGATGGGAATTTCTATACTCATTTAAATTGCATTATTTACATTTCAAATACTGTTCATCTATCTACTTTTACCAAAATGTATTGAGGTAGTGGCATAAATACTTTGAGCTACTGATAAAATTTGTGCAACACAAAGGAAAAATAACTCAAAACCATTTTGGCAGTACAGAGAAATCTAAACCTAAAAAGGCAATATACCTACTTGTAGTGACACAGTCAAGTAAGTGTGGATTATTTTATCAAAAGTATATAAGCTACTACAACTCTACTTCAAAAGAAAGTGGGATTTATGTATCTCCTAAAATGTTTCTAACAGTGGACTCCAGTGCTGCTTCTGGCCCCTTTTAGAAAGTGATCTGCAGAGCTGAGATTCAGTGAAAGATTGTTGCAATCCATGAAGCAATAAGGTAATTAGTGACAGATTTAGGCCTTGGTGCAGGGGCACATGCCCTCCACTTTTAAACCACAATACAAACTGGCACCAGAGAACATGTCAGAGTGCAAAACTGTTACAAATAAGACAAACACCTATAAAGTGAATATAAGAAAAGTGACAAAAAGCCAATAACATCAAGGAGTAACAAAAGTTTGAAAAAACATGACATTTTCAATTTACAATATGTAATAATCCACTTTATACTTAAGAGATGACCATTTAGATGATAGCAGAAGAAGATAGTGATGGACCCTGAATATGGAATTACAGAGGAATTTTGCAAATGAGTGAGAAATTTGATCTCATTTAACCAAGAGCCCAGATGTTAGGACAGCAATCGTGTAATAAAACAATATCCAAAAATATTAGAGAAGATATGAGGTTGGACCTGGTAATAGGTTTAAGGTAGCACATTAACTCTGTAGAGAATACCTAGAAGCAGATTTTATTTTTTGGTCTTTAATGGTGATTAGATTTTTATCCAAAATTATTGCCAGGTATTTAACTTTATCTATGGACAGGCAGTGGAGGACGATCACTTTTTTATAGTGATTGCTATGTCTGTAAATGAATTTAAGGGAGGTAAGCAATTGAAGGCAAACTTTGGGCTGTGTAAGAGGGTTTTTGTCAGTACTGCTGCTAAGGAGTCTAATTTACGAGAGAGAGAGTGAGACAGACAGACAAACAGTGCTCAACAGACACGGCTAAAGTGAAAGAAGAAGCAGAAGGATGGAAAGGTATTTCTCATTCAGACTGTGGGAGAAATAGGAAGTTAGAGCAAGTGTGGTATAAAGAACTTCCTGTACCACTAGAAGAGAAGGAGAAGGAGTGGCAAGAGATCACAAATATATAGAAATTGGTGTTTTAGAGAAAGGTACATGCAAGGCATATAGATCAAATTCATAGGAGAGCTAAGTTGTCAGAAAGCGTAAAGTACTGGTAACAGATGTGGACAGGAGAAGGTATGCTGTTTTAATGGGATATGGAGGTTTCATTGTATTAAGATTAACACCCATAGTGCTAAGCGATGAGTTTCCTGCTTTTTGACTAATACGTCTCTGTAATGTACACATGGTTATTGAGAAACAAGGTCCACTGCTGAATGCACAGCAGTCTGTGCTGACATTTTAAACCATGTTAAATGAGAAACTAAAGCAAATTGCTGTTCTTGATTCTCAGCTTAACATGGTTTTAGCATACTTCATTTTCAGTAACTGGCAGTCACTCTGTAGACATCTCTGAGCATCCAGAGCTGTGGCACTTAACTTATCATTAGCTGCAGTGCTGGTACCGTTACTGAGTTAAGGAAGTATGGAAGACAGCATGGAGGAATGAGGGGTAAGCAAAAAATGCCAGAGGATCAAGAAATAATGAGTATTTGGGGTGAACAAGAAATGGTAGATGGTAATACAAGGGAGTGAATGTGCTGAATAGAGTGGACTATGTGTGGGATTGAATTATGGCTACTTGTAAGGGGAGATAGATGATGAGGGGTTGAGAATAAGTTCAGAACATGCAGAAATGTTAAAAAGATATTAGAAACATTATAACAAAGAAAGCAGGAAGAGGTTTATGAAATGCTGGAAGGCAATATTCGAGGTCTAGAAAGCTTCAAGAAGGAAATGATACACATATACTCAATGAAAAGTCTGGATTGGGGAATGAAATGGAATTTTTGAGCTCTCTTCATTCTAAACTGCAAATGTGCATGGCCATACACTCATCAAAAAAAAACACTTAATACCCCATCGCCTCATTAATTACACAACGCTGCAGTGTTATCACTCATTTCCCTTGCCTATGAAGCAAACATATATGATATTCCTCAGAAACTGTACAAAGCATATACAGTTAGCACCTTATTAAATGTAATGAATTGCTAGTCCATACCAAATTGCATCTCACTATAATTCCACTCAATAGCCTTTCAGGTTATATGCAAGTGGAAGGGCCTTGAAAGCAGCAAGATACAGCATTTAACACTATCTACAAGCTTGTTCTGCTGTCATGTGCCATCTGTACATTTATTGTTTTATGGCAAATGTCATAGAAAAAAAGATACGTACATCTAAAAGACAATTTTAAATGTACACACTTTTTTAAGAGTTATCTGAAAACAATGAAGTCATCAATCAAAATGGCAACATACAACAAGCCTGTCATTAGTGTCGGCAGCAAAAGTAGCTCATTTTTAAAAACCTCAGCTAACACCGGGACTTGCATATAGAAACACAAGCTGCAGAACTGGCAGCAGTATTAAAGGTCATGTTGGCAAAAGAAGCTGAATCCTTAAAATCATGGTGAGGTGAATGAGCAAGTAGTCCTTTAAGTTCTATTTTATTAACATGGGACAAAACTGAAAATAAAATAGATGAGCAGTTACATGTTAGGGACTATGTTCAAAAATAATGGAACAGTAGGTCAAAAAAGCATTGTTATTAAAAGGTTTGAACCCCTACTTCTCCCAACCTTTAAATGTCGATTGCCAATGCCCACCCTACCACAACTGTTGTTTTGACTTCCTTTCTTTTATCTTGTTGAGCCAAGTGCTATCTCCTTGTGTCTGTGTCACCTACCCTTCCTCTGCAGCCAAGCAACAGACAAGACTGTCATCCACGTCTGTTGCATACCACCTAACCACTGCTATTAGGCATTCTGCTTCACTTCCTTGGACCCTTTGTACCATGTTGGTACATATCCACACTGCCTTTGCATAGCATTCCAGCATCCTCCACTCTCCACTTAACATGACAGTTAGGCAGTATGGGAATAGTTTAGTCAAGTTCTTCATCCAGTCTGCCTGAACCTTCATATCATTTCTCCATAGGCCTTCATTAAACGGCACAGAGACAATGTAAATTCCACAAAAATGTAATATTTTGTCATTGAATCACAAGCCCTTGTTTTCTCTGCCCACTATTAACAGTCACTCACTTACACTACAGTACTGTAATCTGACCAGTACTTGTCTGCTTTCATCTTGTGGGTCACATCTGCAGACTCTATGAACTCCATTTGCACTGACCAGTCCCACACTATTCTGATAGCATTATTAAACTCTTGCTCCTACTGCCTCTGTAGTTGCACCTGTTATTTCAGGCAAGCTCAAGATTTTGATGTTTCCTACATTGACCTATATGCTAGATCTTCACCCTTCCACTTTTGTGAATTTTTTCCTGAAATTGCAATGCTACTTCTTCTTTTTTTTATCTGCTCCCATTCCACGTGTATGTGTCTTCTTCAATCAGTTTACTTTGGCACCATTCTCAGACAGCTCTTTAGTGGTCCCAAGTGAAATTTATTGCAAACCACATCAAGACCCCTTACAATCTGGGGCACCCTGTCAAGTTTTTTTTTCCAAGGATTCTGCATATACTATCACTGTTTCATTTTGTATGACACAGACCATCAATTTAAATAACTGCTGAGAGATGAATATATGTCTCACCACCTTTTAACTCTACAGAGAAGAACATAAGTGACTGAGCAAAATTAAGCCATGACCATCTTCCTTCTGGCTCAGCACTGCCTTCCCACCCAAATTTTTTGTCTTTGGCAGTGATATATGCAAGTAGTACAAGAAATTTCACTTTAATAAATTATGCAGTATTTTTGTGTTCTGCTATTATTTGGCTACACCCTCTAAGGAGGGTTGGGACTTGGGGTAGCAACCTAAGCCCATAAAATCCATAACTCCTACAGAAACAACGAGTGCTGAAAAATGTTCATTGCCCAATGTACCATGTAACGATGTATGGTATTGCCAGCTATGCCAGGAGAAGTAGGGCAGTGGATGTATAACATATGCCGGCATAGCTAGCTGGAGTTTTGTAAATAATTATAAGTGATTTGTATATCAAACTGATTTGTACAGATGCTTGTGTTGAAAAAATGTATTTGTAAAGCTGCTTGTGTTAAAAAATGTACCAAAAGTGAGTCCTGCTGGACAAAAAAGAAATATACATGTATGTCAGACTGTTCTATTGTAACTGATTAAATGTATATATTGTAACAAAGGATACTGGAAGAGAAGAGGTTAAGCTCAGCCCCAGCTAACTTTTAGAAAAATATCCTGAAATTAAATTACTTATTTTAGGCCATAAAGATTGTATCTTACAGTTCTGATTGCAGCCAGAGACAAAATGTCTGTGAAATCAAGGACTAGGAGTCCTGCTGTATTGTCCTTAGCAGTGAACTAATTGCTACCCTGGAAAGGTAGCAGTGTTGAAATGGTTTTATGGCTTCCAGATGGTAGAACACATCTTAGCCAAGCTCTATCTGTGTGTATTGTAACACATATGTGTGAGATTCTGGTTCAGTTTCTAGTAAAGGGGGGTAGTATGGGAACCTGAAGTCAGATAACCAGATGTATGTGATGTCATTCTGTAATCCAGCACTGAAATGATGTTTTAATACTAGATGAGACAGAAGTCTCAGAGCAGTCTGTTTTGAAACCTGACATAGAAGGATCACTCACCCCCTTCATCTTGCCTTTCTTTAGTAAGTAATCAAGGAATAGTAATTCTTTAGATCAGTCAGGAAGATATAGTGACATCAGTTAAGTACTGTTTTTCTTTATCTGTGTAAATCTATCCATCTGTGTTATTTTTAATATTTCATGTGATTGAAACTCTGGTGTAGTATTTTAATGTTCTTTTATTATTTATTATTAAATATATTTAAACTTCTCATTGTGGCTGATCCTTTAGAGAATATTTAACCCTTGAGAGTGCTTGTATTTATTTGGTGACACTGTGGCCACTCCTGAAAGCCGTGCTACTTGGTCAACATTACCAATTATATCAGTTTTTATTTTGTTCAGTATAATTGGGTACCCTTGTAAGAGCCTTAGAGTAGCTGGCTTTGAAGTGTCCTGGTGGCAGTATATACCTTGTAGTCTGGGCAGAGGAGCATAGCTAGTAAAGTTGTGCCAGCTTTTCCAGGGGTGTGTGTGTGTGTTTGTGTATATATGTGTATGTTTGTGTGTGTGTGTGTGTGTGTGTGTGTGTGTGTGTGTGTGTGTGTGTGTGTGTGTGTGTGTGTGTGTGCGTGTGTATGTGAAAATCAAATCTCATAAAGTGTGTGTGTGTGTGTGTGTGTGTGTGTGTGTGTGTGTGTCTCACCTACTTGGAACAGGGACACAGACCACTGGTTTCATAGAGAGGGTGGTAAAAGACTTGGCCTGGGACACTTGGCTGAGGACTCAGCTCTGTATCTGTGCCAGTGGGGTGTCTTACTGAAGGCCTGGAGTGAGAGAGAGAGAGAGAGAAAGAGGGGAAACCCAGACCCTGGACTGAGTGTGTTCCCTGTGTGCTCTTAAGGGAAATTGTGTTTGGTGCAGACAGCTGCGTCTGGAAATACTGTGTGTATCTATCTTTGTTCCAAGTGAATGTCCCTCACCTTTGTCAGTGGTGCGGATTCAGGCTCCTTGATTCCTGGCCCAGAGGAAGGGCTTCACATACCATATGGTCAGTAAACAGGAAAGAGAGAGAGGTTATTTGTTTAAGATCATGTGTTATGTTGGTTCTACCTGATATGACTGAAAGCTCATATGACTGAAAGCTCACATGGTCGACAGTTCATTTGATTGACATGAATTTGCCCCCCTCCCCAATGTTGTGCGACCTTGGAGTTGATATATATAGTTAGGGGGGGGGGGTGGGGGGGGCAAAGCCCCCCACCTAAAATTCATGTCAATCAAATGAACTGTCGACCATGTGAGCTTTCAGTCATATGAGCTTTCAGTCATGTCAGGTAGAACCGTTATGTTATATCTTTCCTGGTGCTTTTATTTACCTTTATTGAGTAATCATTTTATCAGTATATGCAAGTGCAAACCTATTGGATATGCTTGGTGCACTGATGCAAATCTAACAACACAGTTTACTTGCACTTATATACTATTACATATAAATCTCCTGGACTTGAACTATTCCCAAAATAATTATGGCAAGAGTCTGGATAGTTATCTTACAGCTATCCCCATTCTTTTTTCATGTCACCTCATCCTATAAATAGAGATTCTCCTCTGGATCTCCTTACTTCCTTTCTTAGTTCTGCCTGTACAAATGCATTACAAACCAGGAAGGTCTTTCTTTTATTCTGTAAAATCATCTACTGGTAAGTAGTATATCCCCAAAGCTTTTTTCAACCTTTTCACAGTACCTCCCACATTATAATTATTTACAAGTCAGGACTTTCATAAAGACACAATCCTTTTTCTTAATATCAGCAAATTAGTACACAGTTTTTGGAAGCAATGTTTCTTAGCCAAGCCAGCAGCCCTGCCTTCAAATAAAAGGATCCAAAACACTCATTTTTCTACTTTTTTAGATACATATTGAATATGACATAGCATTTGTGATTTGTGAAGTCATAAGAATTTTTTCTTCTATAGCAGTTGCACTTTTTCAAAATATCACAATATAAGATGTGAAATGTATTCAATCACTTTTAAAGTATTTGAAGTGCAAATAGAAACTTTTTTGAGTCCAGTATGTACTATGTAAAACTTTAGATGCAAATTCTGCTATGATGCAAAGTTAATAAAATTTATTAACTTGAGACATTTATTCACTGGATGCACATGCAATTGTATGTTGATTTCTAAACTCATTTTCCAGATCTCTTTAAGCACTGTATGTTAACTAGATCATAAAGCTTCATATGCATGATGTATTTTTAGATATTCTGAAAAGCAAGTTTTGAATTTTGTCAAGTTAACATAATTTGTCTCACTTAACAAAATGCATTTTTGATATGGTTTAACTGCATGTAATTCCATCAGTGAACTACATTTCTTAGCTGTAGAGTGTCAAAATCATTTTGATATAAGTTAAACGATTTTATATAGTAGCAAAAGATTATAGCATAATAGAATTCATATGTTCTATATCTTTACATTTTGTATCCTGCCTGTATGCAATTTTTTTATTTTTAAAGATTTTTTTTTAATTTCATTCCATGAAATGAATGTTGCAGTCAGACCTGAGCAATGTACTGCTCTGTGCATGATCTAAACTGTAGCAACTGCTTCTTACAATGTATCAAGCAGTTGGCTGCAATTTAAAAATATTTTTTTAAACTAAAACATGAGTGATGTAGATTTCTGTGCCAGCAAAGTATAAGTTGCAACAACTGTTTGCTACATTTGTAGGAAACAGATTGCTACAGCTCAGAAGAAGTTTTTTTTAATGAAATATGTTGAAGGAGGGTTGGATGCAGGCCACGGAAATGGGACTTGAATGGCTGGAGCAAGAGGGAGGGTGCATGTCATGCATCTGGCCACCTGGTTGGTGTGCCAGTAGAAGGAACATCTGTTAATAGAAGAGCTGTAGGGGTGGGGGTGTAGATCTGACTGTAATAAGCCAATTTCTTACAATGTAGCATCTGGCTTATTACAGTGAAGTGCATTTTTTTGCTCTTCACTTGAAGAGCTGAGGGGGTGGGGTGCTGGTTCATAGTAACCAGCCCAGGGCACTGATTAAACCAGCTACGCTTCTAACAGACATACCTCTCAACTGTACAGATGTTTGCAGAATGTCCATATTTTTGCCTTATATTTTTAGTCTATTTTCTATAAAATGGTGGTTTTATGGCAAATTATTGAGGCTTGAAGTCAGAAAATAATGACAGACATTTGAGTTTCAGACTTCACACCCTTCAGAAAATTCATGCTAATGTAAAATCTGTTATTCTATCAAATTTCTAAGATTATAAGAACCATATTTAAAAGGTGTACCTATTTTAGGGTCTTTGTCCCCCCATTATTGACGTGTTTATCCAGATTTCTTGCCCTAAGAGGTTAAGAGATATGTTGGTAGCCCTTATACAAGGGCTTAATATTTTTTAGCTCAATGTAAGAATGGTCCTTGATTCAAGTTAAAATAAATGAATAGATTGAATGGAGAGGTAATTATACCAGTTTCATTCTTTATTCATTGAGCTGTATTTTATCTAGAAACTAAATAAATATGGAAATTATTCAGACAAAACCTTGTTTCCTAAGTTTAAATTGTTAAAACATTTGCTTTACCTTTCCATACAAATGATACTTTTTTATTTAATTAATTAGCACTTTGTTGAGTGGGTTAGTCCCACTAGTACAATGGTATATTTTCAGGGGAGACTTGAGGTGGTAATCACACTGACTAGGGGAAATTTAGGCAGGACACTGAAGATCATCACATACTCTTTGGAGGAACAGAGTTCAGCTGCTAGTTGGTGCCAGAGGGCTGTTAATGTTTATGAGAAATAAGTTATTCAAGTGCGGCAAGGCAAGGAAGAATGGAAGAAGGAATTGAAAGAGGACAAATATTTGTAGTTTCTCAACAGCCATAAAAATACAAATAGTGGTAAGAATAAAATATAAAAGTGAAAGCAGTGCAAACAGGATTTACATTATGGATAGCATTATTTTACCACTAGGGATAACATTAAAGACATAAAAGCATTAATTTATTTGGGGAACTGAAAACTTTTGTGAAATGGCATATGAAAGCATTAACTTGCTGGAAAAATTTATGACTAAGACTGAAAAAATACAGTAGCACCATGGAAAGGCTATTTATTTCAGAGTTTGGGACTACAACTAAAAAGAAAATAAATGTGCAGTTTAAGACTTTAGATATGGATAATCATGAGTTAAAACATTTTTCACTGTATGATAAAGTACATGAAGTTAAAAAAATATGTGCTGAAAAAAATGTATGGACTGGGAGTTGGGAAGTTTTGGTGCCAGTGGATAATAAGAGTGGAAAAATTCAACAAATTTCAAATATAATCATTGTGAATCATAAAAGAGGATTTGCCAACCCAAAGCATGTTATTTTTGTGGGGATAAAATTAATTAAGTACAAGACTATAGCAAACAATGCTGTGCTCAATGTGGGGAGAGGGGTCATAAAGCAAAAAAATATAAACCTTTTTGTAGAAAATTAAAAAAATGTGGACAGTTCTGGTTTGACTGTCCCATATTAGAAAAGGAAAGAGTAGATGAAGAGGAAAGTTCAGTAGAAAGATAAACAGTAGAAAATGTTACTACAGAAGATGTTGAAAGAGACAGTGGTATGGGGAATAGGTTACAAATGAAAGGTTAAAAATGAAGAGGGAGTCAGAGAAGAAATAACAAAAAGAAAAATCCATGGTATCCCTTGAAGTCTCAGAAAATGCAGTATGTAACCTATACTGGGTCAAAAACAAACCAAGCAGAAACTTTGCAGTGTGGAGGGTGTGAAGTTTACTCCTTGAAATATGTTATGCACCCAGTTCATTAATAATCAAACTTTAAAATATGTACTACAAAACAATAAAATAGTAGGTAGTCCACAGTTGAGTTAAAAAGGGAATATCCTTTATTGAAACACACAAGTGATCCTAGTTGAGTATAATGAAAAGCAGTAAAGACATTCATTATTTATATATAATCAGGTTATTTGGAGCAAGGGAGTGGTTACAGAGGGTAGTTCTGTTAAGAGCAATAAAAGCATTAATCTCATACCTTTAAACAAGTCTCCCTTCCTCCTTAAAACCATAGTGTAAACTGAGACTGTGCTACCTTAGAACTGAAATTAAAAAGCTAGAGAGAAATTGAAATATATAAGAGCAGCGTATTAAAGCTAACCTAGTAATCCAAACTTTATTAATTAATTAAGAAACCAACTCCAAACCACCAAATTAATTAATCCGACATTATTGAAACACCATAACATCAAAGTGCCAGAAAGTCAAATGTCACATCATCACAAACAAATGTTTTTACAGGTGGCATACCCCCTGCATCTCCCATGTGGGAGAACACAATTCCCACACCCTCTGGTAGTTAATTCCAAGATTGCACTACAGTGGCTAATGGGCAAAACCCCAGTCCCTGTTCTACCTCACTCTTTCAGAACTACGTACTTGCACTGTGTGGTGTTCTAGCATTTGACTTTTTGATATTTCAATGCTGTGGTGTTCTGATAATGTGGGATTAACATTATGAACATCAACATTTTGGCAATTCGATGTTCTAACATAGATTCATATATAAAACATCAATCCTTACTACTTTTAACTCTGTCCAGACTAGTATCCATTACATAATCTTCCTCTGCTGAGTACTTTAACTGTGTCTTTCTAAATACACATCATAGCTTTACATCTGTGTGCAAAAAACATGTTAGAGTCAATGCTCTACCATGAACTTTGAATTTTAATTTGGCTATGATGGCCAAAATAGATCACTTCTGGAACAACTACCACAAAACCAAGATCAGCAGGGGCCATGCAGACTTTAAGGTTGCTTGAAAAAAGGCAAGTTTATCTAGCAGAAAAACTTACTTCTATAACCAAAAACAAAACAGGACAGGAATAAAAAAGAAAATAAAAACAGAGCTCTGTCTACTCCCTTACCCTGGACATTCCATTGACTTGTTTATTATTTAGTGAATACAGTTCACCAGAAAACTGCAGATTTCTCTATCTAGGCCATGAATATGACAGGAAAAACAGGGAAGAGGAATAGTTGAGAATTATACAACTGCCCCCCCCATTAATATTCAAAACCATGCACGCTGATTGGTCAGTGTACACATTGTAAATCAGAGTTATAGTAATGGAAAAAGGTCCAGTCGCCCGAACTTTTTCCATTACTATAACTCTTTTTTTCACACTGTTTCGCTATGTTAAACAAGTTTAACATAGCGAGACAGCTTTAAAAAAAGCAACGGAGATTCTCTGTTGCTTTTTTAAAACTGTCTCGCTATGTTAAACTCCTTTAACATAGCGAGACAGTTTGTAAAAAGCAACGGAGATCTTGCTTTCTCCGTTGCTTTTTTCAAAACTGTCTCTCTATGTTAAATGGGTTTAACATATTGAGACAGCTTTAAAAAAAGCAACAGAGATTCTCCGTTGCTTTTTTTAAAGCTGTCTCGCTATGTTAAACTCCTTTAACATAGCGAGACAGTTTGTAAAAAGCAACGGTGATTTTGCTTTCTCAGTTGCTTTTTTCAAAACTGTCTCGCTTTGTTAAATGGGTTTAACATACCGAGACAACTTTAAAAAAAGCAACGGAGATTCTCCGTTGCTTTTTTTAAAGCTGTCTCGCTATGTTAAACCCATTTAACATAGCGAAACAGTTTGTAAAAAGCAACGGGGATCTTGCTTTCTCCGTTGCTTTTTTCAAAACTGTCTCGCTATGTTAAATGGGTTTAACATACCGAGACAGCTTTAAAAAAAGCAACGGAGATTCTCCGTTGCTTTTTTTTAAAGCTGTCTCGCTATGTTAAACCCATTTAACATAGCGAAAACAATTTGTAAAAAGCAACGGAGATCTTGCTTTCTCCATTGCTTTTGCCCACAGTTCTGATGTACTGCATAGGCATATGCATGCGCAGTACATCAGAACTGCCGCAGAATACCAGACAGCTGCAGAAGGGCAGCAAGGAGGCATTATACAATGCCATTATTTAAGAAAAGTAATTATTTTTTTTCTTAAATAATGTCATTGTATAATAGCAATAACCCACTTCTGGGTGTGGGTAATGCTGGATTTACCCACGGTTGGCTTTGTTTGGCCACTCGGGCTTCGCCCTTGTGACCAAACCACGCCAACCGTGGGTAAATCCAGCATTACCCACACCCAGGCGTGGGTTATCGCTATAGTATACCCTCTGCATACACACACACACACACACACACACACACACACACACACACACACACACACACACACACACACACACACACACATACATATCAGTTTAGCTGGTTGTATGACTGTATAACCTGCATATTGCTTGAGATCAAGTGAATTAATAAATTCATAAATAATGGCCCAGAAATACATCTCACTTTATTGATATTGGATCCAAAGAATGCAACTCCTCTTTGCTTTCTCAACTTCTTAGCTCAAGAATCAGAAACAAATGCACAAAATCATGAATAGAATTTAAATATTTCTCCTATATAGTTACAAAGTAGCGAGAGTAAGAAATGTTGTATAAGTATGAATTTTCTGGAGGCTACAAAATTTGAAACCCACATGCCTGTCATTATTTTAGTGACTGCAGTCCAAAAATAGTTTGCCAGAAAGCCACAGATTTCACAAGGAACAGACAAAAAAAACTCTGCACTTCTTTGCTTAAGAAATATGAACAAAACCAAAAATATATGTGGGGAGGGTGTGGACAAAGGCTGGAAAGGCGACAAGTTTTTAAATATTATTTTCTTTTAAGTATTTGTTAACCAGGTAAACCCATTGAACAAGGTTTCTCCTTTTAGGGGCGACACAAGAGCACTGTCTGATTAACTTGCTCAAAGTCACACAGTACGCACAATAAACAGAACATGTTGGAGGGATAGACTCCTGTCCCAGAGACTTCCCATACTCTGGAACAAGCTACCTATCTATATCAAACAAAGCTCCCCATTAGCACTCTTCAAGAAAAATTTTGATGATTGGATGGGAAATAGGAAATTCACCCCGGGGATCACCTCTGTGGCTCTGCTCGACAGGGGCACAGGAAAATAATTTTCTTAGGTGGCGAAAGCCAGGGTACCTTTTTGGCTAGGCTTGTATAGGCCCCAGGGCCAATAGCCTAGTACCTACCTATGAACCTATGAACCAATGAAGGTGGAAGAACTCAAACCCTGTACTTTTGACAACAGGAAACAGTTTATAAACAGCTCAGAGCCTGAAGTCCTGGACAACTCTAACTCACTTAAAAAGTTAACAAGGAAAAAGGTATTGCACAGATATTCATTTGCAGACTAATAAGACTTATGAAACTCTAATGACTAAAATTACTGACAGACTGTAATCTTCAGTGATTTATCAAAAAAAGGAAAAATTGCTTATATGTTGACAAACTAAACTAACTGAACAAATTGTTCCTTTTCAGTAGCGACCTGAGAGCACTGCTCAGTTAACTGACTTACTGAAAATCACTCTGCAGACAAATTTACTTATTTATTTATTTATTTATTTATTTATTTTGACATTTATTGACCAGGTTAGTCTGACTGAGCAGAAGCCCTTTTTCAGCAGAGACACGGGTTGAAAAACTAGAACAATATTAGTTAAAATTGTAACAATAACTGCATGAATTGAGATAAGCCGAAATAATAAAGTTAATTACAATCTGTTTTGAGAGAAAGTAGAAAAAAATAAACTGCATTACAAATATGACATAAACTTGAGGCAAAAACTGAAGGTATAAGGAATCAAACCCTATACCATGGGTACAGGGAACAGCTCAGAGATTTAATCTTCTGCACTAATTGCCAAACCACTTAATAAGAGGCCGGGAATAAGTATACTACAAAAATCAGAGATATTCTGCAAATTCATATATAGCTAAGATGCAAAGCACTTTAAGTCATGTAAAAAAGTGAGTAGAACAAGCTTTCCATCCACATGCATTTTCTGAATATCAAAAACTATGAAACTCTAATATATGTCATTAATGGCTGACTGTACACTTCAGTGATTTATCAAAAACTGCAGCTAGTGATGGTCTGGTACTTAGTGTAGAGGAATAAGGATCAAAGATTTTAGTGTGGTGATGCCTGCAGTCAAGGGTAGAGGCTTTGATTCTACCTTCTTCCATTGGTCTACTGTGTGATTCTGAGAATGTTGCTTAACCAGGCAGTTCTGTTGAGTTGCCCTTTTTATCTAATTTTGTGACCCTGAGCAATTTGCTTTACTTGCCTGTATGACTTTGTGCAAGTTGTTTAATCTGACAAGTTTCCACTGGGTTGCTCCCTGTGCAGTACACAGACCTATGCTTTCCACCACTCTGTCTTCATTGGTCAACATTTGAGCCAGTGAAAACAGAGCAGCTGAGATAAGACCAGTGAGCCTGACTGTAAAGAAAGATAACTTTGTATGAGAACTTGATGATCACTATAAGTGCTGTTGATTATATTTTAATGTTTTCCAAAAAATGGTTATCATACTAACATGATCTTGTTTTCAGTTTCTCTTTTTGGTTTTCAGAATCCATTTCAGGTCCCTGTTATATTGGACTTTCTCAACATAAGCAAGTGAGCTATTTTTAACTCCCATTTAGATAGAATTTCAATAGAATGAGTATCAGGCATCTTACACAGTACCTAGAACCTGACTGTTTTCATTTTTACCCTGAAGTACCAGCATTTGTGAAGGTAAGTCAGCTGCTAGTATATATTTTCAAAGCAGTTTTGAAAATTCAAGGAAATAAAGTAATAAAAATGCAGAGATTTTTTTTAAGATAATTTGTAGTCGTGTTAGTAATGACATACCTCAGCACTCTTCTTTATATGTCAATAAAAGTAAAGGTCCAAAGTGGTAGAAGCAGCCTAATCCATCCTAAACTAATCTGGAGGAGTTGAGTGACCACAGCCAGGATGAACAGAACAAATGCTAAAGAGAGGAGCTCGAGAGTGGATTGTGGTTCAGGAAGGAGTGTGAACCTTAACTTCTATCTGGAAGTTTCAAAGTTTTCATATTAAATCCCTTCAAATCTTCAAAGTAATTCACCTTTAATCAGTATTCATTTAAAGAAGCTTTATTTGGATTAGCACTCTCATCTTACAGACTTTGTCCAATCGCACTTTGTTGGGCAATAATGAGGGTATTTATCAGCTTATTTATATAACATTGCAGTAGAACTCATCCCCACTGCTCATGTAAAGATTTATCCAAGTAACTCGTTGACAAATAGCTTCAGTTAGCTGCATATAGCAAGCCAGCAAGATAATCTCATGACATAAATTTGTAGGTGCCAATCAGCTCTAAAAAAGTATAGAATTTCTACTATCTAGCCTATCTCTTAAGACCTGAGACAATTTCCTACCTAAAACAAAAGAGATGTGAATAGGGAAAATGTTGGGACCATTATGATTTATGGCTGGGAATCAGAAAAAAACTGAAAGATGTTGAGGGCTTTGTGAACATTAAACAATATTTATGTAATATTATAGGGAGAAAAATAACTTTGAGCTAAGTATAACAACATTAGAGCATGAAGTTTTCCTTTAAAGAGTTACCAGGAGTCCCCTCACCCTTGCAACACCAGCAGAGGCAGGCTTATAACAGAATTTCCAGATTCACTGCTGTATTCCATGGTAGAGCACATTTTTGTCTGCCAAAAGTCAAGATCAAACCCTGTATCCTGGAGCTGTGATGTAGAGCTCATACTACAGTGCCACTTTACTGCTCCATATAAATGCAGAGCATCAATGGGACATCCACTTACTAATCCAGAAAAAATAGGCTTGGAACTCAACATTTTCTACTGATGGAGCCAAATTGTGAAGTAGATCCCCTACTCCCCACCATAATCTCAGAAGCATTCTGAAGAGGAAGCATTTTGGGTTCACATTAAAATAGAAAGGTAAAGTTATGGTGTACAGTAAATGGTATGTCTCAAACTACTAGTACGACTACTACAAAATGTTATTTTGGCCCCCATTTTGTTAGTACCACTACTGCAAAATGTTATTTTGTCCCCCATTTTGTTTTCTTTACCTCCTCACTGGTCAGTGAATCATTGCATAGTTACATCAACCTATTTTTTACACATCTACCATGATGCATCAGTCTTGTCTGACTCTTCATAGTATGTTTTTGCTGAATGGTACTTATTTTTATTTATTTATTTTATTTTACATTTGTTGACTGGGCTAGTCTAGCTGGATACATGTCCTTTTTCAGTAGAGGCCCGGGGAGAAAAGCTCCAAGCATAAAGCGAAAAACATAATACATTTACATGTGGTAGTAGATAGCATAACATAGAGACAAAAAGAAAAAAAACAATGAGCTTACATAATAATTATATAACATTCATAGTATTGTATAGATAATCTTAACATGGTTACATTGTGAAGCCGAGAGGTTAAGTTAATAATCTCTGGAATAGGGAAGAGACTAAGGTGGAATGAGACGTTTGAGATTAGTCTGGTTTAGGACATGGGCATAACCAGTGAGACTTGAAGAATTCTTTGAGGTGATTTTTGAATTGATTAATCGAGGTCATGAGTCTTAGGTTATTTGGTAGGGAATTCCAGAGCTTTCCGATGGAGTTGGCATAGAGAGCATCACCTCGTGAGTTATTAGATTTAATGGTTAGTACCTGGACACTATTTGATGACCGGAGGGATTTTAGGTTGGAGTAGGGGGTCAGTATTTTGCTCAGCGAGGGGGTTCTATCCGGTTGGTTGATTATTTTAAAAGCTTCAGTGAGTTGGTTGAGTTTGAGAAGATTGGGCAGTTCTAACCAACCAAGTGTCATTAGGTTAAGGCAATGGTGAGTACGATACGGTGTTCCTGTTATAAATCTGGCTATGTGATTATAGGCTACAGATAGTTTGTTGAGCTCTCGCTTATTGAGGAACGAAAGTACTGGGGAGGCGTAAAGGAGGGTAGAGAGGAGATGAGTGCGAGCAATGGTTAGTTTTGCATAGGGGGTTAAAAAATTCTTTATTCTATACATAGAGCCGAGTTTCTTGTTTACTGACTTAATGGTTTGGCTAATGTGTATATCAAATTTAAGCTTGTGGTCAATAGTCACACCTAGTAGTTTGGTATAAGAGACAGGCTCTGTGATGGTACCATTTGTTGATACAACATGGAACGTGTTGTCAGCATGTGGAGGTTCTTTTCCTAGGGGAGTAGATGCAGAGGGGAAAAATAGTAATAATTTGGTTTTAGTTGGATTAAGTATGAGTTTCAGTTCAGAGAACCATTTTTCAACTATGGTAAAACAGTTTTGGGTTATTGCTTGAAGTTTCAGGAGGGAGACGTCAGAACAGATCAAGGTGGAGTCATCTGCATATTGGATGCAGGTAGCTTTGGGGATGACTGAGTGAAGATCATTTATAAAGACGGAGAAAAGAAGGGGACCGAGTATAGAGCCCTGAGGAACGCCAATGGTGTTAGGGAGTAGGTCAGATAGCCTGTTTTGCCATTGTACAGCTTGTTGCCTGCCAGAAAGGTAGGCATTAAAGCAGCTTATGGTTGGGTTGTCAAGATGTAGGGTTTCCAGGGTATGAAGCAGATGCTGGTGATTAACCATGTCAAAGGCCTTCGATAGGTCAAGAAAGAGAGCAGAGGATATTAATTTATTGTTACGGTTGTTATTGACTGAGTCAACAAAGGAGAGGAGGGCAGTGGTTGTACTATGATGGGGGCGAAAACCATGTTGGGTATAGGACAAAAGACTGTTAAGGGTGAGGTAGTGTAGGAGTTGTTTGTGAACACACCGTTCCATGACTTTAGCTATTGGAGACAATATTGCTATGGGTCGGTAGTTGGATGTTTCCGTGGAGGTCCCTCCTTTGTGATGGGGATGATATATGAGATTTTCCAAATAGAGGGAATGGTAGTTTCAGTTATAGTTCTATTAATCAATACTTATACCCTTATCACTGCAAGTATAATATTTGTTTTCTAATGTGTTTATGCTTTTTTGGAAATGCATTATAATAATCCATATTGTCTTAGATTACAGCTTTTGTAAGGTGCTAACATCATTTTTACGGGTCTATATTAGAACATCGACTTTTTAAAACCTCGAATGTTCAAATATCAACCCCTATTCAGTGAACACTGACAACATCGATCATGCAAAACAGCAAATTTTTTTCCCAGGGAAAAAATTTGCTGTTCCGTCACACTTACAACAGAAACACACCAAACAAACAGCAATCCACACACATACACCTAATATCCTACATCTAACCCTACACTAAACTGTACATACACCTCTAGCTATCCACTTACCTTAACCCTAACCCTAAGGACCATCACTATCGCACACTCACCTTGCCCATGCCCTAACCCTAACTCACCTACCCCACCCTAACCCTCACGTCCACACAATCGCACACTTACCTGACCCACGCCCTAACCCTAACTCACCTACCCCGTGCCCTAACCCTCACGTCCACACAATCGCACAATTACCTGATCCCACCCTGTAACTTTCCACCACAGTGCTGAACATAGCGAAGCCACAGGAACGGCCAACCGAATTCCTTACCTAGGAAGAAATTTGGTGTTTCGCAGTTTTGCTATTTTCAATGTTCTCTGAATGGGGGTCGATATTAGAACATTCAAAGTTCTGAAACTTCAATGTTCTAATATAGACCCCATTTTTACATGACTGTAAAATGTTTGTTGACCCTTGTTGTCTGAATGCAGTTAATTACAGTTGCCTGATTCTATACTACCTTTCTGGAAATGTTCTTAGTCTACGACTCCACTGTAAATAGGACAAAGTGTTGGATATTCCTGATTAAAACTGCAAATAAATAAAATGGATGACACAACGCTGCTGTACTTAGCATTGATAACTCTAATGCCTTCTTTGTGGAATCTACACACCCTGCCTGTATTCATGTGTGTATTTGCAAAGTGCTCCCTATTCTTCCTACATACCAAGGACATACCATAGATAGTTAAATTAGAATTCCTTCAAACTGACTATAGGTGTGTGTGTGTGTGTGTGTGTGTGTGTGTGTGTGTGTGTGTGTGTGTGTGTGTGTGTGTGTGTGTGTGTGTGTGTGCATGTGTGCGTGTGTGCGTGTGTGTGTGTGTGTGTGTGTGTGTGTGTGTGTGTGTGTGTGTGTGTATGAGTGAGTGTTTGTATGTGTGTGCATCATCTCATAGATTGGTGCCCAATTCAAGACAATTCAAATGCTTTATGAAGACTGAATGCTAGGATAGGCTTAGCAACCCCTTCCCCTTAATAGATTTAGTCACTAACTGAAAAAATGCATGAAAGAATGAATGAATACATGAATGAATGAATATCTACATTTCTCAACTGTATTTTGCCTTTATATCTTGACAGCAATAAACCATAGGTGTGGTTATATTGATGTAGAAGGTACATATACAGAAAAATCCATAGTAGGACATTGACTCTTACTAATAATCAATCATTATTTTGTATGAAAGAAGTATGATAACTGGAGATGAAATTAAAGTGCTCATTTGGACTGGTCTTTACTGAGTCACTAGGAAGAAAGTCTGAGCTCAGATGTACCCCTATCTATAAGATGATTTCAAAGTCCAAATGAGGTTTAGAGACTGCCTGGAAAGCTTAGAAACAAGACCTATCTAATCTACAACTGAATCAAAATGTCCTCACTCTAAGGAAATCCCCAAGAACATCCACAAAAGCTACAAAGGTTCTGTAGCTTAGCCAGAAACAAATTGCATGCTATACTAAACCATATCTCTTTTGGAAAGAAATAAAGTGAATATTAGATGTCATCACTTACCCCTAACCACTAATGAACTAAATATGTGTTTCCACTAAACAACCAAACCTTTATCATACAATACCAGTATTTTCCTCTGTCCACTTTAGAAGATCTTACTCATGGTTTTCAGGCTCATTGTCTATGTTGTCAGCCACCTGAGCCCCCCCCCCCCCCCAACAACATTGCTCCCAGCATCATTCCCTGTGACTTTATACTTTTATTACATCTCAGAGAAACTAAAGCACTACTTCTAAAGCTAAACTCCTTAAGGTCTAAAGTTCTGTAAGCTGCATCCATGTTTATTATGAGTGGATTTGGCATAAGGTTTAAGTTCTTTGCTTCACAGACATAAGGTATAGGGTTTGATTCTGACCTTGGATTATTGGCTAGGCTAAAAATTGCCTATTAGTGCAGTTAGCCTATTATTTATCTATGAAGTAGTAGTAGCAGTAGTAGTAGAAAAAATATACAAACCTTTCACTCAAGTCATTTGCCCTTCATTCACAGCTGGCAGAGTGCCTTCTCTTTTTAAAAATGCCATAGTTATCCCACTCCCAAATACAACCTCCCTGATAACCTTAAGGACTACCCATCTATATAAAACCTCTGTTTTATTAAAAAAAACTCTTTGAAAATATTACTGTCCAAAGAACTATTAAACACATAAATAGTTTTGGACTTCTCTGTGATGAACAACATGTTTTTGCAACTCATTGAGCAGCCTGACAACTCTTTTCACCACCAGTGACTCCATTTACAAGAACAGACATTATTGGCTCATTACTGCTACTCTTTGTGTTGATATGACCATAACTTTTGAAACTGTTAATCATAAGCTCCTGCTTAATAAATTACAAAAAAAAGTTTGGGGATAATATTACAGCATGGTTCCAAAGCTACTCAATGGATAGAACTTTACAAATTTAGCAACAAATCATACTATGGTATTGCAGCACATAACAAAGAAGTCCCCCAAAGTTCAGTAATAGGCCCCCTATTATTACCTTTCTTTATCATTGATCTTCCACTGGAAGTTTCCACATCTCAACATTGTCATGTATGTGATGGTGATATTCGTTTTACTGACTCTAGCAAAATACATATTGATCTACATGCTAAATTATAAAACAATTTCACTGACCTCTGTAGATAGTCTCCTGATAATAAACTATTTAATCAACCCCAAGAATTCCAGTGTAATGGTTTTTACAACTACTCAGAAAGTAGCATTAGCCTCACTTCTGTTGAAAGACAAGCAAGGTAACAGCATTCCAAATATTTCAGAGCTGAAATAACTTGGACAGAGCTGGACCCCTCACTCTCCTTTGCCACTTAGATAAAATTACCAGTTAAGTTTTGGCAAAACTAAACTTTTGATTCATACTAACACACCTTCTTTTGTCTATTACCTGGACTGCTATTGCCAAAAATGTTCTACTTCCAAAATGTGAATATAGTTTGAGTCTGCTATATCTGCATTCCTCTTACAATACTTAGAAAGTAAAAATTGCACAAAATAAAATTGTAAGATTCATTCTAACAGATACTGTTGTATATCACTACAACTTATATAATGATACCAAGCTGCTATCAATAACAGATAGGTTCAAATTTCTTCTTTTGACATCCTACCCTTTTCACAATCTCGACCTACTTCACCCTCTGAAAACAGCATTCATAGTTAGACACCAAAACTACACCCTGAGAAGCTTCCAAAATGACACCCTTTCCCTCAACCATCCACATTTCAAAACTGCTGCTGGACAAAGGGCATTTTCTAAATTAGGTCCTGCCATTAGAATCACCTACCCATAGAACTAAAAACCCAAGGCATACTTGAGGCTTTAAACATGCTGTCAAAGACTATTGGTTAATACCAGATACGAATTCAAGCTATGGTAAAAGACAAGCAAATGTATTTATGTCATTATAAATATTATCTCATGTGTTTCCCTATTGCTTTTGGGGACTTATCAACTAAGGTAGTATCAGAACACCAAATGGGCTGTGAAAGGCTAACCTTGCTGTTGAGCTAACCAAGCTGAGCCAGAAGGTATGCAATTCTTTTTACCATTCTCCCTGGGTCCCATATTTTCTATGGTCTACAAATGATGGTGACAAGACAAGTTCTCATTCCAAGTTAAATTCAGAGAGAACCCACAAGAGCCTGGGTTTAGATCTGGCTTGTACATACTCTGCCATGTCTGCTGATAGGGTTTATCTCTGATGGTTGGGAATTCCAACTCCCCACCTAAAGCTTTGTATTCCATTAACATTTTCTGAGTTATTCAGGGGTGTTTTGTCATTCCATATGAAGTGCATTCATTCTCTCTGCAGCTTGATGGCTGTACTGTGTTAATAGACTGATGGTAAGCATCTAGCTATGGATAACAATTTGGGAAAAATGCACATTCAAAAGACTGTTGTCTTGGTTAAGAAGGAGAGATGTAATTTGCTCCATGCTTTGTTATCTCACCTGTACCTCTCGTATCCGAATTGAGTCAAATCTAGATTGTATGATCTAAAAAGTCTAATTTAGAGGATATTGCACATCTTGTCCAATTAACAGATAAGTTCATGAAGTTCTCAAAATCATGGAGGACACTGAGAATTTCTTGAACATTGCAGGGTGGATCAGCTATTCAAAAGGTTCAACTGTCTACAAACCAAATACTGGTAAAATTATTCCCCTCATTGAGTCTAATAGCCCAATTTTTGAATTTTTGCCTGATTAACAAATTCAGTACTTCCACTGTATGAATAAGGAGGGGGAAGGAATCAGACCTAACAGTTTCCATGGAAACGTAGAAATTGGGTAGAGACATTATTGTTGGTCACAACCTGTGCTAATGGCTGAGAGAATATAGTCATTTATAACAAGTGAGAAAGTTCCCATGAATGCCAAATCTCTAGAGTACAAGCCACATCAAATCCCAGCGTATAGTTTCAAAGGCTGTATTAAAGACTAGAAAGGTTGATGGTGGCTATATTGCTCAAGTCACATAGCTGCTGCACACTCAGTAACAATCTAATCAGTCCTGGTGTGTCTTGACAATTAGGCAAAAAGCCTTGCTGAGTGTCATGGATCAGATGGTTTAACAGCCTGTTCAGCCTGGTTGCTAAGAAATTTGCCAGATCTTGGTCTCAACAGGCAATAACAAAATAAGCTAATAGCTATACAGGTCAGAGAGGTGTTTACCTTAATTTAAAAAAATTATGTTACTTGCCAACCTAGCTAGTTCAGGAAGAACCCACTTAGCTCTTTGAGTTGAATAGGTCTAATAGAGTCAAACTTAGCTCCTCAGACAAAGTTTTGTAATGCCATATGCCCTAGGGCTTTGCTTAGTTTCAGATTCACTATACAATTATTAATGTCAGCTAGTGTAATATCAGCATTAAGTTCTTTGACCTGAGTGGATGAAAGAGTAGGCCAGGATATGTTATTTAGAAAACCTTCGACTGATGTACAGTATGCTTGGTCAGGTTGGTGATATATCTCACAAAAGAAGTCTTTCATAACAGCATTGCATATGTTAGTATGCAGTGCTTGTCTCTAACAGAGCAGATTGCCTGATACTGCCAACACTCTCTTAACCTGTGATCAGTAATTTTGGTAAGCTAAATTGTTTGGTTCAGTAAATTAGTTTAACTTTTTTCCCAGAACTGATGCTGTAATCTAATACTCTTGATGTCCTTTCTTAGCTGATTGACCTCATTATATCAGTATTGATCTTTACATTATGATTGATTAAAGTGGTTGAGAGCCACTGAAAACTGTGTATAAATTGTGCTAATAAATTCTATGATGTCTCTCTTTTGTTTTTGCTCATATAGGTTCCATATGCAACTAAGTACAGCTTGAAAGTGTGCCAGGCTTCCCCAAATGAACCACCTTTCATGTATACATCATTCCAAAATTGCTCCATTGAACTCTTAAACTTCTTGACATAGGCCTTGTATTTGAGTAAAAGAGGGTCAAGTCTGATTTGAGTAGGTGTTATAGGCCATTCATTCATAGCATATGTCATACTCAGCATAGTGTGATCAGAAATAACACATGAATATATTGTAGAATCCCCCAGTCCCATCCAAAAGGTAGTGACTGACAAAAAATATAGGTATCCTTCTCACTGAGCCCAGCTGGGGTGCATAGTATATACCAACATATTTTCCAAATGCATGGCACTCCATACATTTACCAACCGAAACTCCCTTATCCAACATAAAACCGTATATCCATGACTAAGTAGTGTAGGTCTAGTATTAGGAATTCTGTTGAGCTCATGATTCAAAACCACACAACATTCACCAAAGATTAAAGGTAAATGATGGGCACTTGAGTTATGTAATGCCTCCTAAAAGGAGGAGAAGGGACCTTGTTTTCCTTGACTGGGGCCATAACAATTGCCTACTAGTAGAAAAACCCTGTCAGTGCATAGTTTAACCAAGACCCATTTACCTTTCTTATCTGCAACATGTTTACATTTTACCCAGACTGAATTATAGCTAAATAGTGTAATGGCTCCTTTCACCAAATGCTTAGAGTAAGCGACAACATACCTTGCTGTGGTGGCACTTAGTTACGTTTCTTGTAAACAAGCCACAATGAGATGACTCTTAGCAAGGTCCATAAGCATATGTGCTGACTTAATACTGAAGTTCAGGCCTTCAGCATTCCAAGATAGCAGTTTTGTTTGCTTTTCTACCACAATAGGATATGTGTTTTTAGAAAACTTAAGCATAAGGCTGTTTGTCTAATGCAGGCAGCAGTGCACTCACATGGAGGAAGGAAACAGGAAGAACAGCTGCTGTTTCTCTCCTATCCTCCAGGACAAATGTTAAAATTCTGCCCATTTGTGACTACTGACTAACCATATATCTTCAGGCTAGGGAGCCATGTGAAGCAAATATAGCTGTCAGGTCATTTATACAAAAGTAAATGTAGCACCATTTGCCAATTAGGCACCTAAGCATACTGAACTGAGGAGGGAAATATGAATAGCTAAACTTACAAAGTTCCACATTGCATCCCCACTTATACCTCAAAACTGATTTGGTTGCATATGACACACTAAAACTGTGATTCAGTATAGTCAGGCCAACTAATGGACATAATAATAGTAGTTTATAACAATCCCCTATATAGCTATATATGGTTATCTGTGTCCCCTCCTCAGTGTTAAACACATGCAAGCATAGCAAAACTGCAGAGAAATGCAAATCCATAACAATTCGGCTATAAACATATAAACCTGGTAACAATGTAATTTTCAAAACAACCAGTATTATGATTTCAAGCCTATGCTTTAAGAAGCTTGTGAAGGCCTCTCATTAAATTAAAAAAATGGTAAAATGCCTTAAATAAATGACCAATAAACCCAAAAGGAAGGCACTGGTAAGGCAAACTGGATATGAGTCAAGAAAAAATTATTGTCGACACCAAAGCACACTGACAAAAAAGATAAATCCACACAAACACTTTAACTGTTTTCACTGTGTTTTCATCTTATAACTTCATCAGATGAACTAACAACAGTTAAATCATTGATTATATATAAAGTTTAAAAACCTAAAAGCCAATCAAATGAACTGAGTGATTAAGAAACCACAAAAATAAAAGGAACAGTGCATTTCTGAATAGTCACATAAAATCACTGTTTACAAATCATTGTTAGTTAAAAAGAACTGTTTAAAAACCTTAAAAACCACAAAACTATTTGGCCTCTCTTTACCCAGGCCACTAATCAAGGAGCATCAGTCTTTACCACTGATACTGATAAGAGGTGGTCACTAAAAACAGGAATGTATTTACACAGTATTTTCAGATGCAGCTCTCTGCATCAAGCACAGTTTCCTCCAAAAGCACACAGAGAACACACTCCAGACCTGGGACTGGACTCTCTGTCTCTCCAGATCCCAAACAAGACTCACTTTGAAGCATTGTATCCTAGTTCCAAGTAGCTGAAAGGCCCACACCTGAGTATTTGATTTTCACACACACACATTCCTGGAAAAGGCTGGTACAGATTTACTAACTGTGCCCTTCTGCCCAGACTGTAAGGTAACTATGCTACCACCAGTCAACCACTCTCTGGCTCTTACAGGGGTATCCAATTACACTGAGTAAAATCAATCCTAACATAATAGCAGAGTATAACCAAAGCAGCCAAACTATTCAGAGTGGCCAAGGCATTGCTAAAATAAGCACAAATACTCTCAAGATGTTAAAAGTATTCTCTAAAACACCAGTCACAATGAAAGGTGTAAAAATAATTAATAATAAATAATAAAATAGAAAACACGAGATTACTAAATTTCTAAGTACAATAAGCACCAGAGTTTCAGTCACAGGAAAAATAAAAATAACACAGTTGGACAGATTCAAACAAAACAACACTCAACTAATCTCACTGTATTTCCAGACTGTCTAAAGAATAACTGTTCCCTAGTTAACTTAATTAATACAACAAGGCAAGATTAGATGCTAGGATGCTTACTTCCATAAGGGAAGGTGGTGAGCTTCTAACAGACTGACAGAAACAAACAGTTCCTTGGTATGTGCGACCATGCAGACAGAGTTAAAAGCATAACAGAGTTCCTTCTATTTTAAAAACAAGTTTAATATGTGCACAGGTTAGTGCTTTCACAGTAGCTTCTTCAGACCATCAAGCACATTACTAAAATAATCAACTTTAAATACTCATAACAATTATGACGTAACTCAATCATTAAAGGCATACCTTAACATTGGCTCTATACAAAGTATTCAATTAGCCATATCATACCTTAAATATAAAAGTAAAACTGTATTTGTATATTTTGATAAATCCCATAAAATTAATCTAATAAAATCAATCGGATGTTCATCGGGCTTTCAGAACTGGCTTAAGTGACGCTTTTTCATTGAGACCATGATTTCTGTCAGCTCTAAGTTTTAAAATCCATTCTATTTCTCTTTTTTCTGTATTATTCCTTATGTTGCCTTGTTTAATAATAGGTGTAATAATATCTATAGCTGCAAATTTAAATATATAACTGCTGTCATACATATTTACATGCTTGGCCAAGGCATTATTTAAATACTGTATTCTAATAGCATACAGATGTTCTCTGATTCTTATTCTCAATGCTCTATTAGTTTTTCCTATATAGAATGAGCTACAAACTTCACATTCAGCTAAATAGACAATGTTTTCTATTTCACATGTAGCATTTATTCTAAAACTGTAACTTTGTCCTGTATCTGGATGGATAAACTCACTATTAGTATTAATATATCTACAAAAGTTACAGTGTCCACAAGGTTTAGTATTCCCAAAATTACTATATATATATCTCTATCTAAATGATAGCATAACAATCTTTTTAAATTCGGTTTGTTTTTAAATCTAAAATATAGTTTATCACCAACTATATATTTGATTCCATCATCACTCATAAGTACTTTCCAGTTATTATTAATAATATTATATATAGTATTGTTATCATTAGTATAAAACATGGGTATCTTAATATTCCTGTCTACTGATCTACTAAACTTGTCTAAATCTGTTCGGGTGGAAAAATAGGGTGCTGCTCTATCTTGTCTAAGCTCATTTATATCAGATAGACCTTTCTCTATTTCTATCTCTTTATATCCACGATTAATAAGTCTATCTCTAAAGACATCTATAGCATCATAAAAACCTGTGTCTGTAGCATTTAGGCGTGATATACGCATGGCTTGTCCTCTTATTATATTTTTTAAAATGTACTGGGGGTGCATGCTTCGCCTGTGCAATAAATTATTTCTTTGACATTGTTTCCTGTAAACTCCTGTGTTAATATATCTAGCCATGACTCTTTCTAAATACAAATCTAAGTATTCTATGTATGCATTAGAATAATTATATGTGAATTTCAAATAGCTTGTCATACAATTCATTTCTGATATGAAATGTTCCAATTCTAAGGCATCTCCTTTCCATAACAGAAACACATCGTCTACAAAACGACGATAAAACAGGACATATTTCTTATAGTTTTCACATTTAAACAGACATTCTTCCTCCCAATGGGCTAAAACCATGTTGGCGTAGCTAGTGGAGTTTACTCCTTCGGGTGTATTTTGTTACTACTGCATATTCTAACAGACTGAGGTGAACAACTGAACTCAACTGAACTGACTGTGATAACTGTCACAGATCTTTATATCCGGTTCCAAAGAAAACAAAACAAGCTGCTGTGAGAGTTCCATCCGCTCAGTGCTGCTTATAGAATGATATAACATTTGATCACCTGACTCTGGTTCAATACACATTCAGAACTTTGCTAAGATTTACTGCAGTATTTGAAAATTATAGAACAGTTTCAAAAACTTCTACTCCTCCCTTTCAGAGTTCTTTGTTTAAACATATGCATTTAATCAGTTATACTAACACTGTTGATACACTTTTAACACAAGCATAAGTACAACTCAGTGTGAAAGTCAAATGACACAAGATTATTTACAAAACTCCAGCTAACTATGCTAGCATATGTTACACATGCACTCCCTTACTCTCCCTGGCACAGATGGCAATACCTCACCTCATCACATCATCACATCTCTCCCCCACTTTGAAGACTCAAGCTAATGTTTCAAGTGATTCTGAAAAAACATTACTTGAGAGAAATGGACCTGTCTGGGAACACATTAACCTGTACCTGTCATGAGAGTCCATCTGCATTACCATTGCTGTAATCTGAACTGGCTAACACAGGGGGGTCCTTCTAAATCCCTTTTAAGCTTTTGGAATGCCTGCACACAAGCTGAGGTCCACACTGCCTTATCTGACCTATTTGTTTTCCTTGTCAGGTCTGTGAGGGCAGCAGCTATTGTACTATAATTGGGAATGGACTTTCTACACTACCCCACTGTCGAGAAGAATGCCCTCACCTGCTTTTTTGTAACAGGGATAGACCACACCTAAATAGCTTCCACTTTGGTAGGTTCTGGCCTGGACTTACCACTCCCCACTATATGTCCCAGGTAGGAGACCTCTGCCATACCCATCAAACACTTACTGGGCTTAATGGTCATCTCAGCCCTTTGCAGTCTTCACAGGACATCCCTGACATGCTGAAGTTTCATTCTGCTAACATAGTACAATTTGTGCCCCTGCCTCCTGCCTAGCAGGTTTACCATGTAATTAAAAATACCAACCTTCTTTACCACTTTGAAGGGTCCCTCCCAAGTTGCTTGCAGCTTATTGTGTCTGACAAGAATGAGCACTATAACCTGCTATCCAATAGCATATTCTCATGCTCAAGCATTCCTGTCATACTAGACCTTTTTCTGCTGTTGGGCTCCTGCCAGGTTCTCCTGGGCCAAGCCCAAGAGCTCTCTAAGCCTTGTCCTGAGGTTTAGGACATATGCCACAACAGACTCCTTGCAAGATTCACACTCACCCTCCCACTCATCACAAATCATATCTAAAGGCCCCCTCATCCTATGCCCATACAGCAACTCAAAGGCTGAAAAACCTGTGTATTCTTGGGGTATCTCTCTGTATGCAAACAATAGATGGGCAAATATTTGTCCCACTCTTTATTAAACTAGTCTGTAAAAATGCCTATAACATAGTCTTTAGTGTAGAGTTTAACCTCTCCATAAGACTAGTAGTCTCGGGGTTGTAGGGGTGGTCTTTTGGTGCTAAACCCCACAATACTTCCACAGACAAGCCAGCAGGTCTGACAAGAAATTGGCACCTCTGTCATTCAGTATTTCTCTTGGGAAACCTACCCTGCTGAAAATGTCTAACACACTTTTGCCCTTTCTCTGCTTTGATGGAGGACAGAGCCACTGCCTCAGGGTATCTAGTAACATAGTCTACTACCACCAGGATATACTTCTTCCCTGTGGAACCTGGGGTACTCAGAGGCCCCACAAAAGCTCCTCAATCACAGACAAAGGCATCAATGGAGCTTTGATCTTGTCCCCTGCCTTGCCTAACTTTTGGCTCTGCTCACATGTCCTGTAGTACCCTATTACATCCCTTGTAATTCCAGGTCAATATAAGTTCTGCATAATACATCTCTTGGTGCAATCTATGCCCATATGACTTGCAAAAGGAATGTCATGGGCTAAGACTAGAAGTGCGAGATGTTAGGTTTTAGGCAGTACCAACTGCTGTATTATCTCACCCTCTAGCCCTCCCTCAGGGGTCCACTCTCTATAGAGTAACCCTTTGTTCCAGTATACAGGCTCCCCTTTTCCTTGGGCATCAGGTGCCTCCTTAGCTACCTCCCTCAGGCCTCTTAAAGTAGGATACATAATCTGAGCTTGTCTCAACTCTATCTTTGTAACCATTCTCAGCTCCTCTTCAACAGTAAACCTAGTATCTTCTGACAGTAGTGCCTCACTGTTAGCCTAGGTACTACCACTCACCTGTGTCCTTGCAGTCACCCTGTCCACAGGAACATTAGTACTTACCAGCAGCTGTGGCTCACTTTCAGGCTCACTGCTACAAAATAGCTCCCTCCCTGAAACAGCCACATCACCAGCCCCAGCTTCAGGTGTGGGGTCTGTCTGGGTCTCCTCCAGGCTACCAGACATACATGCTTGTCTCCAAGCCTGACTCCATGAAACTGTATTGCACACAAGGTACTGCATTATTAAAATCATTCCCTTTTTCTCCCCAGCTCATCTGCAGAGTTACACTCCTGGTCTGCCAACCAGATTCTCATGTCCTCAGGCAAAGTATAAAGGGCTTGTTCCCTCACCAAAATGTCTGCCAGTATTTCAAAAGTGGTGACCTGACACCCACTCACCCACCTATGAAAATAAGTGCTTAACTTGGCAATTTAATCACATAGACTTTCATCTGCCTTGTGTCTATGTTCATGAAACATTTTTCTGTAAGCTTCAGGTGTTAACTTATAACAGTTCAATAAACATTGTTTCACCCTATCATAGTTTAAACAATCAGTATCAGAAAATTTAGAAACAGCAGTTACAGCTTTACCATGTAGTAAGGGGGTCAGAAACCATACCCAGAGCCTTGGTAAACATTATAATGCTTACATACTCTTTCAAATGTGTGAATAAAACTATCAAAGCCATCTACCTCTGCAAATTGTGGAAGAAATTAACTGACCTTTATTGCCTCTGGGGTCTGGTTATTCCCTTCCCTATTATCTCCATGACCCTGATGAAGGGTCAGCATTTCTCTGTCATGCTAATGCTGCTTCTCCTTTTCCTCAGCCTCCAAATTCCGCAGTCTCTCTTTGATCCCCAAATGCTACAGTCTCTCTTGGGTCTCATGCTGACCTTGCTTCTCCTTTTCTTCAGCCTCCAAACATCACAGTCTCTCTTTTTCTTTGATCTCCAAACTTTTGACCTCCAGTTCAAGTCTCTTTAACTCCAGATGGATTTTTAAGTCCCCTGATGAAAAGGTGAACTGTCCTGTTTCTGAAGACTGCACATCTCTATCACCAGACTGGTTGTCCTCCTGGCCACTGGTCCACACTGCAGCTGCAATTAAAGCTGAAATCATTTCCTCTTTAGTCTGGTTAGCATGCACCAGTCCTTTAGCTTCACATACCTTGGCTAACCGGTTCTTTGTCAGCTTACCATAATCCTCTGCTGACATGTTTGTCTGCCTTCCCTGACTAAACTAAAATAAATAAAACTGTTGTGAAAATGAAACTCTGAATCTTTACCTTGTGACTGTTGAGAGTATACATGCCTTCAGTGACAACTGCCCACAGGCTGCTGGAGTTCAATTAATATCCCACTTCTTTGCCACCAATATGTGATGGCCTCTCTTTACCTGGTCCAGTAGTCAAGAAGCCTCAATCCTCACCACTGACAGTCACTAAAAACAGGAATGGACTTACACAGTATTTTCAGATGCAGCTCTCTGCATCAAGCACATTTTCCCCCAAGTATACACAAGAACAAGCTCCAGACCTAGGACTAGATTCTCTGTCTTTCTAGATCCCAAACAAGACTCACTTTGAAGCACTGTGTCCCAGTTCCAAGTAGCTGACACATCCACACCTGGGTATTTGATTTTCACACACAAAGACACATACCCCTGGGAAAGGCTGGTACAGATTTACCAACTGTACCCCTTCTGCCCAGACTATAAGGTAACTATGTTGCCACCAGTCAATAACTCTCAGGCTCTTACAGGGGTATCCAATTATACAGAGTAAAATCAATCCTAACATAAATGGTAGAGTGTAACCAAAGCAGCCGGGCTCTTCAGAGTGGCCGAGGCATCACTAAAATAAGCACAAGTACTCTCAAGACATCAAAAGTATTCTCTAAAAGACCAGCCACAATGAAAGGTAAAAAATATTTAATAAATAATAAAACAGAAAATATGATAATACTAAATATCTAATTACAATAAACACCAGAGTTTCAATCACAGGAGAAATATAAATAACAAAGTTTGACAGATTCGAACATATGCATAAAAACAATACTTGACTAATCTCACTTTATTTCCTGACTGTATAAAGAATAACTGTTCCCTAGCTAACTTAATTACTACAGCAAGGCAAGATTAGATGCTGAGATGCTTACTTGCACAAGGCAAGTTGATAAGCTTATAACAGATTGAACTGAATAACTAAACTCAACTGAACTGACTGTGATAAACTGCCATAGATCTTTATACCAGCTTCACAAGAAATCAAAACAAGCTGCTGTGAGAGTTTCATCCTCTCAGTGCTGGTTATAGAATAACATCACATTTCCTAACCTGACTCTGGCACAATATACATTTAGAGCTTTGTTAAGATCTGTTGCAGTATTTCAAAACTATAGAACAATTTTAAAAACTTCTACTCTTTCCTTCCAGAATTATTTGTTTAAACATATACATTTAATCAGTTATAATAATACTGTTGATACACTTTTAACATGAGCATCTGTATAAGTCAGTGTGATAGTCAAATGACACAAAATTATTTACAAAACTCCAGCTAACTATGCTGGGATATCTTAGGCATGCATTGCTCTACTCTCCCTGGCACAAATGGCAATACCTGACATTGTCAAAAGGCTCAATAGCTTAACCCCCATAAAAAGGGGTAGGGGAAAGAAAAGGTGCAGTTACCAAATAAAGAAAGAACTAACCGTAATGTCTGTAGCCGTACTGAAGTGAATATTCCTGCTCAAGCTGGTCAATTTCATTCAGGGTGGAATCAGGACCTACAAACTTCATAGACTCCTTCTGCTTTTCTTGAAAAAGATTCATTAGTGGTAGACATTCATTATGTTGGGGGACAGTAAATTCTTAATGCTTTGCCACATGGTTGCCATCTCCAGTGGTTATGTGGGGACTTGGCTTAGCTGTCACATCTCTTATTTTTTTTTTCTCAGTAAATAACGATACTGGTCTGACAATTGCATTAAATATTACACTTCACCTCTGGACCAGGGTTGCTTATTGTGATGGCCCACCACTGGACCAGTATTCGGGGAGCCTCAATTCTCACCACTGGCAACAGTGGAGGATGTACACTGGGAGGATGACAGGCACACACACAGTATTTCCAGAAGCAGCTCTCTGCATCAAGTGCAATTTCCCTTAAGAACACCCAGAGACCACAGTTAGTCTGGGGCTGGTTTCTCCCTCTTTCTCCAGATCCTCAGTAAGACTCCCCACTGACACAGCTATAGAGTTGAGATGCCAGCTTAGTGACCAAGCCAAGATCTCCAGCACCCTCTCTGTTCAATCAGTGCTTCATGTCCCTTCCCAAGTAGCTGACACACACACTCTTTGAGGTTTTATTTACACACAAATACACATCCCAGGAAGGGCTGGCACAGGTTTACTTGTTATGCTGCCTTTTGCCCAGACTATTAGGTAGTTATCACTGCCACCAGCCAACTCCTTATCAGCTACTTTAAGGCCCTTAACAAAGGGTATCCAATCTTACTGTTTAAAATTAATATTAATATTAATACAAATGGTAGTTTGACTAAGAGCAAGGCTGTTAGCAGTGGCCCACACAGTGTCATCAATAAATATGCAAGTACTCTCAAAACTTAAATATCTCTACAGAGATCAGCAGCAATTAAAGGTTTAAATATATGTAATAATAAGTAATGAAAGAACAAGAAAATATTCAGTATATACTCACAGTGACATCAAAGTTCAAAACTACAGGAAATATTTAAAGCAACATTGCAGGACAGTCTCAAATAAAGAAAAATATCTAAACTAAGCTTTACTATGTTCCTGACTGTATCTAAGAGATTACTATACCCTAGAAACGTATTTACAGAACAAGACAAATGTGTGGTGAATGGCTCTTGTCAGGTCCAAGACAGAATACAGAATGCACTCTCTCTCACAGAGTTCTTAAATTAATATCTCAAATATTACTACTTGGATAGCTTGCAGAATTACATCATTTCTTGTCATCTGACTGTAGTCCCAGGTGTAACCCCCACTGCTGGAAGCTGACAGTATTTAGCATCTACCTGTGAAAATACATAGACCTCAGATCTTTGGTAGATGCTGGAAGTCATAAAAACATTACATTCCTTCAAGTTTCAAGACTAGTAATTATTTAACCCTAGAGGCAATACAGAAAGCTCCCTAGTTTTAGACATTGTGTCTTCTTGCTGCATTGAAACTGAAAGAGACTATCTTTTATGGCGTACCCATAAAGTAATTTAATTTCAGTTATTTTTCTGAAGTTAACCTCCTGCATTCCAGTTTCCACTGTTAAAATATATACAGTTAAACAGCTACAATAGTGCATGTACATTCCTGTTCTTTTCCAGTAGGGCACATTGTGGTTGCATTTTAAGCACAAGCACTTTATAAAATACCTTTTTAACACACATGTCTGTACAGACCAGTTTGATATACACATGACAGACCAAATACTTTCTGTATGTTGGGTTGAACTTCATAAAAACTAAAAACAAAGATTTAAATCTCCCAGGAAGAAAGGAGCAGATAATTTTACATCATCTCATGCTTGTTCCTGAGCATGTCTATCTTTTCTGTATTTTCATGTAAAGTAGACCTTTTGAAGCTGAAACATGTTCTTGAGTATTGAAAATATGTGTGTGTGTATTCGTTTCATAACTAATGATTCACATTTGACATCACACAGTGAAATTGATATTTTATTACTGTTTGCTCAAAAGCACCTATACTTATTAAGGTTGTATGCATACTTTCCTGAAACTGACTGTTTTTGTTTAGTATCTGCATATTTACATATTTCCACTGAGTTTTCAACATATGCAGTTCTGGGTATGATTTGCTGACCTGCTGCATGCCTTCCACCAGTTCCATCCCAGTAAGAGATTTCAGAGCTTCTCAACTGAAGTGCAAAACACCTGTATCCAGTTCCATCTAGCAGGTAATTTAAAAGTCACTCAGTGCAATGCACCTGTGCCAAACTGTATTCCAAAAGAGGATTTCACAATTGTCTGATGAAGCATGGCATTTCTTCATTCTCATTTCTAAAGTTAATTTCTCAGTTTCTCTGCTTAACTGTTTTCTCTAGAATCATGCAGTGACAGCACAGCAGAATGACATTTTGAAAATATGTGTATAGAATATAAATTATAAGAGTTATCAGGAAACATTAGCCAAATTAACTGCAAGCTTATATCTCTAGTAATTACCAGTGATTTTAGGACAGATTTCCAGAAAATATATAATGAACATCTGTGTGATATGCCACTGTGTTCACACAGTTTCCACAGTCACTGTAACTGCTATGGGTATTATACAGTTTAGTAAAGCAATTTTTATCCATATGTAGCTGTGTAACCCTGTTTCTGGCCACCTTTTTCCATTACCTCCTGCACCAAAACTAGTCCCCCTTTTGCATACAAATGTCTCGTGAAATTTTAGCATTCCTTGGGGTTTGATGGTAATTAAGGATAAAAAAAAAAATGCCACTCATGAAGGGCACAGTCTTCTCTGTCCCAGTCTGTGTGTGTTAGAACAAACGTCCACCTGAGTTTCACTATATCTAGTCTTTTAGGAATATAACAATAAGTTAAACAGTTAACAATTAATTTGTTTCACAGTACCATGTTTCAGCAGACAAGGGGGGGGGAGGGGAGACAATGTAAATCAGATGTCCTGAAATCAGATTATGTTTTTGTAAACATGCTTGCATTAAATTCTAGCTTATACCTTTGAAGAATAGCCATTCTAAACATGGGGTTTAATGTTAAATATACTAATGACTGTTAAGCTTCAGCTTATTAACATTCAAATCAATATGTCAGCCTTGTATGATACTAACCGCTATTTGCATAAATAAAACACTGGTGTCAACATTATATAAACCCCAGCAGCTTTCAAGTACTGCTAAATTTCTTTTATAACCAACATTTTCAATTCAACACAAAATTATCATAAAATCATGCATTGCCAACATAGCATACACTTGCTGTTCATCAGTATACATAATATATGTCCATTGTTCACTGATCTAGCAGGAAAACATTTTACATTTTATAAAGTCTCATAAAACTAAGGTGAAGGCTGATATCACAAGTCATTATACTGAATAATTGAATTTGCTTTAACTCAGTTGTTCTGCTTTCCAGAAGTGTATGAATATGGCTTTTAATACAGAAGATTAAGGCTACAAGTTGTTAAAAAGCTTCATCTTGTAGTCTAAGATTTGATTCCTTCTGCCTCTGTTTACCTAACTGCAACCCTATCTTCTTATGAAGAGGTTCCTGTTAGTCTGAAATCCTGAGTAACTTTAAAACCTGTGTAATCAAAGAAAAGGTATCACATCATCTTCATGCCTGAGTGTTTTCTGCTATGACATACTTCTCTGTCCTTGCATCATACCTCTCAACGGACAAGATTTTCGCAGAATGTACAGATTTTTCTCTCATATTCTTGGTAGGTTCCTCATAAAATGTTGGATTTCTGGCAAATCATTGGCAACTCATTGAGGATTAAAGTCAGAAAATAATGACAGACATTTCATTTGACTTTCAGACTTCATGCCCTTCAGAAAATCTATGTTAATGCAAAACCCATTTTTCTATCAACTAAGTTTGTAAGAACAATATTTAAAAACTGTCCCTATTTTTGGGTCTTTGTCTCCTCATTATGTATGGCTTTGTCCAGATTTCTTGCTTTAAGAGGTTGATAGGTATGCCTTGCATTCCTACAAAAACACAGCTTTGCAGTAATGGAAAATAGTAGAAAAGCTGTCACTTATTTCTATATCTTCTGGCATCTACCTCCCTTAGCCCCTTGCACATATTACACAATCCATGTTAAATTATGTGTATACAAGCTGCTTTTCATTCATCATCGTTTGCTTCCTGAATACATTTTTAATATCAATAATTGCTGTAAGTACAACTTTTTTGACTTTATCACCTAGTAGTTCTCATTTAATGAGAATGATTGCTACTGTTAATGTTAACTCTGGTATACACTCTGAAACTCTCTTTTGACCACCACATTGCCACTGTGGTCAGAAAGTCCTTCCATGTGGCACATCTCATTACTAAGGGTTTTGCATCCAGGAAGAAAGAGGTCATTGTCTCCCTCTACTCTTCCCTCATTAGGCCAATCATCGAGTACAATGCCCCATTTGGCATGTACCTCACTAGACACCTGCAACAAATGGAGATGCCTTAAACACGTCCTATATGGACAAACTCAAAAAGCTCCAACTATTCTCTGCCTCATATCGCCTACTTAGAGGCAATCTCTGGTTGACTTACAAAGCCATGTCTGACCCAGCTCTGTTAGAAATGCTACATATAAAGAAATCCCAATCCCTCTGCACTACATGCTCCAGAGACCTCAACCTCATTACCACAATCAACAGAACAAGCTGGAGGGACAGGTTCATAACCCAGAGACTGCCCATGCTATGGAATAGACTTCCCATACATGTCAAGCGGAGTGCCTCACTGGCCCTCTCCAAGAGAAATCTTGATGAGTGGATGGGAAATAGAAAATTCACCTCGGGAATCACTCCAGTGGCTCTACTCAACAGAGGCTCTGGGAACTAAGGTCGGGTGGCATGATGCCAGGGTAATCCTACGGGCTAGGCTTGTAAAGGCTCCAGGGCCATTAGCCTAGTACACACCTATGAACCTATGAAATCCTTCATTCCTTGACTGCATAGATTGCCAGCACTTCCTTTTCCTTGTTTTAATACTAATTTAGTAGAGCAGACAGCTCCTAAAATCTGAAAATTAATTTTTCTGTCACACAGCCGTCTGCCAAATGCCTGATGTTGATATTGGTTTATACCATTTGCTTTGCTAGATTTACTGGAGTCTGTTGTACGTTAACAGGGATGTTGTTGTCTGCTGTTTAGTAACATCTTACAAGTGTCTGAATGCTCACTTCATATGTGTACACTTAAATGGTGCCTTCTCTGTGCTATATCTGTACTGTGTTGCACCTTGATAGTCGAAAAAAATTATCAGATGGACCAGTCTATCCACGCTGGTTCTGCAAAATCATTCACACTCATGTGTTTGTATCTATACATATAAATTAAACACATACACACACACACACACACACACACACGCATATATATATATATATATATATATATATATATATATATATATATATATATATGTATATGTATATAAATATCTGCTTCATGTGATGGTATAACCAGATAATTGAAATTCACAACATCGAGACCATTACAATGAAAAATCACATAACCAAAAATTTAAAACAATGAATCCCAGAACATCGGAAATGGGAAAAACAAGCAAACCTACCATTTCTACCTACATTCACTTTTGCAGGGAGGCTATTCCCCTTGCACCCTGCCCACATGGTTCCCCTTTAGAATCTAGAATTGCTGAAAACTAGAACTTCAGATAACCAAACCCAGAAGATCGAATTTTCAGAAACTCGAAATTCTAAAGGGTAGGGAAAAGACATTGCAAAGATGTCTTTACAATGTATTTGCAGGGGGACAAGCCCCCCTGCACCCCCACACTCCCCCTACTTAAATATAACAACTCCGGGATCGCACTACAGTGGGGATGAGGGAAATCTCCTGTTCCACACTGTATGCAGAAGCGCAGAACGGGAGGATTTACATTCCTCCACTATAGTGCGGTCACGGAGCTGATATATTTAAGCAAGGAGAGTGCAGGGGCACTCGGCCCCCTGCAAACATGTAAGTAAACTTTTTTTTTTTCATTCTGTTTTCTTCACAATTTCGAGTTACTGAAAATTCGAGATTCTGGGCTCGAGCTTATGAATTTCAAGCTTTCAGTAATTCGATCTTGTGAAGGTGAACCATAAAAAAAAAAAAAAAATATATATATATATATATATATATATATATATATGAGTTTATATGAGTTGCAGGACAGCCCCCCCATGTAGGGGTGCAGGGGTGTTTGACCCCAGAATAAAATAATGCTTTTTTTGTGCTTTTGAGAATGATCTAAAAAGATCAGTCTTTTTCTCTTCACTAAAAAGACACATTCATACTATATCTATATCTATCTATCAATTGTTCTATTATGTATGAACAAATGTATTTAAGGTCAAATCACAAACATTGACAAAATACCTTCGGATGTACATAACATTGAACAAACTAAATATCAAACTAAAAATAATGAAAAAGAAAACCTATTTCCTCTCCCAATCTAAATACTAAAATCCCCCATGACACTATCTTCAAATTTGTCTGATTAGTAGCAGCATTACAGGAATATTTTTTTATTAAAGTATGGTGTAAAGTTAGGCTTGAGGAAGGGGCAGCATTAGGGTTAGGGTTACTACCCATTACTAAGGTGGGCAGGGGAGCTTCCAGCTCTCTAAACATGTTTGGGACATGGTAAGCATTTTGGTTTCAGATTTCAACATTTCAGTAATGCACATTCAGTATTATAACTTTCAGAATTCAGTACTTTTCTGCAAGTTGACATGGAATGAAGATCTATCTATCTATATATATGTATATATATATATATATATATATATATATATATATATATATATATATATATATATACATATATATATATATATATATATATATATATATGGATCTACTACTGTAGATCAAAATTACACTATTTCAAAATACGATAGTAGTGTCCCACTAACGCGAAAGTGCACTTCAATGAAAGTGCACTCTCGCGAAGGTCACTAGAATGAACGAAGGGTTAGGGCTTGGATAATGGATAGTGGATAGCTAGTAGGGCTATCCACTATCCTTAACCAAGCCCTAACCCTAAGTTCCG
This sequence comes from Protopterus annectens, assembly GCF_019279795.1. Taxonomy (NCBI): domain Eukaryota; kingdom Metazoa; phylum Chordata; order Ceratodontiformes; family Protopteridae; genus Protopterus; species Protopterus annectens. The sequence continues at coordinate 889,506,481 of NC_056746.1, forward strand.
TAACTACTGCACCACAGTGCAGGAAATTTTATTTCCTCCACTGAGCAGTAGTTACAGACCTATTTCCTGTACTGTGGTCTGGTAGTCACAGACCTTAGGGTTAGGGCTTGGGTTAAGGATAGTGGATAGCCCTACTAGCTATCCACTATCCTTAACCCAAGCCCTAACCCTAAGGTCCATCACTACCACACCACAGTGCAGGAAATGTCCTATTCGACTTAGTGACTTTCACGAAAGTGCACTTTCGCTGAAGTAATAAATAATAAATAAATAATAAATAAAAATGAAATAATAAATAAAAATAAAATAAAATGTCCCGTTTGACTTAATGACTTTCACAAAAGTGCACTTTCGTTGAAGTGCACTTTCGCATTAGTGGGACACTACTATCGTATTTTGAAATAGTGTAATTTCGATCTAGTAGACCCATATAAATATATATATATATATATATATATATATATACACACATAGAGAGAGGGAGAGAGAGAGAGAGATAATACTCATATGCATATTATAATAATTTGTGTAAACTGTACATTCACAGAACCACATATTAAAACTTCAACAAAAATTAGAAATTTTTTTACACATTTTTCACTCATGTCAGTATGTAGCATTTTATATAAACAACTATTAAATATCCTCTATATATAAAACAAGTGTGGCCAAATCAGCCAGCATTTTGACTTAACAGCATAAATGTTTAAACTTTTCAAAAGTATAAAAAACAAATTGACCAAAATCGTATTTTGATTCAACAAAAAATATTTAAACTTTTGATATGGGCACTATCTTTAATTGCAGAAATGATTACGTGTAATCCTTATTATAAATCAGTTTTACCAATATGTTAAAATGAAACACATAGTGAAACAGGGGTGTAAAGATTTTAAAATTTGACTGAAGTAAGCTCTTTGATGAAATATTTGCTGGGAATTGAAGCTGGTTGCTGGCTGTCAGCCCAAGCGTCTCTATAACTAGGAGGCACAAAGCACCTTTTCTACAACTGATAGCTGATTGGCCCAGACCCCTCCTAGAAGGAAATAATGTATCACTTTGTTACAGATGAACTGGACATCACTCACCACTTCTGGAGCTGAAGAATTATTTATGAGAAACAGGTGAAAGAAATTAAGGGTCATTTACATGGAGCTAAACAGAAAAGCAATGGAGAGATTCCAATCTGACAGAATGAATTAAGACGTTTTAGTTTCTAAAAGTACACCATTTCAGCTAGAATAACTAAAGGTCAAATCTTTTCTACTTATTTTCATTTTTCATATAAATGCCACAGTTGAAACATTTCCTTCTGTGAATCTGGCAAAAAAAATTGTGGTACATTTCCATATCTTTGCATCCTAATGAGTTTTAACAAATATCCTTCAGAGTACATAAAGTTCTTTTTTTTTCCAATAGTATTTTATTATTTTAAATAATTGGTATCAAGAAATACAAGTGTATTAAGTTACAGAAAGTTCAAGTGCAGTACAGACAAAATTTGAAAGTCATTCTTAAACATTATATATTCCTCAAAACATAAAATATACACCTATGTACAAATATACACATAGAATGCTACTGCCAGGGTTAGAGGAGAGAGTCAAGTATTTCTAGTAACATCCTAGATGCCTGAAACAATATAACGGGGCACATCAGATCCAAAATAATGAAACGCATCAACCAGTTTTAATTAGTTATGCATTAATTCAGTCTCCCTGAATGAGGTAAAAAATTAGTTTCCAAAATTTCTGGTAGTAGATTTGTTTACTAGGGTCATTTATAAAAAGTTTTTGTGATGATATGTATTCTATTGTTAGCTTCCTGAAACCATTCCAAGATAATTTGGTACGATCTAGCCAATTTCTAGTTAGAGTACATAAAGTTCTTATAATCACATAACATTACTTCTGAAGTGCCATTAGGGATACAAAAAAGATAAATAACAAAGATACAATGAAGTTAATTTACCTCCTCTAAGATGTTTGGTTTTACCACTATGAGTTATGAGTATAGATGTTAAATCTCTTTTTTTGCATGTGTGGCATTCCATGAGTTATGTGTTTGACTTCTGCAGCTTCTGTTTTCATATTTTGTATAACCCATATAAACAGACCACAGCAAATTGATGCATGACTGACACCTAAATATCACAGTTTTAAAAATATGTAAACTGACGTGAGTATTGTTACTTTTCTTACACTTGTACCAGTACATGTCATGCACTTTTGTTTTTTTTTTGTTTTTCCTCAAAGGTACAGGAGCATTACATGACTCACCCAGATTTGCAGAATATCACAGTAAAAGCTGATTCGAATTCAGGTCAAATTTTTTAACAACTGCTGCACTGCTTTTTGGAAGTGCTACCAAAGATGTGCCAGCAAGAAGAGTATTTTCACAGAAGACATGGTATTTTGTAGCTAGACTAATCATCAGTGACACTAAAATAATGAAGAAATGACATACTAAGTCCGGGGACTGAGTACACACATATTCATTGCAGTGTACCTGCCAAACAGAGACCCAGGAAATAGCTGTGTATTTCAAATGCAAACAGTGGCAATAGAAGTGAAAAGGGACTCAGTCTGATCATAACTGATGATCTAACATTGAGGAAGCATTATGAAGACATAATAATGGTTCTTGGGGTACTGGGATACATAGCACAAGTCATTACCAAAATAAAGACAAAAACTATTATGTTTCAGTGAGATCAAACCACAGTACTGCATCAAGTCTTGCACTGCTACTACAATGGCAAAAGTTGGATGAAGGGTGTACAGTGCAATATTCATTATAAATCAGTTTTGTCCGTATCTGAAAATGAACCATGTAGTGAAACAGGAGTGCAAAATTTTTAAATTTGGTTAAAGTAAGCTCTCTGATGATGTATTTGCTGGGAATTGAAGGTGGTTGCTGACTTTCAACAATGGAAATATTACAGGGTTTTGATAAAAAAGCATATAAAAAGATAATGAATAAGGTTATAAATAGATACTGAATGAGATTAAAGGTCCTTCATTTGCATACCACTGAGAAAAAAAGGAGAAGAAGGCATGACAGAAATGTTTTAAGCATATCTAGGAAGAGCCATTAAAAGTAAAGCCATTTACCAAGCTCTGTGGCATAGAATGCTAAAGCCCTGATATCTGGTCCATGTTTGAGTAGTGGCGGGGGCAGTTGGAAGTGCCAGGTGAATTGTGGGAATGGGTGACATTTGTTGCTATTGGCAGCAGTGGTGCAGCAGTTAGCATTGTTGCCTCATAGCAAGAGGTTCTCCTGTTCGATTCTCAGCTGGAGCACCTTCGGTGCAGAGTCTGCATGTCCTCCCTGCAGCTGAGTGAGTTTTAAAAACATGCAGATAGGTGTGTGTGTGTGTGTGTGTGTGTGTGTGTGTGTGTGTGTGTGTGTGTGTGTGTGTGTGTGTGTGTGTGTGCCTTCTGTGAAGTTTGGACACCGGGCTGGCAACTTGACACCATAAAAACTCCACTGTCAAGCAGTCTATGGAAGGTGATCCACTGTGTCAATCCCTAATGGAAGAAGCCAAAAGACATTGCTTTTGGTGGCATTTGTTGCTTGACAATCTTGGAGAAGGTAGACCCTGCTGCCAGAAACCTAAATAAGAAATATAGAGGTGTATCCAGTAGCATAAGAGTTGCTAGGTGACTCTATATTACATGCTGGAGGGATGGCATGCATAGGAGTGCACAATAGCTCTCATCGGTGGCAGTATACACTGGAAGTCAAGGGCACTGCTGAGAGGATTTAGACCAGGGGTGGGGAGTTCACATGATTTGGCAGACTAGCCCACTCACTAGTTCCCAACTCTCTCCTTTGAGAAATGAATGGCCTAATAGAGATACAATCTTAGCATGGAACAAGTGGAGTATTGGGCTCTCAGTCTGCCTGGGGAATGAATGAGCCTGGTTCTAACGTCACATACAGAAGTGAATGAGACAACTTGGGGCAGGATGGGGAGTTGTTGAGTGGGATTGTGGAAATGCAAATAAATCACTAAATAAATAAATAAATAACACATTTCAGAAAAAAGTGGTAAACAAGCATAAAAAGTCATATTTAGAATGCAGGAGGCAGACATCACTACAGCAGTACCAGGCACCCTTTGTAACTGTAATCATAGATACTGTGACACACAGAGGTGATGGCTGACATTGTGAGGGCTATAATAGTAACCCTCAGAACAGTGAACTGTAAGTACAAATCTGGGATAAAGTAGCAGGGCCATGGGGGAGTTCAGACAGGCCACACCTCCCTGAAAAAATTCAAAATGTTAAACAGAAAGTTTCAGTTCTTTTAATAATAGGTTATCTTTTAGTGTGTCATTACTCGCAAAATTTGGTTTCCCACTTCTGACAGGGAGCCATAGAATAGCATTCTTGAGATGGCTGTAGCTTCATAAATATTAAGGAAATTCAGAAATATGTTGTACAGAATGATGAGGGAATCTGCGAATACATTTCAGAGAATGGCGATGGAATAAAATAATAAATGGTGCACATATATAAAGTACAGATTATGACAGGAACTGTATTGAGTCATTAGTTTTTGTTGATCATGTTGTTTCCTGTATAGGCTTAAGTTTATCATCATTTGGGACTGGATGTGATATTTATATAGGCTAAGGAAAATTTGGTCAAGAGTCTGTGGAAATTCCCCAGCTTTTCCTGTCTTTTTCTTTGGTGCACTCAAGATGGAGGACAAGCTGTCAGATCACTACATTATACAAGGTAAGCATGAAATATTATCTCTTTAACTTAAGCAGTAAATTGGAGTGAGATGATATTGAAGGATTTAATAGAATTTGAGAGCAGAAATGAAAAAAAATGTGACACAGAAACGGGTGTGGAAAGTTCTTCATCATGCAGGAGAAGGACTGTAACTCAACACATTGGGGGCACTGAAGTGGTGGGATAACTATATCTTCATAGGTTCATAGGTAGGTGCTAGGCTATTGGCCTTAGGGCCTATATAAGCCTAGCCAAAAATGTACCCTGGCTTTGCTTTAGAGTACAATTTTGCAGTTGTGCTAAATTTGTTAAGTGGGACAAAAAGTAATAAAGGAATAAACATTCAAGGTTCACAACAGAAGGAATGGTCTATGAATGAATTATGCAAGACTGAGTCTGCCAGTGAGGTACACTACACCACTAATGCAGGAGAATGGAGAAGTGATGCACAGTGATAGATCTGTTAAAAGTAAAGGTAGCAGAAGGAGTCATACTGTGTGACGGCACTAAAAAGATCCAGAAGTGCCAGAATAGGAAGAAAATCAACTGGGAGGGTCACTGATGGGAGGCTTAGCTTCACAAGAAGACAGGGGATACTCCCCAGCTGGCATTTTGATTAGAAAGAGCTTGTAACTGACATCGTTTTCAGAACTGGTTCCAAGCCATACATTCTCTGCTTCTCAGGATCAATCTCCCCTTTAACCCTGAATAAGATAAAGTGGGTACTGGAAAATGAATGAATTCATACCATTCTGACCAGTGACATGCAGGCCAATCAACTCCTCTTAATCCATGAGGGGGAAACAGCAGCTCTCAGATATTTAACTTAGGCCTCTTCATTTATCAGATAACTTTTGGGAGACAGACAGAGAGAGAGAGAGAGAGAGAGAACATATGGCTTCATGGTTACACTTTTTCCTGTCCAGGCATTTTACTGTTTTGTTAAGAAATGAAGGATAGCAAATGGTCTCAGTATAAATGACATTTGATAAATGTCACTAGGTCTATATAAAATTTACATTTTTTGACAGTAAACCAGAAGTTTAAGTTAATCTATTGAATTTTACTGGTTCTGTTCAGTATCTATCTCATTAATTTATTTCATCTTTCTATGAATAATGGGGGATAGTATTGTTTTATGTCAGACAGCCAATGTGCTGTTACAAATGTGGGCACTCCAAAATCAAATTTTTAAATATGAATGAAAAAATGCAATTTCTTTATGTTGTATGGTCTTAAAGAGGATGCACAAATAAATAAATCCATATATGCCAAGGGCTTGTTCAAAGAATGCCCAAGAAAATGGCAATAAAAAAAAAAAACGTCAGCACTAGAGAGAGGAAGATGATTATGTAATGTCATACAATGAAGGTGGAAGGTAAACCATGCAAAAAGGAGCAAAATTCTTAAATCATACATAAAAGAACATGCTACAGAAAAATATGAAGTTAATAATTATAAGAGGGGAAATGACAGAACAAAGGAAAGATTTTGGGAATATTAAAATAATTATAGTAATCAAAGCAGAGGTCTTATGTCTTAGCATCAAGTGAATGACCTACTGATATTTAAGCAGCATGAGGCCATAACCCCAGATTTTTTCCACTGCCTATGTACATATCAAGATAATTTCTGAAGAAAGTCATTAACTGACTGCCTTTGGGTTGTAAAGGGAAGCGTATTTGATAATGCTGGGCAGCACTGTATTATGTATTTGTCACTTTGTTCTGTTATTCATATTTACTTTTAGCAGTACTCTTCCTGACTTGGTATTATTTTCCCCAGTGATCTCTTCCAGACAGGTTTTTAAATAGAACTAAATCTGACATTATTTTGTAGGCATAGGAAGGCCACCTCTAGGTACCCAATCTGAAGCTTTCTCAATATTTCCAAGTTTTCTATCCATATGACTTTTTTGTAAGGAATCATTGTACATTTTCAAGTTGTTTCATTTGTTTTTGGGAGAGGTACATCAAGATTCTCAGTGGAATTTTGTAAATACTATATTCATTTATGGATCAGATTAGTCAGACATAAAATGGTACAATGAAATGACTAGACATGAGGTTTAGAATTACAGAGTATATTTCTGACATTTGTAGTTACCTACATGCATACATGCCTGCCTACTTAGTCAACCCCCAGGATTCACTAACCTTCCATATAAGACTAAGTTAGTCTTACACGGAAACTGCAGCCTAAGAGTAAGACGTCAGCGCGCCATGCATATTCATGATGACGTGCTGCCACAACTCTAAGGCTAACATGGAGCATGCACGAGTGCAGGGGGTGTATCTGACTGCTGAGCAGTCCAAAAATCTACACCCCTGCAAGTCTCTCAATTGGGAAATGTCAACTGACATGAGCGAGTCCGCTCAAATGTGTACATACCCAACACTACACTCCCCCACATTCTAAACTCCTGTACAATTATAAAATGTAAAACTTTTATTTATTTATTTTTTTTATTATTCCCGATATAGCTGCCCATATTTGCACGTGTTTGTGTGGGTTTGCCCATTGCTTAGCTATAGTTAGCAGTTTAGACATCGAAGAGGATAATAAGAAACTTGTATGCAAATTAAGCCCAATAGCATAGTGGTAGAGCCTTCGCCCAAAGAGGAGGCATTCCTGGTTCGAGTCCCACCACTCCCCTTTCTATTTTCTGATGGAAATCTGTATATAAAAATAGTTCCTGACATTTATCCTTTAAATTTTAGTAAAAAGCATTGAAATTGCCTATGTAGTAGTGAACGATATTTTATATATATATATATAAGAAGGTGAAATGGTTATGCATACTGATGAATGCATAAGTAACGTATCTTAAGCAATGTGAAGCACTGCTAAGCAAAGTTTACCAGTATTAAGCACATTTAAGTATAATTGCTCATAGCTTAGCACTGCTTTAACTAGCACAATGGCTTTGCGTGTAGCTGCGCATCACACCAACTAGCGCAAACAAAACATATTTGCGTGTACCTGCACACTGCGCTAACTAGCTCAATGTCGGGCAACGTCAGATAACGTCGAGCAACGTAGAGCAACGTTGGGCAAAGTTGAGCAAAGTCGGCTAAACACAGCCACACCTCCTAGCCGGTCTGGCCAGTAGTAAAGTAAAAAGCAATGACAGGCCTCGAATCCGGGATACTGTGCACCATAATCACAGTACTAAACCACTAAGCCATAACAGCTTTTCATATGCATGCACTTTCAACACACACATACATATCAATGGAAGTCTACCCATTGCTAAGCAGGTGTGCTTTCAGCTGAGATTTTTCAAAACCGGCCAATCACAAATAAGTGTGGGAAATGAGGCATATTTAAGCTCCATAGACGGGAATACTTGCCATAACTGGTTGTAGCTCCCATCTGCAGTCAGCATGGCCGATGTTGGAGAGGGCTCTCGATTTCGAGCACAACGTTGGGGCATTGAGGAGTCAAAAGTAATGGTTTGGCTCCTCATCCATAATCATGATGAGAGACTCCTGCAGGGCCAGTTCCAGGGCACCGAATACAAAGCGGAAGCCTGGAACCATCTAGCTCATGATCTCACCAGTGCCACAGGCGTCCTTCGGACTGGTGAACAGGTCAGACACCACTAATCAGACCTGAAGAGACGCAAGGAGGACCGACTGAACCAGTGGATACAGGAGGCCCATAGGATGGAAAATGCCCCACTACTGAGTAGGTAGCCATTGAATGAAGTATGTAAGAATTGCTATTGTAGTCTATATTATGGATAGGTATGTCTCAATATCACTTAATTTACTTCACAGCTGCAGTTGTCCATGCTGCGAATCAGCAAGCCTATGCAGATAGGCTGCTAAGGCTGCACCACCAGGCAAGTTAGTAATTATTCTGCATGTATTGTTATATAAAATAAGTGTGGGAGCCTGAGAAAAAGTGTTGTAGCCCAATAATAAAGGTATAATAAGTCTTGAATAACTTCTTTGCATGTACTGTTATATAAAATAAGTGAGAGAGCCTGAAAAAGAGTGTTGTAACCCATTAATAAAGGTATAATACGTCTTGAATAAGTCTTCTGCATGCACTGTTATATCAAATAAATGAGAGAGCCTCTAGAAAAGTGTGTTATGTAATTAATAAAGGTATAATTCCTGGAGTGTGTCCATGTCACTTTCTTCGATATTTTGTTGAACTCTTGCATTATAGAAATAGTACTGTTGTATTAAGCGCTGTCAACCCACACTTGGATAGGCCCATATAAAGTGGATGAAGGGAGTGCCAGTAGCTGTTAAGCATATATACAGTCCTCAACTGTTGGTTCATGGCTGGCATGTACAGGTTAATCTGGCACATGAGTAGTTTGTTATTATGTTCCCCAGAAATGTCAATGTGCTGCTAGAAATGTAGGGGGCTGTTAAAATATAACTGATAATGTCACCTGAACACATCTAGATATGTAGATATATAAATATAATATATAAATATGTAGCAGTAACATCTGCATCCTGGACAGTTTGTATGTGAGATACAGGTCAGGTATATAAAGAACTAGCAAAACCCATTTTACAATTTAACGGACATTGTGTAGTGTAATAATACATGTAGGGAATATATACCTGCAGTCAATAGGAATGTAGTATAAACTATAAGTATATATAAATTGTTAATGGAGGTATCTTTTTACACCCTACTGTATGTGCATAAACAATGCAATTCCACACCTCAATGGGTATGTCTAATCTCAAAACATTTGTTGGGACATATTTCCTATTGGTTTATAAATATCTGCATTTACTTTGATGCATGTGCCCTGTTCAAATACCACAATCTTGGTGGCCTGTTGCCACCAATCAATCCTGCATGCTGTTGGAATGTCCACTATTGTTCTATATATACATGTGTTATGCTTGCTGTTCAACTGTCGGAACTCTGGTGTGTTGGGTTAATGGGAATACTACTGCATGCTGTTACAACTAATTTGGGATGCTGTTGGCTCTTACCAACCCATATTGTCATTAAATACTCCTAAACATAGAATGTATGGGAAGGACGGTCCCAGCGGACCCACCTGTCCCACCTCAGCTGGTGATGGCACCTGGCACCAGCAGGTCCGGTCACCAGCCTGGGACCTCCTCCTCCATTGGCCCTGTGCCACCTTCAGGTGGAAGCACTGCAGGGGATGGGGCTCATCCCCCCATGCAAGCATGGGCAGAGGAGGGTCACCTATCACCCTCGGAACGGTCCAGGCTGTGGTGCATAGGGAGATCGAGCGTTCTGTCGCTGATCCTCTCCTCCAGCTTGAGGCATGAGTGGCACGACTCACGGGTGAGCCTGACCCTCCTACACAGCCCCCAGCACAGCCACCCTCTGGGCTGTGAAGGTGCAGTAGTGACTGCCCATGGGTGGGGATCTCAGTTCCACTGTTGCCATCTGTGGGCTCATGGGCTTGCGATTTCCAAACATCCTTCCCCGTCAATGGTGTTCACCCACCACATGTGTCATATTCTTCCCCTGTATGCATCTTATTTGTCTTGTCTTTTTACCTCCCCAACCTACCTCCCCAAATATACCTACTTCTCCTACCCCACATTCTACTCTCACCTGAAAAAAAAAAAGGGCATTCTGCTCCCAAAAAAAATTACGCCCCATACATAGCTGCCCATTTTGCACAAATGTCCACTGGACACATAAACTGATATTTAATTGGCAGTACAACATACTTTGTTGTCCTCACCCCTCTCTCAGGGGTGGAAGGTTTCATATTTCCCTCCAAATGTATTGCATATGCACAGCTGTTGCTGTTAAAGAAATGGGCAGCTATGGACCTTCCCTACACCCATTCTGCACATCCCGAGCTGTTTTCCCTACTGTCTTTCCCTCTTTGTGCCCCTTTTTCACCCCTTTCCTATCTCCCCATTTTCTTTTCTTTCAAAGAAATGAGCGCAGGGGTTAGCAGGAGTAAGCACTTTTAAGCAGTAGTTAGCGGGTTTGCGCAAGTGTGCGCTTGTGTGCGCTTACCTAAGTATTGCTAAGCTTCACACAAACACAGGCAAACCTGCTTACAACTGCTTAAAAGTGCCTTAGTCACCCTCCATGTGAGGGCCCCTTGTTCTGCTCAGCAGCAAAATAAAACACCTCTGTCAGTCTCGAACCCCGGACCTTGGACACACTAGACTGCATGAAGTACCACTAAGCCACAGTAGATATATAGCAGGTTGTTGCTGAAATAGATATATCATGCATCAGAATGAGTGAATGTAAAGGAAAGATAGGAATGTTATAACACAAAACCTGTTCTGTGGAACTTTACCAGCAGTTGTTGCGGAATTGCATTACATGACTGTGATAAGAGAACCAGCCATTCTAGCAGTAAATAATGTTACAGCAGCACTTTACAACCCCCACACAGTATCATAGCAGGACAATCCCCACCCAAATGTACAATATACCTGTGTGTTCAGGGTCTACCAAGGATGTAGGTAGGCATACTCAGTACTGGAATTGTCCAGTTTTCTTGAGCATCCTGTGCTAATGTCAACAATAAAAAAGCACAAACTGTGCAGAAGTGAGTACATTAATATTCACAGTATAGCAGTTCACAAACAGTTCATGTGCCAGATGAATACATCTCAATAACTACTTATGTATGGCAGTTAATTGTATAAGTAGAAAAGAAACTACATACTCCCACGTATCTTGTGTTAGCATTTGTAGAGGTGAGTACAATTCTACACTGACAACTGTGTACTGGAAGTGGCAACATTCAGGTCTGATTACAACATTTAAATCACTGGCTACACCCCTAGCTTCAGATATAAGAACTATACCAACCTTCTGACTTAAACAATGGTGTCCACAGCAAACAAGCATGGTCCTCACTTTGGAAATCTGAAAGGGCTACGCCTACCTGACTTAGCAATTTATAGCATTGGGTTGCTATGACAGTGAGTACTGCAATTACCACACAGCAGGCTGCATGCAATTACCAAATGGTGGCCACCAATTGGTGCAGAGGCCATCACATGCACATGTGCAGATACCTATAAAAGCAGGCTGTACTTGCTGTCCACACACACAATCATTCCATTGCAGCTATTGAGAGAGACAGAGACAGAGAGAGAGAGAGAGAGAGAGAGAGAGACAGACAGACACATACCCACCCACATCAACATCAACAGAAAAAAAAACAAAGACACACGGAACTTAATACTACCAACACATACAAAGGAAAGGTATGTAACAGATACGTATTTACTGGCATGTAGTAGATGTTTTTGAAGATTACTCTACATACTTTGAAACATCCATATGTGGCAGCAGTACGTATTTATGCACAGATTCCCTGCATAACTACTGCCATGGACAAATCAGTGTATAGCTGTGTGCAGTGGGACATAACTATGACATATGTAGCTCAGCATTAAATGTCAAACATCTGATCCATGTTATCTGCATTCTGTACAGTAGTGTGGACAATGGCTGTTTGGGGGAGTAGCGCATACAGCTATATAAACATGGATGTGACAAAGTAACACATGCATAATAGTCATATTAACGTGTAGCTTAGCATTGGCAACTGCTGTACCAGGCTAGTATGCTAATCTAGCATTTGCAGCTATATATACACCCTCTAATATTACTGTGTGCTCACATGTGACACCTGTTCATGTTGCAGCAAGGCCCAACAGGTCAGCCGTGAGGTCCAGGGACTTACAACAGTGTGGACCTTGTGTGCGTATGGCACACACATATGGAGAGATATATCTGTGTCAGATATATTAGCATCTGTACATGTGAATAGAGCAAGGGACATACTGCAACTGTTTGTGAAGGGTGGACATATATATGTTGGTGAAGGTTGGTATGTGCATATTTGTATGTAGGTTGTAGTGTATGGCAAACAAGACAGCATACAGTGCTGGTATATGACATGTGGTGGTTAAACGCTGTGGGTGTGATTTGTTAGGTTTGCAGTGTTGCAGCCAGTGAGGCCTGCTAAAGTTACATGGGCTGAGAACACCTTCAATGCATTTTGCACAAGACTGCGCAATATTATTACATAACTGTATACCTCACAACCTTTGCATAATTAATATTCCCACCATGAAAGGTGGACTGCATATGTGCCTATATGTATATCTATATGTACATCAATGGATGTTTATATGTATGTGTGTGTATATATATATATATATATATATATATATATATATATATATATATATATATATATATAGAGAGAGAGAGAGAGAGAGAGACAGAGTCATATTTACTGTGACAGATGCCTGGTGACAAAGCCATGGCCTCAAGCTCAATGTCGAAAATGCATTGGCATCCCTTTTGGTAAAACTCTGTACCCATGAACTACCACATAGGAGGTAGTCTACTTAACACCGAAAGTGTGATAAGAGACCATGGGACACAGGTGGACAGTAGTCTCCCCTTTGATAATCACAGTGCCACACTAGTCATGTAATCTGTCTACGTGGCACACCTCATCACAAAAGGTGTGTCATCCAGGGAAAAAGAGGTCAGTGTTCCCCTCTACTCATCACTCATAAAACCCATTATAGAGTACAATGCCCCTTTTGGTATGTACCTAACAAGACATCTACAGCAACTGGAAAGGCCACAGACATACCTCACAAAGAGTATTACCGGCCTCAAACAGATGCCCTATGCAGACTGTCTCACATAACCACAGCTAAACTGTATCGCATACCGTCTACCCAGAGGTGACCTCTGCCTAACATACAAAGCTATGTCAAACCCAGAGCTGTTGGACATGCTCCACGTAAACAGATCACAATCCCTATGAGCTACACGCTCTAGGGACCTAAACCTTGCCACCCCAATATACAGAGCATGCTGGAGGCATAGATTCCTATCTCAGAGACATCCCATACTCTGGAATAAACTACCTATCAATAGCAAACAAAGCTCCTCATTAGCACTCATCATTAATAATCCTGATGATTGGATGGGAGATAGGAAATACGCACCGGGAATCACCTCTGTGGCTCTGCTTGACAGGGGCACATGAAATTAAATTACATGGGTGTCAAAGGTCAGGTTACCGTATGTCTAGGCTTCTATAGGCCCTAGGGCCAATAGCTTAACACCTACCTATGAACAGATACACACCCACGTGTACATGTTGCAATAATTGCTATGTGAGGTTGACTGAGTGTGATGGTGAATGTGTTGGTGAATGTGTCAAAGTTGTGTATATGTGTGATACCTTAGTGGGAAACTGTTTCTGTCATGGTATTTTGTGTCCTAGCTCTGATCCCAGCAAAAGATGTGTATGCTATTGCTAGGCAGGAAAAAGCAGTATGGCATACAGTCTGACGTAGTCCCTTGGTGTTGACTGTGGTGTGCCATTGTAGGCTAAAGCAGTACATGTATGCTTAATGATTGGTACTGCTGGTGAATCCAAATCCCGTATGAACTGTAGTACTACCTGAAGCTGTAGGCCTAAACAGCACAGTATGGTGTATGTCCACATTGCTTGGAACCACTGTTTTGTGTGTTCCCTGTAGTCCTCACAGATTACATACCTCAGGCATAAGGTTTTGTAAGTACTGACACACAGTACTGTATGGTACACAGGTAAAGCTCATCTGGGTTGCCATACCTTTGTGTCTTGTATGTATGTCTGATGTGTGTGTGTGGGTATGCCTGTAACATGCCCTTGGTCATATGTGTGTTACAGGATATAAGTGCATATCTAGCAACATGTATAGTCTAGTACAGCAGTATGCCACCTATATTCACGAATGTGCACACATGTTAGGCAGGGGTTTGCCATCAACAACTAGTGTGGTATACTGGTAATACTGTAACTGGACTTTACACTCATTGCAATGGATGACATATTTCTTTATGCATTAGCTTGATATATACCTCCTGTGGCTAGGTGGTGCATTGTGTTGCATACAGTGTGCCGTGTACTGTTGTATAGTCTTACATACTGGTTTCTCTTTGTTGCTGTGCAGAACATGGTTTAATATATAGAGCATGCCAGGCACTGTCAGGCAGTTGTCGGTTGAGCACTGATATGTGGTATTGAAAGTGTGTATCCTCTGACAGCCAATAGGTTGCTATATATGGCAGTTCAGTGATATCTGTACTTTAGAATGTTAAGTGTGCCACATGACTTGCTCACACATATTGTTTCATTGTCTTACAGGTTCATGGCCTACTATCGCAACCCAACCTATAGTCCTGCTGAGGATGAAGTAATAACAACCAGTCTGGTTCAGCACTACACCCTGCTTTTCTCAAGAACCAGCCAGGACCAGCATGAGTGGACTGCACTGTGGCAAGATGTTGTCCGTAGGGTAAATGACATAGGTATGCATAACCGGACATATGAGCAGGTACGCCATCACTGCAGTGATTTACTTAGACATGTCCGGCAGCATGCGTCTGATGTCCGTAGACAACAGCTTGCCACAGGTGGTGGGGTTACCATCCACCCCCCCCTCACCAGAGTGGAGGAGCTGCTCCTGAGCCTGGTGGCTCCTGGCCAACAACAACAACAGCACACATGTATAATCATGGAGGCCAGAGCCACCCAGCAAGTTCACACGGAGCGTGCAGGTAACATGGCATATCTGTAGACTACTGTTACCTCAATTGGTAGATCATGCATATGTGAGATGTGTACTGTGTAGTTAGAAGATGTGGAGCCTGGTGCTGTGCAATACTGATAATTTGGAACATAATCTGTAGGCCTGTGACTGTCAACCATTGTACTACTGTAAGATTGCAAACCCACAGTAGCAATGCCACAGTTGTTGCCACTGACAAACTGTCTCATATCCTTGTAGGTCCCTCTGGTGTGACAGGAAGGCAGCAGACCCATGCTGGTGAGTGTGTTCTACATTTAATATTGCAAATAAAATGTGCATGTCATAAGTAAGGTGTAGGCCATGTACACATGTAACACACCTACGCATAATGCATGCTGTGCATGTTTGCTGTGAGACTATGCACATCTCAGTAACGTGAGTAGCTGCCTCAAACACATGCAATACACAGAGCATCCCAAACAATTGTGGCTACACTGTAGTGGACATTGGATAGGCAGAGTCGATACACATGCACACAACATACACAACTTTGTCATATGCAGTACACGTTAATATGCTACACATGGCATTTTCAGACACCCGCTGTAAGGTCGCACTCCAGTATCCCAAATCTCATCCACACAGCACACATAATATACCTGAGGGGTAGAGGCCTATCATGGGGCAGTGCAACACTCTTCAACACACAACACATTCATGTTAGGTAATGCGATTGGGCACCTTACAAACCCATGTAACAACTGGCTGTGAAATGGTGAATGTAGCCATGGTACTGCAGTTCAGGTACAGCATGATAGTTGCCAGTCTGGCACACATTAGTAGCCTTGAGTGACCACATGATGCTGAATGATGATGGCTCATGGTACTACACCCCATCCAGTTACAGTAACCACAGTACTACACATAGCATTCATTGCTAGACACCTCAATGTTGTGTGTGCGCAAACATATGCACCAATACATAAGATGCATAGCAATCACCATTTGCACAAAGTGACACATATATGTCTTGTAATGCTATTGAATGTATAGGTCACATGGCAAACATTGGGCATGTGTGATGTTTAATGTTGCAGTTGTGTTGTAGCATGCCATGTCATGGCTGACACTGGCATGTCCACAATATGTTCTGCACTCACCATAACCACTGTACAATGGCTATGTTGAGCAATGGTATTCCATCAGGTATACATGCACCACTCATCCTGTGTGTATACATAACATGCATGAGCTAAACATGTGTCCATAATTATCTGCTAAAGACACAGACACTCTAATCAGAAATGGATATCTATGTGACACACAGATACACATCCAGCCATGGTATGTATACCTGTGAGTGATGGTGCACAGGACATTGAAGAGCTTTTAATACTTGCACAGCAATGTTGTGTCCATGTACACATTGCGTTCCAGGGTGAGGCCAATCACTGAACAACAACACACATGCATCAAAGCCATGTATACTGTTATTAGCAAGGACTGTCTACACTCATACTGCATGCTGTTTAGCAACACACGCCCTGCATGCTGGCACGTGTGAGATGACTGTTTGGCTTGTGATACTGTACCCCACCATCAACCGCTATTGAGTATGTTCTGGATTGCTGGTGGTGTGTGTGTGTGTGTGTGTGTGTGTGTGTGTGTGTGTGTGTGTGTGTGTGTGTGTGTGTGTGTCTGCTTTAGTGAGGAGTGTATTTGTGTGCGTGTGTGCATGTGTGCATGTGTGCATGTGTTCATGTGTGCATGTATGCATGTGTTCATGTGTTCATGTGTTCATGTGTTCATGTGTTCATGTGTGCATGTGTGCATGTTTTCATGTGTGCATGTGTTCATGTGTTCATGTGTGCATGTGTGCATGTGTTCATGTGTGCATGTGTGCATGTGTTCTGACATCATGTACAGGTCGTAAAGTGTGTTTCCTGTCTTCCTCTCACAGGTGCTGAAGTTGGGCTGGTTCACTGCAGCAGGGAACCTGATGTCACTGACACAAATAGTGATACTGCGGATAGGTGTGTTGAGGCACAGGCATGTTTGCCAGGGTCTGTTGTTGGGCCACCAATCGACAGTACACAAGTGTCCACCCTATCCATGCACACAGTCATACTGCTAATACATCCATCACCAATGCCCTTTGCTGAGGGACGGTGTACAGTCGGCATTGGCCAGGACAGTGTGGTATCTATGGCACATGCATCCCGACACAGCAACCATACCCAGATGTCTGGAACGGTACCACATAGGCAGATGTCCAGGGGTTCTAATCGAAGCACTGCTGGTCGTCATGCCCCTGGCAGATGTGCCACAGGTCTTACAACCTCACGCATGTTCCAGGCTGTCATGGAGGCACAGGCACATATGGAACGGTACACCAGACAAGGTCTAAGGGTACAGAGGGCACATAACACCACTTTAAATGACAGTATCCGTGACCTAGCAGGTGCCATCCGTAATTACACTGAGGTCACTGATAGACGTTGGGGTGAGACATTAGATGTCTTCCGCAATGTCATGTCCATTTGTCAGGACAGTGCTGGATGGTTGAGACATCGACATGGATGTATGCCAGCAACATCAGCAGCTGGCAGTCACCACAGACGTCCCTCAAGTCACAGCCGCTCCCGTAGTGCCAGTACCAGCCCCAGCAATGTTGGGGGTGGGCTGTCCATAGACCGTCCTAGAAGACCATGTGCACATGACTCTGGCCAGTCCCAGCAGGGATCTGGGTCCAGTGTACATATGTCTACCTCTGAGAATAGTACCCAGTCTGGCTTAGTACCTGATACTGTCAGTAGCACCCCTGCCAAGCACAGGTACCGTATCCATGGCCAGAGACGGTGATCTGTAAAGCCTGGCAGGTGCAGTCTGTGGCTGTCCCACAAATCCTCGTATATGGCAGCCACATGGTGGAACTGTGTGCATGCAGACACACACACACATAAACCAGACACCTAGGGCTAACACATACCTGCACACATTACATCAACATTGGCCCATAACAGTACTCTTGGTCCTCACACACACACACACACACACACACACACACACACACACACACACACACACACACACATACATGTCGATTGTATGGCTCAATGTAGGCCTCTGGCAAACCAACAACACACCCTGTGCATATGATGAAACCTGTGCCACCTCCTGTCATCTGTAACATTGATGCAGGAACAGGATAACATGGTGCTGATGCACAGGGTGACTTTATAGCAGTATAGCAATGTTAGCATGTTGTCAGCAGTAAAGTGTAATGATATCCTTGAAGGTGTAGCTGAGCAGGCATGATGCATTAAAGCTATGATTGTCAATGTAGTATTGTTTACACCAGTGTTAATTCCAATAGTGTATTGTCTGCCCACGTGCCACTTGGCTGATGTATGTAGTATTGGCAGCATGTGTTAGAGAGTGGATAGTACGTGTGGGATGTGTGCAGCACAGATTTTCAGGTGTACATTTGTAAACATGGTGGAGGTGCACTGTCTGCATGTACGTGCATAGTGGACACATGGGCAGGGTGACATGCCCTGTATTACACAGTGTTAACACTCCATAGTTTCTATTGGTGGCCAGTATGCATTGTACTACACATATTTTGGAACTTTGGTGCACATGTGTGTATGACATGGTTTGGCACTGCACTGTGGGTGATACTGTTACTATCTGTCATTGGTTTGCATTCTGGTAGTATACATAACCTCAACAGCCTGACCATAAACAATCGTTAGATGATGTCTTGACAACTGACACACAGATGTAGGACACACAGTAACATTTGGATCCTTCAGGTACTATACTATGCCAGTAACCAGTGGTATTCACCTGAACCCATTCCTGGGACCACTCCTGTTTGGCATATAGCTCTCTTAGGTACAAGCAAACACAGTAGGGATATGTCCGTCCACGTCTGGAAATGCATACTGTGGCCTATAATGCATTCTCCAGATGACACACACATCCTCCACAAGGGTATCATACAGACAGATACCTGTTGTCAAACCCATGCTGTAAAGCTATAAGCCAACTAAAGCATAGTCATCCACCTTTACAAAACATAGTATCCCGACAGTACCACATAGGTAGTAGCCCCCAATATGTTGAACAGGTAACGATGTGTACATACAGCCAAGTGTTACGTCATCTCTCCTTTGGTAATCACATTTCCAAAGGTATTTTGAAATCCCTCGGTGGATCACATAAGCAATAAGGGGTCTGCATGCATATCCACAAAGGTTGTTGTACATCTATAATGAATAGCCATCATTGACAGACTTTGCTGTGTTTGAACAGGTCTAAAATATACCTCAGGCATAAACCCTCACTCACACTATTCAATAGAAACCGTAATGAGTGTGTGTGACATAGATGACCTAGGCCAGGGATCACTGCAGTGGCTGGGCTTGTCACAAGCATACAGATGGGACCTAAGGTCTGGAAAGTGGCAGCACACTCTGGCAAATATAACAGATGTGTTCATGGAGAAAGCAGGGTTCCCACCTATGAAATAATTGAGGTCACATGTACGTATATGTATTTGCCACACAGCTACCTGACGTGCAATGCACATACTGTTGTCATAGTGATATGTCATACAGTAGTAAAAGCAAAACCCACAACACATTGACCAACAGTGTCATACACTCACCAAGTGCAGGATTCAAACCCCTACCTAACTACTTTATGATAATACCGCAGTACACCTTAACACAACGTGCTATACACATTAATGGAAGATTTCCTTTCTACAGGTATATTTGTAGGATGGTGACATCATCAGACTTGACAAAGATAAGTATACCACTTTTAAGGTGTTTTAGTAGTCTCCAAAAAGGTTGGTTATCTCCAAGGAGACACACACACACACACACACACACACACACACACACACACACACACACACACACACACACACACACACACTTGTCAAGTGCAGGATTCAAACCCCTACCTAACTACTTTATAATATTAGAGGAATACACATTAACACAGCACGCTATACACTACTGGGAGTTTTCTGTTCCACAGGTATATTTGCAGGATGGTGACATCATCAAACTTGACAAAGATAAGTATACCACTTTTAAGGTGTTTTAGTAATCTCCAAAAAGGTCGCCCTTCTCCAAGAAGATCACACACAAACACACACACAGTTGTCAAGTGCAAGATTCAAACCCTTCCCTAACTACTTTATAACACTAGCAAAGTATGCATTAACACAATGCGCGATACACACTACTGAGAGTTCTCTTTTCCACAGGTATATTTGTAGGATGGTGGCATCATCAGACTTGACAAAGATAAGTATACCACTTTTAAAGTGTTTTAGTAGTCTCCAAAAAGGTTGCTCCTCTCCAAGCAGACAGTCAGAAACACACACTTGTCAAGTGGAGGATTCAAACCCTTACCAAACTACTTTTTGATACTAGAGGAGTACTCATTAACACAACGCACTTTACACATTACTGCAGGTTCTTCTTTCCACAGGTATATTTGTAGGATGGTGACATCATCAGACTTGACAAAGATAAGTATACCACTTTTAAGGGGTTTTAGTAGTCTCCAAAAAGATTGGTACGCATTTACACTATGCGCTATACACATTACTGTGAGCTATCCTTTCCACAGGTATATCTGTAGGATGGTGACATCATCAGACTAGACAATGTGGGTTACATTAGGTGACATTAGGTGGGCTACATAGAAGGAATTTCTAAACACGTTGGCCATGTGATCATCAAAAGAGAGTTTGCTATCTACCTGGGTCCCCAGGGCCATAATTACTTTCTCCATACATACTGGATTACCACCGATGTGGTAATTTGTGTGCGCTTTATTTTATCCAAAGGGGATGACTGTGCATTATTTGGCATTCTGTTTGAGGGCATTGTTTTGACACCAGGTATCTGTCTCTGTAAGACCCTTCTGGAGGATGTCTGTGTCAGCCGTAGAGTCGATTATGGACCACATTTAGCAGTCATCTGCAAACTTGTTCAACCATACTCCTCCCATGCTTGCCTGTACCTCTGAGCAGTATCTGCTGAACAGGTGGGGTCCCAAGACCAAGATCTGTGGGATGCCATTTCTGACTGGTTTAGAGTTGGACATGGCACCCGCAACTCTGAACATGTGTGTTTGATCTGTGAGCCAGTTGGCCACCCATCCTGTGACATAGCTGTTAATGTTCAAGCTGGTAAGCTTGTCCATGATGACAGAGTGGGGAATGGTGTTGAAAGGCCTTAGTGAGGTCCAGGTGGGCTGTGTGGACTACTTTCACCTCCATCTATGTCCTTGGTAACTGTTTCAAATAAGTCAACTAGGTTTAGGAGGCAGGATCTCTTTTTACAAAGCCAAGTTGGGTAGAGTCCAGTGTCTGGAGGTCCCCAATGTCTCTGTTTATGGGTTCCATGATAATTTGCTCCATAGCTTTGCAGACCAGGCTAAGCAGGCCTATAGGGCAATGGTTTCCAGGTTCTGTTGTGGCACCCCCTTTGTGGAGCTGGATGACTGTTGCTGTATGCCATTCTTTGGGTACATAGCCTGTGGTAAGGTTGGGTGTGGACAGTGAATGTAGGTGAGGGTGTAGTTCCTTTTGGAGCTGGTGTAAGACGCAGCCTGGGACACCATCCAGTCCCATTGATAATGTGTTCTTAGCTTTGGAGAGGGCTGTTTTTACCTGCATGTCCATGAAGTCTGGGGCTCTGCATTCTTCTGGGATGGACACAGGCCTTTCTGGGGGTGATGGGGGAGGGAGTTTGCACTGAACTTGTCCCCCAGGATGTGGGCAATGTAAGTTGGTTCAGTGTATTTCTTGCCATTTTGCAGTAGCTGACAGCATATTTGGAAGTTGCCACCTAAATGTTTGGTATAGCTAACAAAGGCTTTGTGGTTGTTATTCTTACATTCCTTGGCAATTTGTCTTTAGAAACTGGCCTTGGATTATTTTATGAGCGATCATTGTGTCTTCCTAATAATGATCAGTGATGCCTTTCCTTTTGTGAAGTTTGCTCTATCATGTGTTCGTTTCCTCCTTCTGTTGTATAGTTTATTTATGGGTGATGACCAACAGATTGGTTTCTTATTTTTGGAGGAGTGCATCTTGGTTTTATTTAGAATGTCTCGATCCATGCATCCCTGTAGATGCTCATAGAATGCACTTGTAAATGATTTGGCAGATTATATAGCATTATCCTATAGCAAGGGGGCTTTGGAACTTTCCACTTTGGTCTTGGGAAGTGTGCAGTTTGCTTTTGAAAATGTCTTCACAGTGGTTTCCTTGACTGGGGGTGTGGGGCGGGATGTGGATGCCCAGTGTGATTACTTTATGATCTGATATTACCAATGAGGGGTTTATCTCTGTTGTGGAACACTGGTACCCCATGTTGGTGATGATCAAGTCCAGTATGTTGTCACCTCTAGTGGGTGTGGTGACCAGCTGTTCCAGGGCATTTGAGTTTTTAAACTCTAGGAAACATTGGGCAAAGGACGTTGTGCACGAGTAATTCTCCCACTCAATGTTTGGGTAGTTGTAATCTCCTCATATAATGGTGTTTGATAGGACCTTTATATTTTCCACTGTTCTCAGGCATACTGAGTGAGGTTCCTGAGACAAGGTAGGTGATCTGTAGCAGGCTACAATCTGATAAGCAGTTTTGCCCAATGTTAGTTGCACTTGCATGGTCTCCAAGGTCTCATGCTGTGCCACTAACCTGAAGGTGTGGGTATCCATAAGGTAAATGGATACACCCCTTCCTTTTGTATTTCACTTGTGGTTTTGGGGACGAAGATCAGAGGGATTGTGAGTGTTTTATGTGGAGCATGTCCAACAGCTCTGTGCTTGACATAGCTTTGTATGTTAGGCAGAGATCACCTCTGAGTAGGTGATATGTGAGAGAGTACAGCTGGAGCATTTTGAGATGGTCTGTGTATGGCATGTATTTCAGGCCACTAATGCTCTTTGTGAGGTATTGCTGCAGGCTTTCCAGTTGTTGTAGATGTCTTGTGAGGTACATAGCAAAAGGGGCATTGTACTCTATTATGGATCTAGTGAGTGATGAGTAGAGGGGAACAATGTCCTCTTCTATTCTGCATGAGGCACCTTTTGTGATGAGGTGTGCCGCATAGAAGGATTTCTTGACTACTGTGGGGATGTGATTATCACAGGTGTGTCCACTGTCCACCTGTGACCCAAGGTCTCTTATCACACTTTCAGTGTTAAGTATACTACCACCTATGTTGTAGTTCATGGCTACAGAGTTTTTACCAAAGGGGGTGACAATGCATTTTCTGGCATTGAGCTTGAGGCCATGGCTTTACACCAGCCATCTGTCTCAGTGATGCCCTTTTGTAGGATGTCCACATCTTTAGTATTTACAATTATGGCTCCTAGTTTGCAGTCATCTGGAAACTTCATTAGCCACAGACCTTCCATGTTAAAGTTTACTTCAGGGAAGTACATACAAAACAGGACAGGACCCAGGACTGAACCCTGTGGTACTGCAATCATCACTGGTCCAAAGTCATACTTGGAGTCTGCTACATTCACAGTGTGTGTTCTGTCAGTGAGCCAGTTGGCAACCCATCTTGTGACATAGCAACTTATACCTAGTTTAGTGGGTTTATCTATAATTCCAGAGTGTGGGATGGTGTTGAAAGCTGTGGCAAGATCTACATAGGCTGTGCGAACCACCTTACCCTTGTCTATGTTTCTGGTGACTGCTTCAATGTCATCTATCAGGTTTAGGAGACATGATCTGCATTTTACAAACCCAACATGGTTGTGGTCCAGAGTTTGAAGATTACCAATGTCTTTTTTTATAAGTTGTATGATGATACATTCAATGGTCTTGCAGAGCAGGCTCATCAGGCTAATGGGGCGCTAGTTCCTGGGGTCCGTGGTGTCTCCACCCTTGTGTAGTGGGACAGCCATCACTGTGCACCATTCAGCAGGCACAAAGCCTGAGGTGAGGCTATGACTGAATATGGTACGTCAGTGTGGTGCCTGTTCATTCTGTTGTTTGTGTAGAACACAGCCTGGGAAGTTATCTGGTCCCATGGATGCTGTGATACTGGCTTCGGAGAGTGTTTTTTACCTGTGCAGCCATGATGACAGCAACTTTGCAGTCTTCCATTATAGAGATTTACTCTTTCATGGGTGAGAGGGGGGTAAAGTTAGAACTGATCCTATCTGCCAGGATGTTGGCAATATCAGTTGGGTCTGTATATTTAGTGCCATTGAGCTGTAACTCAGAGCAGATCTGAGTGTTGCCATGACATGGACCTATCTGCTGGGCAGAGATCTCCTGAGTAGACAGTATGCAACAGAGTACAGATTGAGTTAAATTCAGTCTTGCTGTATGGGGCAACTGTTTGAAGCCAGTAATCCTCTTGTTGAGGTACTTCAGTGGTTTTTCCAGCTGCTGAAAGTGCCTAGTCAGTTTCATTGCAAGTGTGTTGTGGTACTCTCTGATGGGTCTGATGAGTGATGAGTAGAGGGAACCTCCTTTGACCTACATGCAAAGACATTGGCAGTTTGTGGGAACACATGGCATGATTTTCCAACCAATTTGTGAATGTGTTTCTGGAAGTAGAAATGACTATCCACATGTGTCCATAGATCCCTTATTATCACCTCCATATTTAGGGTGTTGGCACCTATGTGGTATTTGTATGACTGTAGTTCGAGGCCATAATTTTGACACCACATCTGTCTGACTGAGACCCTTTTTAAGGATGTCTTTGTTGTCCCAAACATCGATTATGACAACTTTTTGGCAGTAATCCACAAACTTTTCTAAACATAGCCCTCGTGTATTTGACTGTATTTCTGAAAAGTACACACCAGACAGGAGGAGTCCCAGGACTGAGCCATGGGGGACAGCAGTTGTTACCAGCTTGTACAGGAGACCACAATTTTTACCTTGCGTGATCTATCTGTGCCCCAGCTGGCAATCCATCAAATGACAGGCATATTTATGCACAGGTTGTTGATTTTGTGGATATGACATGTGTCTGGAATGTTGGAAAAGTGCTTTTCAAGGTCTATGTGGAACGTGTGTAGCTCATTTCATTGATGTATGTCCTGGGTGACTGCCTTGAAAACAGTCTAGCAGGTTTGGGAACCATGATCTGCCCCTGACCAAACCAAAATTGGTAGGGTTGGGTGTTTGTAGGCTCCCAATAGCTCTGTTTATGAGTTCCATCATGATGGGCTCCATGGCCTTGGAGATCAGGCTTAATAGGCTTATAAGACAATAGTTCCCATGGTCTGTTGTGCACCAACACTTGTGGAGTGTGCCAAACGTTGCTGTAACACATTCAACAATTTCATATCCTGTACAGAGGGTGAGGCTCAACAGACTGTTCAGGTGCAAGGTGTGTTTGTTCTGGAGTTCACTTATGACACAGCTAGGGGAAACAATGTAATCCCATAGATGCCATGTTTTCAGGTTGGGAAGGAGCTGTTTACCCATTCTATATGTGATATCTGTGCTTTCACAATCTCCAGGTATGATGATAGGGCCTTTTGTCAGTGAGAGGGGGGGTATGTATGTATATATGAGCCTGTCTGACAGGATGTTGGTAATGTCAGTCATTTACAGTTTGCACTGACTCAGGACATATAAGGGTGTACATTGCTATTTATGACATAGCGGAAGGAAGTGTCATGGTTCTCTATGGATTCCTTCAGAGATTCTTTTGCCAGAACATGGATTGGATAATGTTTGGAGTGCACATTGTTTATTGATGATACTGATTGCAGGTTTATTGATCTTCTTTGCTTTTTCACTTTCTGTGAACAACTTAAGTACTTGTGATACATAGTTTGATTATGACAGGGTTCCAATATATTATATGTGTCTGTTTTCATATAACTGTGTGCACAAGGCAGGATTGGTGAATAGTGACAGGTTCCTGGGGTAAAACATGCAACTGCCAGATATGTGTGGCCCACTGCTGTACTCAGACATGGCCTAAGTGTGAGAGCATGCCCACTATGACCTTTCAGTATGTTGTTGCCTGACATTTGCTTCATTTATTTGTGTGTGAGCATGCCCAGTATGACCTTTCAGTATGTTGCTGACTGAAATCCACTACATTTGTTGAAGTGTGTCAGCACGCCCGGTATAGACATTTATACTATATGTGTGTGGAAAATCAAGTTGTATTTTTACTGCAGGGCTCACCTTTGTGTCAAAAATCAACAGGGATCATGCTGTGCCTGCAGGGCCTCCATGAGACACTTTGCATAGACTTATCAACATTTCTACATACAGCTATTCTTTGTACATTTCTACCCAGGGGCACACCTGATTGTTACTGTGGGTGTACATAGGATGAGGGGTTCTCCTGACACTTATACACATTTGCTAGGCCTGCACTGCTGTGTAAGGTATACCATTTCAGTCTGTACTGTTGCCTATCGTACTGGCTTGAGGTATACTACTGTACTACAGATCTTAGCGTCTAATGTCACCTATGTTAGATTGCAACTTCATAGCCTACCCAACCCACATCACACCACCTGGCCTGCTGTTCTCTGTCTGCATAGGCCTGTGGGGGAGGTTACCCATATGCCTCTTTAGGGGCATGATACAGAATTTCTTTGTGTTTGCATTACTGTACAATTGTCCTGCTGTGTCTGTGCCAGTGAAATGCTGTCATGGCTTAGTGGTTCAGTACTGTGACTATAGTGCACAGTATCCTGGGTTCGAACCCTGTCACTGCTTTTTATTTTCATGCTGGGCAGACCAGACTGCTTAAGGAACAGTAAAGCAAATATGAGCATGTTTACCGGACTTTGCTCAACTTTGGCCGACTTTGCTCGACCTTGCCCAGCATTGCTCAATGTTGCCCGACGTTGCGCTAGTTAGCGCGGGCAATTTTGTTTACATATACTAAATAGTGGTAAAAAGCTGCTTAGCACTGCTTTATATTGCTTAAAACATGGCAATCATGCCTCGGGTGGTGCTACAGGGCTGCCTATGTCGGATGCACATAGTACACTCCCTATACATGTTTGAAAACAGGTAGTGTCAAGTTAGGCATCCCTTTTATTTTATGTGAAAGTCAGAGAGAGGTATAATTTTCAGGGTTCCTACTGGGCCAGTGTATGTGCTATGCGTTGCCTCTTTGCCAAGGCCAAGGCATACTGGGCATGCCTCCTTCTGCCCACTGGAGCAGGCTCAGGTTGTTCCTCCTCCGAGTTACACTCTGCCTGTGATGGCCTTGGCAACGATGGGGGGCTGTTTGGCCTTGCCCCATGCTGTTCCTGCTGCAGCTGTTTTTGCAGGATCATATTGTGTAGCATGGCACATACCATGACAATTTGGGTACATGTAGTTGGTGAGAACTGCAAGGCTCCACCAGATGTGTCCAGGCACTGGAACCGTGACCTGAGCATCCCAAACACATGCTCGATTACATTTCGTGTTTGTGCGTGTGCCTCATTATGGAGTTCTTGTTCAGGTGTGTGTGCATTTCTGATGGGTGTCATCAGCCACGGCTCCAGTGCGTATCCAGCATCCCCCACTAGGTGACCATCAGGGATATCCCCACTGGCAAATGTCTGGTACAGCTGCATCAGATGCCAGATATGGGAATTGTGGTAGTTTCCAGGGCAGCCAGCATACACACTCAGTATTATGCCCTGGGCATCGCACACAACCTGGCAGTTGATGGAGGGGAAGCCCTTGCAGTTGATGTAGGCCCTACCCCGCTCACCGGCTGGTGCTTTGATTTGTATGTGCGTGCAGTCAATTGCACCTACTACCTCAGGGTATTCCGCTATTTGCTGGAAAAGATGCATATTGCTGGCCAATGCCTCACGGGAATTAGGGAAATATACATAATCACCAACATGTGCTGACATAGCATTCAGGAACTGGTGCAGTACCCTGGATGCTGATGCCTGTGAAATTCCCATCATATCACCAGTTGGTCTCTGGAAGGTACCTGTTGCTAGTATTCTTAGGCCAACACATACCTTGGTTTCCACTGGGATGGATTCCCCTCTGTTGGTTCTGTGTGTGAGACATGGCCTGCACAGCTCAACAGTTTGCTGCAGGAGGTCTCTGTCCACTCTATAGCGCTCCACTATCTCCAGCTCATGTAGCCCCTGGTAGGTTACCCTGGGTCTGTACACTCTTCTCCATCTCCTCACTGTGGGTTGCTCAGCAGCATTCGCAATGGCACCACCCTCAGCATCTTGCACATGTTGGCTTATAATAGCAATGGCAGCCCCTAACATTTTTTTGTCTGAGTTAAGCTTTTTAAGTTTTCACTCTTTGTATACTGCAGTGTTGCAGTGTTTTTGAGAAAAACATGGGGGAATGTTGTTTGCAGAGTTTTAAGTGCTGGGCTGGGCTGGGCTGGGCTAGTGTACTGCCTGTGTAATTGGCTGATTCTGATTTATTTCACCTGGCAGCTCTGCTAGTTCTCCTTGGTTAACTTCCTACTACTTCTTTTCCTTCCTTTTCCCTTTCTGTTTCCACAAGGGTCAGTGCCACGCAAACAAGTGCAAACACATGCACACAAGCGCACATGCACACACACAGGCTTACACAGGCTTAAATGGGTGCACACGTGCGCACACAGGTTTACACAGGCTTAGACGGGTGCACATGCATGCACACAGGCTTACACAGGCTTACAGGCGCACACACGCGCGCACACGGTGTAAGCACGTTTGCAAGAAATTTCAGATATATCCATGGTGTACACCTTAGGTTTCTGGGTTTCAGCTAGGACAACTGTAGACACGCCTTTTCAATCCTGAGCAACTCATGTCAAACACAAGCCACTCTGCTCCAATAAGCTTACAGTCTTTCAGACATACCCCTCATGATGTCACCTATCTTCTACTCTACTACTCCCCTACTCCTACACTTACACTCTAGGGACATGGCTCACATGCCAGGGAAAATTGGGATTCACTATCCTTATCCTCATTTGCATAGGATTGCCTACTAATGCTTGGTTACATCTCTCAAACTGAGCTTCTCCCCTTAGCAACCACTACTCAGTAGCCATGTTGTCATCAGCCTGCCATTCACCTGCATGGCAGAATAATCTTTTTATTAAACATGCCTAGTTTTGGCTATTTTTTAATTATTTTCTGGTTTTTAAAGCGCCGCACGTTTGCGCGGCAGTGCGCTATGCTTAAACATTGGAGATCGGGGAAAAAAAATAAAAATTAATTTTTATAAATTTTCAACCTATAAAAATGCTAATGGCCTTATATTTGGCCATTGGCATGCTTCCTCAACTGGATGCATCCTTTATTTGGAGCTGTCATAGCTCTGTTTAGCTATTTGCAGAACGGTACTCCATTACCAACGGAGTACATTTCTGCAAATAACGCTGCTCTTCCACGGACAGGTTAGTGGTTCCTGGATCACAAATTTACCTCATTTGCATACATTTCAGCAGCAAATGAGGTAATTTGCATACCATAACACTGTCCGTGCAAGAGTAGTTTTAGGAGCTCTCATGCACACCCCTGCCGGCTATTGCTGAATTGCTCGGCAGACATATTGCCTGTCTGACGACTTACACTACTCTTAGACTATGTGCAAGCCTTCATGAATCTGGCCCAACAATTACTTATTCGATTTATTTATTTGACATTTGTTGACTGGAATAGTCTGACTGAGCCAGCGCCCACACACACACACACACACACACACACACACACACACACACACACACACACACACACACACACATCTCTTTACTGTACATAATTCCAGTTTATCTCAGTCAATAATTATTTGCATCATCTTGTGTTGTTGTGTACTATTTCAGGAATTACAATATCCCTGGATGCATCTTAAATAGTATGAAACATAATTTAACAACCCTCCTAACAAAACTGTTCAACCTCAGCCTCTATACAGGCTTTGTACTAAGTATATACAGAACAGCTACTGTCACTCTCCTACATAAGGGAGGACCTTCTATAGACCCAGACAGTTACAGACCTATAAGTCTAACCAGCTTTATATGCAAATCAATGGAAAGACCTAACATGGAACTAACTGATAAGGATATAGGGAACCTTTAAGCACTGGACAGATCTCAGTTTGGATTTGTCAAGGGCATGTCACATTTACTCATCCTGGTGGACTTTTTAGAAAAGGTCACCCAAACAATGGATGAAGATAAAACGGTGCACACTACATACTTCGACTTCACAAAGCTTTTGACACAGTCCATTAAGTGCTAAATAAATTGGGAAGAAACCTCTATGTCACCTGCTGGATTGCCAACTGGCTCACAGATAAGACACAGGAAATCAAAATCTGGAAAGTTGCTTCCACAAAGAGACCAGTCACCAGTAGAGTCCACCAGGGTTCTGTGCTGAAAACTCTCTAGTTTTGGCATCTACTTCTCTGAAGTAAAAGCCAATACCAAAGGGCTGTGGCTGACTAAGTTTGCAGATTACTACAAGACAGAAGCAGTCATTGAATTCACAAATGTCTTAGCCATCCTGGAGAACGGTTTGTATCAAATAAATAACTGGTGCCAAAATCAAGGACTGTAACTAAATGCCAAAAAATGCATTGTGTTGTTTGGGAAGTCACCTAACCCAGAGGACTACCACATTGACAATACACCCCTAAGAGTTGTCCCAGTTGTTCAATATTTGAGAACTTATGTGGAGAGTGACCAACATGTGTCCATTGTTATAAAAAATCCCTTCTGTATTGCACAGCTTATAATCAAAAGGATTGTGTCTAGATCTAGGGATGTCATTGTTTCCTTTACTCAGCACTCATTAGGCCCCACACTCAGAACCTTTAACAGTATAATGCCCCCCTTGGGCATGTATCTACCCAGATACATGCAGCAACTGGAATTCCCACAGAGACACCTTGCTAAAAGTATGCATGGCCTAAACAATATATCCTACATGGACTGACTCAAAGCCCTGTCACTATACTTGGTATCCTACAGACTGCTAAGACATGACTTGTATCTGGCATACAAGGCATCCTCTGACCCAGTACTGACAGATTTACTGCAAATCAACAAATGGGTAACCTGCTGGTGGATGAAGACTGAATGCTTGAACTTCAATTGCCTGAGGTTAAACCTGTGAATAAGTGGAGTTCCTCCATCAGAAATCACTGTCAGTGATTTGTGCTGATAGTGATGCCCCTCTTGGGGGACTTCCCCCTTCTTTGAATTGGTGTGACTATGAAGTTGGTTAAGTTTGAGGAGTGTGGGGGTGAGTGGGACTTGCCCTCCTGCAAAAAGCTCTTTAAAAATGTTTTTTATCAGCTCTTATTCAGCAAATGCAGTATGACAATGCCATTCCTCAGTGAATTCGCTTTTGTCTACCCTCAGTGGAAGTGCATCATCAGAGATACATGTTATAGGGATCTAAACTTTCTTACACAATATAAATAGAACAGTTTGGAAGAACAGGTTTATCTCACAGAGGATATCACCGCTCTGGAGCAGACAAACTGTCCAAATAAAACAAAGCTCATCCCGATCCATATTCAAGGGCAACTTGGATATATGAATGGGAAATCGAAAATTTACCATAGGACTGCCCCCTGTACTATGGATGGACTGAGGCAGCTCCTAAATGCATTATCTGATGTACAGGTCACCTCAAGTTATCTATAGTATGTTCATAGGTTCATAGGTGTGTAGTAGGCTAATGACCACCAAGGCCTTTTTAAGCCTAGCCATGCATCCCAAATCTCTGACAAGTTCTGGTACCTTTGATAATTGTATGATCCCAGATATTCTCACTAGGAGTATTACATAATCGTTAACCATGGAATGGGTAACGCCAATCTAACACCAAATAGGATAGGTTAATTCAAGCCACAAAAGGGAAACTGACTAGGCTAAAAATGGCCCACAAGAACAGCTAGTGTAGTACTAGGATCTATATCAGAACATCGAAGTTTTAAAACTTCGAACATTCTAATATCGACCCATTTGAGCAAATGCTAAAAATAGTGAAGCTGCAGAGCACCGAATTCTTTCCTAGGGAAAGAATTCGGTTGGCCGGTTCTGTGGCTTCACTATTTTCAGCGCTGTGGTGGAAATTTACGGGTCGGGTTCAGGTAAGTGTGCAATTGTCTGGTCGTTAGGATTAGGGTGCGGGTTAAGTGAGTTAGGTTTAGGGCACGGGTTAGGTGAATTAGGGTTAGAGCATGGGTTAGGTGAATTAGGGTTAGGGGCGGGTTAAGTGAGTTAGAGTTAGGGTGTGGGTTAGATGAGTGTGCGATAGTGACTAACTTTAGGGTTAGGGTTTGGGTTAAGGTAAGTGGATAGATAGTAGTGTATGTACAGTTTAGTGTAGGGTTAGTTGCAGGATTATAAGTGTATGTGTGGATTGATGTTTTTTAGGTGTGCTTGTGTTGTGTGTATGTGTTTCAGAACAGCAAATTTTTTCCCAAGGAAAAAATTTGCTGTTCTGAATGTTCGATATTATGTGGTTTAGATATTTTAGGTTTGATGAAATAGCATTTGCTATTTTCATCTTTCCATAGCGTGATATAAATGCTAGTACTTAAGTATAAACCTATAATGATGCAGTTTTTACTCAGTAGATTAGGAGGCGGGGTTGTGGGTGATGTCATATTAACTAACCTCAGTTAATCATTTGCTTCTGAAATGTAATCAGGTTAGAATATGTCTCATTTGCTTTAAGCATGTTCTAGTTACTCTTTATAATTTTTATAAATTCATTTGGTCCACTATTGTATTGAACAACATAAGCTTTTCCACACCCCCACAAAAACCTATTCTGGTTGTGGTTACTGTCACTGTTTTCAAATGAAAATCCCCTTCCAAGAAGGGATAAAACATCAGTACACCTTCAATTTCTTAGGGTAACACTTTTCTGTAAACATGTGTTCTAGTTTTATGCACTCCAATCTGAAGACATCATCATCGGATACCATTCTATATACCCCCAATGAACTGCCCTTTTACCAAACACTTCTTAAATGTAATGGGATGGTAACTATTAAAATGTAAATAACTGTTACTAAAAGTGGATTTTCTATATACTGTAAAGGCAAATATCTGTCATACTTGTAAATAGTTTTTTCTAAATATTTAATACTTTTTATAACAGACATGTAAGTAAAACAAAAAATTGGTTGTGGGGTGTATATAATCAATTAACACTGTCAATTTGTCTCTTTCTGCAGTCCGTATTAAAAAATATCATCCACGTATTGCAAATATAAAGAGCAGTATTGACAATAGGGTGAATTAAAAATATATTTACTTTCCCTCACAAACAAGCAAAATGCAATCTTCCCTCTAATGCCAAATGGACAGGAAATAATGTGTGTAGGCTGCAAACTTTATTAGCCATAATTGAGCTAACTAGCCATTCCCTCCCTATTTATATTATACAACTCTCAGGAAAGGGATCAAGTCTACTGCAACTTCCATTATGGGTCAGGGAGACAACTTTATTTTTATATAGAAATTAGTAAATTGCAATTAAAGTATTACCTTGCCTTTCTCCCCCAGGTTGATGAAATCATGTCAGTGTCCCTATGACGCACCTGATCATATGTCCTGCTCCCCAACAGCATTCACACCTTCCACTATCTGCTGCCAAATTTGCATTCTTCCAGACATATCCCCACCATCTCTCTTAAGCGGAAAACCACCATGTCTCCTAAAGGCTTGTAGAATTATATCATTCTCAGGGTCACTGAAGGGGGTTTGCAGGGATTGGGACGCTTCAGTGCCACAGTCCTAAGTAACATAAATTAGAAAAGAAGGATAATAAACATAAATAAAAGTCCTGTTTAGCTATAACACATAAGGAAGTATTTTTTCAGTATTACCCACTGGAGAAAAAAAAATTAAAAAATATTCAAATATAAAAAAGGATTTACGCGGTTTTTAACATATCACAGTTAGACACAAAGCAAGGTTGGATCCAAGGCACAAAGAAAGGTTGGATCCAAAACTAAGGGAGTAACAACAGTAAAGCACACCTCTGTACAATTTTCTGTGTGCCAACACAGATATGGAACTTGGCTCCCCCACCCCCCAAAACAATAAGCAAATGACATTTTGCTACCAATGAAAGGAATTAGAACTTTCAGTCATCTGTACCTGTTGCCAGCATTCCCCTAGATGTGTCTATGGGCCATCCTAGCACGCTAATACCCCTGTGTCATTGACAATATAGGGCATTTACATTTCACTGAAATAACAATAGAAGAGTGTACAGTCAAACAGTTGTAATATTTAACACTTGCAATAAAAGTAAATAAGGCTGTGCATCTGTGAAAGTAACATGCGCTGCTTAGCCAAAACACAGGAAATGGATAAACACAATAAATGTCATGTAATATACTTATCTGATAATCAGTACATCAGCTATACCTGTGAGTCACCTGTGATATCCACCATTATTTAACTATTCCTGTAGCAGCAGGTATAAGTGTAGGGCTGTAATACAGATGGTCCTGGATTCTAATGCAGGAAGTTCTACATATTTTTACTGTTGTTACAGTTCAGTTTATAGTAATGAACACGAAAATATCCAGGTATTATTTCAATATCCCTGTGGAAACAGGTATAATTGTAGGTCTGCCATACATGTTGTCCTGGTTTCTAATATAGGAAATTCCAGACATTTTTTACTGTTGTTTCATTTCACATTATATTAAATATCACTTAGAACAATTTAAACTTAATTATAAATAACAGTAAACATACATATCAGTGGATCTCATATGAATTATATATATGATGGATAAAACACCCTTGCTGTGTTTTGAAGGTTCAGGTGTATGAATGAGGGTATACTGTCTGCTATGTTTCTGTAAGTATAATTCTGCTATCTGGACTTGGATAGCCTTTACACTGCAACACATGAAAGTATAAACAAGGAGCTTGTCAGATCACACACATACATGGTTAACAGCTCAGTATGTCATCTGTATTTATAAATAATTCATGACTATGTCTGAGAAGCACTTCTTCTGTAGCAAAGATGGAAAATCACTGTGTGGAAAAAATGTTTTGTATCTTATGCATAGGTTTGAATACCACAGTGTAAAAATCAATTTTATCAGTGCATAAAGCCAAACCAAAAATGCGTCAGGTCATGAAATTTATGCCCCCAGTGCCTGCAAAGTTAAATCACATATAACAGTTACAGCAGCAAACAATCCTTCAAACTAATGTCAAGTTTCAGATTAACCTTCCAATTTCCAAATCTGCTTTCCTTTCCCTTTGGCACTGTTGTTGTCTGCTTAACATTGAGCAAACATGGCTGGCATTGTTGTTTGATTTGTGCACTGCCTGTAAATGCAATAATAAGATTTGGTGGGAAATCATTATTATCTATTGCTGTGTTTTCTGGATAGACATGTCTGGTATTCGAAGGGAAGGTGCTCAATTTAGGCAGCAAAGGTAGGGTGTTCAGGAGTCATGAATCTTTAATGTATTCCTTGTAAAGTGCCATAGCCAAAGGCTTTTGCAGGGGGGCACTACTGGCTCTCAGCATAATGCTTGGAATAGTCTGGCCAAAGCTGTAGTCAGTGAGAATGGCATTCCATACACTGAAGAAAGTGTAGGCACCACTTCAATGACCTTAAAAGATGCAAGAGGGATACACTCAACCAGTGGCTGGATGAGTTCAGAACTAGCAACATCACACAGTTGTGTAAGTATAGTACTAAAGATAATTTATAATAGATAGAAAGCTAAATATAGGCAAGACTGGTATGCATAAAGTTCTTCTGTTCTCTTCTTTTCTATACACAGCTAATGCAGAACTTGTTGTGAATAGGGAAGCCTATGCTGAGTGTCTAGAGAGACTGGGGTAAGCAAGGAGTATGTATGCAGCACAAGAGAAGTACTATTGTAGTTTTTAAATGAAAACATGTTTTTTTTTCTTTTCTATACAGTTGTAGCAAGGTATGCATGCATAGCCTAACTGTAAAACAAGCATGCATGCTTCAGTCTGAAGCACAAACCAACTTTAGGAGTAAAGTGTAAAACCATAGTTAGGCATTGTGGGTTCAAATACAACAAGTAACAAGTCTTTTAAAGCTATTACATAAATTAAATTTTACACAAGTGGCATAATGCTTGTTAACTTCAATCTGTGTAATTGGACCAAGCATATGTGCAATATCTGCACATTGCAAAGATTACTTTGAGCAGTCCATAATTATACTTTGTAGTTGTTAGAAAGTATGCTTAAATGTAAACTTCCAGAAAAATAGTTTTATTATTGTGATAATGCATTGTATGTCACATACAATGGTACTAATTGTATCTCTTTTTTTTCTCTCATCCCAACATTCATCTGTTTTTTTTTTGGGTGTGTCATCAAAACATTTCCATGTCATCCATCTCTAAGAAATCACAACATTCTTTACAGCACAGGGAGGTAGGACAACCCCAGGGGATCAGCCTGCCCTTGTCCACCAGCTCTGGCACTGATGCCCAGCAAATCTGGGACCCAATTTGGCAGTACTCCCTCTGCTGCACCCCCTCAGATAGCATTACCCTAGCAACAGGAGCCGTGGTACCCCCCAGAAGTACTGACAGAGGTGGGGATTTTATCACCCACCAGGAGATGCCAAGGTTGGCATGTAGGGTCACGCACAGAACCAATAGTGCATGCCTATGCTAGATGGAGAGGCTGCCCACCCTCATGGTCTGTAGGAGGAGAGAAGACATCAAGCACTATAGCAGCCAGTGGAGTAAGGGGACAGTGATGACAGTCCTGCAAGTGAGGTCTAGATTCTCACTGCCACCATGCTTGATGGGCATGAGTTTCTGCTGTCTCCTCCCTAATTCCAATCATGGTGTCCCCCAACCTTTTGTGGTCCTCACTGACCCTGTGTCTTGTCTTGTTTGTCCTGTTTGCATCTGCTTCATCATCTGTCCTACATCCCTGACCCAGAAATACCTACATCCCTTACCAAACATTCCCCTCTTACTGAAGTTAAAAAAAGAAAAACAGCACCTGTCCCACCCAAAAAAATATTGTCCCATGCATAGCTCTCCACTTCACACTTGTGTCTTTTTGACACATTTGATTCAGTCCAATTGATTGTACAATATGATTCTGTTGTTGTCTCCCCTCTTTGTTGAGGTGACAGTCCAAATTCAGGTAATATTCTGTACCATATTTTCAAGTTACACTGTTGAAGAAGTGCCTATCTCACTCCTGCACATTCCTATATTGTTTTCCCTTTCTTATTCACCCTGCTTGCACCCCATTTCACCGCTTTCCTATCGGCCTTATTTTAACACCTTTAATCTCGTCAAAAATATAATCACACACAACACACATAAGCAAACAAAAAGCAATGGAGCCCTTCACTTTTTTGCCTCTGTGTTTGCATGGAATTTGTCATCTAGCACCAATGCCAAGCCATGGTAAACATTTCATTGGTGTGGTTACCTCCATGCAATGTTGCTTAAACATGCTGTACTAAGGTAACACACACTAGTACACAGTGAATGTAGTATAAATAATTATTTAATTGCATTATCACTACTTATTTAAAACTATTACATACACTTGGATTCAAACCCTATATCATCTGGGCTCTAAAAGAAATGTGTCATTGCAAATACACCTGCTGCAACAGAGTTAGCTAAGCAGCAAGTGTGTTTCATACACTCAGTACTCAAACCTTTCATTATTTTATCAAGCAACCTTGCATTTTTAACTATGTACAAACAGGGAAAGCAGTGTAAATGTGTACTTTGCTTGGCAGAGCGTTATGCAAAGTGGACAATAGCATGTATTACTTTTGCTTACTGTCCATTTAGTTTTCATGTCATGAAACATAAATTTGAGAACACAAACAAAAAGAAGGCACTATCTAAGAAAATAACACATGTTTACAATGCAGCCATCTGTTACCTCCCCCATACACTGCAGTCTTGGTCTCTCAGTACTTTTTCACAAATATATCAACTACGCTACAGAAATAAATAACAAATGCTTTTTTATATACCATGCACATCTTTATAATGACAATACACATTCAGATTTTACAATACTTGTAATAATGTGTTCACCTTTTTACATATAGTTTGTAAACCTGTCTCTTAAACTATACCTGCACATTGGAAACACAACACCAAATACTGCACATTGCGCACTCATCAATCTGGTAATATGCAGAATTTTAATATCTTGTCAGTTGCACATGCCTACACATCCATTTCATGCAGGGCTCCCAACATCTTATCTCCAACATCCACTGCTGATGTCACTAACTATAAATTGTTCTGCAACCTTATAAAAGTCAGAGTTGTGCAATGGTGCTTATGTAAAGTACTAAGTTCTCTAGTCCATGTAGATAGGTAGGGGTTCTGTTCTTACTGCAGTCAACTGATATGTGTGTGTGTGTGTGTGTGTGTGTGTGTGTGTGTGTGTGTGTGTGTGTGTGTGTGTGTGTGTGTGTGTGCACTTGCTTGACATTAGAGAGAGCAGCATGTTGGACACTGCCATTACCATCTTCCTGTCAACAGACTCTGCTGATGTCATCATCTATAGCTGTCTCTCAAGCTCAAGCTTGTTCTGTTAATGTCACAGGATGGGTTAAGATCCCTAGAGTGAGTGAGTTTTGTGCCATTAGATTTGTGGATGTGAAGCATTTCCATCAGGGCATGGTCACAGAAGTCACCTCATCCTATACAATACACAGTATAGTGACAGGGCTTCCAATCTATCTACATATGTCATGGCATGGGTTGTATGTCCTGTATTTTCTTGTTGAGAAACTCCTGTGGTCTTGCCAGCTGCTGCAGGTATCAGGTGAGGTACATGCAAAAGCGAGCATTGCACTCTATTAGTGTTCTCATGAGGTTTGAGTACAGTAGTGTTATAACATCCTCACACCAGGATATGATAGCCTGACTTATGAGGTGCACAATGTAGAGGGCTTTCCTTACAACACTGAAAACTTGGTGGTTTAAGTTGTGATTACTCTCTACCTGTGTTCTCACGTCTTCCAACAGTGGATTTGACCTTAGCGGGGGTGCTGTCAATATTGTAATTAGCAGGGAATTCCACTTTACAGAAGGGAAATACAATGACACATTTTTGCATTTCTTTGTAAATTGTGTGGGTTTGGCACCAATCATTTGTCTGTGTTAGCTTCTCCAGCAATATGTAAGCATTTTGTTGGTGGACGCAGTGATTGCACCCAATATACAATCATTAACAAACTTTGTACACAACGGTTGTATACTATTGCCTGGACTTCCAAGAAATAGATTTCACACAGTAAAGGGCCCAGCACAGATCCTTCTGGTATGCCACTGGTGATGACTTTAGTGGTAGAAGTTGTTTCACCAACTTTTACAGTATGTGTTCTTTCAGTGAACCAATTGGCTAACCATCTACCGACATAAGGGTTAACCCCCAGCTTGGAGAGTTTCTCAATCATACCTGTGTAGAGGATTGTGCCAAAACCCTTGGCCATATCAACATAGGTGGTATGCATTGTCTTACCTTCATCCATCCCTTTGTTGACTGTGTTGAAATAGTCTATCTTTAATAAGCATGAGTACCCTTAATGAAGCCAAATTGGATTAGTTTGAAGGTCACCTATGCCCATGTTGATAAGGTCCATGATGATTCTTTTTATGGCCTTGCAGATCAGAGTGGTTAGACTTATAGGTCTTTCTCAGGGTTGGTTGACGGCCCACCTTTGTGCAAAGAGATTACTGCTGTTGTTTTCTACTCTGATGGAGCCAAGCCAGTTCTCAGGCTATGGTAACAGAGGATGGTAGTTTGATTTGCTAGGTCCTGTTGTAGATTGCTTAGTAAGTGATGCACACAGTACATAAATAGCTGACAACATTGATTACATGGGTTATATTAATGACAGTGTGAATTGTGCCATATTTATGCCATGCACACCTGTCAACTAGCCTGGATGTTCATAATGTCACATACAGGCATAGCAGTGTCCCTCCTAACACTTCCAGCAGATGTCACAGTGTCTGGATGGTATGCTTGATTACCCTCATAAATTGCTGACATCTCATAATAGTTGTACAAGTCTGTTAGCACAGAAATATCAATGATCACTTACAGTCACATATGTTATGTTAGAGACATGGGATTACTGGTGGTATTATTCTGATATTGTCCATGATTGTGTGTGCTTCAGTTTACTGTTGTCCATGAGCCTGCAACTGTGTGTCCCACTGGGTGGAGACCTCTGCTGACATTACACTCATATTCATATGACTCATTTTGCACATTTTCACAATATGCAGCTAACCCATATTGTAGATAACATCCCTGATAGATGTCCTCTCCATTGTACATGTCAAGATGGTGCGTTTACTTTACACCCTCAAAACACGAAAAACCTGAATACGAATCGCATGACACATAAAGAGTGAACCGTGGATATGTCGAATATACTAAAGCGTGAAAATGTAAACCTCGAACCGTCATCGTCGGCCAACCCACCACCCGCACCACACTACCTAAAAAAAACACATACATACACCAACCAAATCCCTACTTCTAACCCTAAATTAAAGCACCAAAATCTTACTGCTAACCCTACACTAACCCCACATACACAACTGTCTATGCACTACCCTTAACCTCTCCCTAACCCTAAGGTCCGTAACTACTGCACACTTCCCCTATGGAGCTATACCCAAACAAACTAAATATTCCACACACATACACTTAACAAAACCCTACACTAAACCTTACACACATTACCTACACAATACCTTACATACACTACCTGCCTATGCACTTACCTTAACTCCTCCCTAACCCTAAGGTCCATAACTATCGCACACTTACCTTAAGGAGCTATACTGTAGATGGGCCAACTATGCAATTTCAATATTTCCTCTTTCGCGGTTTCATTCGATGTATTCGCAGTTCGCTCTTTACATGTCACGTGGTTTGGATTCAGGTTTTACTGCTTTTGAGGGCTTAAAGTAGACCCCAAGATGGTCATATCACAAAGACATCCTTCTCCATTGTTGTCAACTTGTGTGACAGTCACATAGTATACATTTACGCTGTATAGTCTGTATCACGTCAATATGTGATTAGTGTTCCTGCAACAACTGTCTTAATTTAAATGTCTTCCTCTGCTGTACATTAAGATGTTTCACTTGTCCATGTTCCCTGTGCTCATTCCTACAATTCAGCTGTGTGTCACTATTCAAAACACACACGTCCTCTGATCGTGTATTTTAAATGACAGTCCATGTACCGTTAAGGAGCATTTGAACTACTTTTGTACAAGATACCTGAAATGGGATTCCACAATACTCTGCACTGTATACACTGCCCTGCAATGTGTTTGGACTATATACTTTGCAATATTATTAACCATGGTAATCACTGTGGCATTCTGCGCAACCCCACACATCTAGTTTGCCCATAGGTAAACATGTCTACTTTTGCTGCTATCTGTGTTGCTTTCCATGGTTTTCTGGTTGGCAGCACTGTTGCTAGCCATGAAACCATGCTTATTTATGTTTAAACGTGGTGGGAAGCATGAATACGTAATTAGTGCTTCTGCTCACTGTGCAAACATAAATCCACAGAGCTGACTTGAAACCACTGAACTTATTTTATTGAATTAAGCACTTCCGTCAGGCATTCGCCCCAAGACTTCATCACAATAACTGAAATTAATTAAACATCTCACTAAATATAAAAATACTCCTATCACATGTCAAAACTATACATCCCAATTGGTTAAAACCGAACACTAAAATTTAAAACCAGGTCTCCTATTCCAAGCATATTACTAATTACTAGTTAGGACATACATAATAATCTAGCAGGGTAGTTACCTTCCAATAAATTTTTGAAACACCTATCTCTCTTATATGTAAAGAACCCAAAAGTGGAAAAAAATTACTACTATGTCTTTTCCTTATAACCTCTTCAAAAATGGGTTCCATAAATGTCTTAGGGTATCCCCTCCTAATAAACATTGTCCTCAAATTCTCAACTTCTTGTAGGAAAGCCACATTATCAGATATCATCCTTGATAATCTCACACCCTGTCCTTTCACCAGAGACGTTTTCTGATGTACAGGATGACAACTGTCACAGTGCAACAGGGTGTTAGAATAAGTAGGTAGGGAAAAGACATAGTGGTCAATTTTTTCCACTTTTGGGTTCTTTACCTGATGGATTGATGGGGGGCACAGTGACTTTGGCGACTGAAAGCCAGGTTACTATCAGTAGTCCTTACACAGATGCTATAGTTCTTACTTTCAACACATTATTTTACAATATTAAGGAAGTTATATACAACAATTGGATAGTATTTGGTACAGATAATAAATGTAAAACTAGGCTAGGGGACAAACCCTGTATAGTATATAAGAGAGATAGGTGTTTCAAAAATGCATTGGAAGGTAACTACCCTGGCCAGAAAGAAGGGTATATACGTAAATGTGGAAGGTGTGCACAGTGTCCCCTAGTATTAGAAACCAATATGTTTTATATCAGGGGATATGGAAAAGTTTTTTTGGCTAGGAAATACAATTGCCAGACTAAATGCCTTGTTTATATTGCAATTTGTCAAGTGTGTGAACAATTTTATATTGGCAAAACTATCAATATGTTACACAAGCGTATTTATCAGCATACGTATGATATCAGGAGGGCCAATATAAAAAAATGCTCTGGCTAGGCATATTATAGAGTATCCACAGCATACTTTTTAATTTTCTGTTTTGGAACAAGTATGTCTTGAAGGGACCAGGGGTGGACCTGTTGCATTATTTCTTGAATACAAGGAATTACTCTGGCAATTGAGATGTAATGCTACCAACAGTTATGGATTAAATGATACATTATCCATTTCAAGTTATTTAAAACTTAAGTCTGATTTTCACTTGTAGTTGCATAGAATAAACATGTACTGGTTGCATTAATATAAATTTGCATCTACTGCTTTCATGATGATTTTGGTTATAATGTTTTTATCTATACTCGGGAATTTATTGAATTGCTAATTACTTGTTGCAATATTATATAAATGTTGCTAGATTATTATGTATGTCCTAACTAGTAATTAGTAATATGCTTGGAATAGGAGGCCCGGTTTTAAATTTTAGCGTTAGGTTTTAACCAATTGGGATGTATAGTTTTGACATGTGATAGGAGTATTTTTGTATTTAATGAGATGTTTAATTAATTTCACTTATTCTGATGAAGTCTTGGGGGGAACGCCTGACAAAAGCGCTTAATTCAATAAAATAAGTTCAGTGGTTTCGTCAGCTCTGTGGATTTATTTCTGAGTTTGGAACTGTTCACTGTGCAAACATATAAACTCCATGTAGGTTTCATGCATTTATTGAATCCCCAGTAAATGTGTCATGTAGTCTTTTTTGATCTTCTGCACCTTGTACCTGTTGCTAATGGTTTTGCTTAAACATTTTCTGGTTCTTTGGCACATTACCTTTTACT
Source organism: Protopterus annectens (assembly GCF_019279795.1). Classification (NCBI taxonomy): domain Eukaryota; kingdom Metazoa; phylum Chordata; order Ceratodontiformes; family Protopteridae; genus Protopterus; species Protopterus annectens. The sequence continues at coordinate 889,550,262 of NC_056746.1, forward strand.
TAGTTCTTTTGGAGTAAAACTTTGAATCAATGTAGGTTGTCAAGCACACAGTCTTTTTTTTACACTGTTTGTATTGTTTTCCATTTATTTTTGTAATTACTGAAACAACATGAAGCACCTGATCCTAGTTCTCTTCTGAATAATAAAGCCTATTAGGCTGTATAAAAATCATTTAAACATGTTTGCAAAAGCACCCGTCTTTATTTGGATTTCCAAAAGTTAAATGAGATGAAACTAAATGAGTGAAGCATTATCTTGATATACTTTTATTGTTCTTTTTTGATCAGCTGAACTACTTTTTGCTTCTTTGTGGTGTATTAGAATGTATTCAAACATTTCTGACATCATGTCAGGGGGATCCCCCTTCTATTATCTGTGAAAGATATTTGTATAGGATGCCAGTATCTTGTTTATCATGACTGTGTTTCTGGAGCTTTTATTCCTGGGACTCCACTGTAAAAAGTTTCTACCCAGTTGGAACTTAAACCTACAGAATAAATAGGTAAATAAATAACTAAACAAATAAATATTTTATTTTTATTTTTCATTCCAGCCATAGTAACAAAAAAGCCATAATAACCCTTTGATTTAGATACTGGATTTTGCCTGTGATGACAATGACCTGAGTTTAGAAACAGATCCCTGCATTTGGGCTGGCATCTTTGGGGATCATAGAACTGACTATTGTGGGGGTTGATTCTTCTCTGTCCTTAAGAGGGGAGAAATGGGACAACCAACATAATTACACAACTGCCCTATGATGGTAGGGGGACTACTACATACTGAGTGATGGCCATGGTTGCAGCATCGCTTACATTGGTTGAGGTAAGCAGAACTGAGTATTGGCCATATGTTTAACAGTCCATGGAGATCCAGGTAGGTAAGAATGAGTTGATAGAATTTAACACCAGTCACTGTGCCAGTAGTTCCAGTCGAGGATGTGGTAGGTAGGCCTTATTGGCAGTCCCTGGTACAGTAGCTCTGGTTGAGGCTAGAGTGGGTAAGATTATGTGTCACATCGTGAATGCAGACACTCCTAGTTGGTGATGAAAGGATGACTGTCCTTCCTGAGAATGAGTTGTAGCATGGTAGACACATACCATACTGGAGGATGATGATACAGCCCCCACCAGAAACTTCAGGGTCTGTTATAAATATACCAGAGGGTCACTGATTGGCAGCAGATATGTGCCTCATATAGAGCACTTTCATCAGCTTACAACTTGATTATGGCAACCTGCCAAAATCCCAACTGACTGAATATGCCAGTCTGAAACTTATGAAGTCCAAGTTTTGTGCAGTCTCAGGCATAATTTCCTTATCCCCTGGGATGTGAGACCTCAAAGTTACTATGCTTAGGTCACGGGGGGGGGGAGGTATAAGGGACTCCCTCACACTCCTGAAATTACCAAAACGTGCAATTATTTTTCTTCTATAACTGTCAGTCTGTGAGTTGTCCATTGGCACTATGACATGAATCTGTGACAAGTGCCCATACATAGCCTGCATTACATTCCTTGCTTGGTGACATGTTTCAGAAGGTCAAAGGTATTCACAAGAATGCTACACAGTTTCAGAGTTTAGGGTTCAATGCTAATCAGTTTGTATGTTTTCCATGCATCTGTTTGGATCTTCTCCAGGTACTCTAGTTTTCTTTCACATCTTAAAACATGGTGATAATTGACCACCTTAAATTTACAGTATTTACTTTAACCATGTAGCCTGGGTTATAGCTAAAAAGATCCGAGAATAGCAATTTATATTATCCAGTTAACATAAATTGAATGATAAAAAATGTTGCAGCCAGTGGTGCCACTCAGGATGACTTATCAAAACTGCTTTCCAAAGCAGGGATACCAGAAATGCCAGTTTAGCCTGGAAAATGAAGTCCCTGGTATGTGATACAGAGTGCAGATTTTATCTGCAAAAAAAGAGATGTTCATGGTGTGATACAGGTTGCAAATTCCAGTTAGTGGAATGAGCAGGCCAGAAGGTGATGAGAAGTGAGCTGTAGAATTGAGAGTGTCATGGAATCTAGACCAGAAACTAGGTGAATAATTAGTTGTTTCACATGCCAGGCACACCCACACTAATATGACCACAGTCTGCTATCACCATGACAGAGTCCAACCCTGTGGAATTCTATCTCCTCAAACATACATACTCAGTTCAGATTAGAGTGTTTCAAATAATCCCATCTAAATCACCTGCAACCCTTCACTGAATGTGTTTGCTTTCTCCAAACTCAACCTGATCTGTTCTACCCATGCCCGTCACATTTCTCTTTTACATATATTTATGAACTCTCACATCTCTGTGAAATTTAATCAGATACCTTCATAAAGACAGTTCACTTTTGCACTCATATTCTGAGTGATGTGGTCATAGCACAATGCAGATCCTACATCAAGGAAATTAATTTATCCAGGGATTTGTAAAATTGTTAAACATATTATAATAACATAATAACATGAATCTTTGTGATAAGTCTCACCCCACATACCTTGCAACTTTGTTTTTAACCTTCTGGTTGAACAATAACCATTTGTAACCATGTGTTTTGGCAATGCAAATATTGTAATCTATAAAAACTTACCTGTTTCATTGTTATTGCTTATGTTTTGTTAAATGGAACTTTTTGTGCATATTTTTTAAACTTTTTTAACTATTGTAAGTACTGTATAATTTTACACTGTGATCCAGGTCATGGCACAAAAGGGTCCAACTGATCAGCCCAACTACCCAGTTATCAAATATAATGAATGAATGAATGAATGAATAAATAAATATTTAATGGGTCTGTGCTGAGATAACTAAGTTTTTTTTAGCTACAAACAGGCAAAATTTTAAATTGTGTCTACCCTTGCCTTTAAGTCTTTAATAAATGAGTCATTTTTTTCTGATTAATGAAGGAGTCTTTGTTTATGAATTGATGACTTGCTGTTAGCCATAGTTTATGCATTCTCTGACAAATCTCATGATACTGCTATATATACTGATGTTCAATGGATCACATGATCATGGGAGAATACTAAGCTAATGACCCTTTTCAACCTTTTTAACCGTAACAAAGCTTCCCAGAAATACTAGAAAGTTATTGGAACCATAAGTTCTGTGTGTGTGTGGAGGTGGTACATAAACTTGGGTATGAGTGGTCAGATATTTGCAAGCTTACTGTCTCTAACAGAGTTAAAGGTACCAGACCAGGGGTAAATTTGCAGTTCCGATCCACTGATTCATGTTTTTCTTGGGTTAGGGAAGAAATCTACTTAAAAATGGATGGGAAGCTTGTTCCTGAGAAGGAACAGCATCTGAGACACAAACCTGTCCCTCCAGCTTGTCCTGTTTATGTTGCAGGCTAGTTTTAAGTCCTTGGATCAGGTATTTCTGGTATTATTGGTTTTTGGGATTGTGCAACAGGTCCATTAAGGCTAGATCTGAAAATGCTTTGTAAGCCAGGCATAGGGCACATCTCAACAGCCAGTAGCAGACTGAGTATAAGGACAGTGCTTTTAGGTGCTCAGTGTTGGACTTGTTTTCTGTACCACATATTATTTTTGTGATGAACCTATTATCAGCACAGTCATTGCATGTGGAAGGTGCAATGTATTCAATAATTGTTCTTATTAGGGCAGGGAACAATGATGACATTGGACCTAGATGCCATGCCCTTGTTTATAAGTGCAACATGGAATGATTTTTTTACTATTGTAGACACATGATGGTCAAAGGCCAAGTCACTGTCTACATGTGTTCCCAAGTCCCTGACAACTGGGTCTCCTCTTAGCAGTGTATTACTGATGTAGTAATTTGAAGATTTTTAGAGGTGACCATCTTACTGAAGGTAACTATTATGCACTTTTTAGCACTGAGTTTAAGACCATGACTCCGATACCAGTTATTAATGTCTATCAGGTCCCCTTGAAGGATGTTTGTGTCTTGGTAGGATTCAACGACTGCACCTAATTTGCAATCATCTGTGAATTTGGTCAGCCAGAGGCCTTTAATGTTAGCCTTGACTTCAGAGAAGTAGAAACCAAACAGGAGCAGCCCCAGCACCCAGTCCTGAGGAACTCTGCTGGTGACTAGTCTTTTATGGAGGTAGACTCTCCTATCTTAACTTCTTGGGTCATCTGTGATACAGTTGACTATCGAGCAAATTACCTAATTCATCTAAGTCAGCTTGTCTACAATGCCCAAGTGGGGAATTTTGTGGAATGCTTTGTCCAGGTTAAGATAGGTAGTATACACCATTTTTCCCTCATCCATTGCTTTGGTGACCTTCCCAAATAAGTCCTTCAGGTAGAGTAAACATGACCTTCCACTGATTAACCAAACTGAGTTTGTATCAAGCATCTAAAGGTTTCCTATGTTGTTATTTATCATGTCCATGATAATTATTTTCATGGCCTTGAATATAAGAGTAGTCAGGCTTGTGGGTCAGTAGTTTCCTGAGTTCGTGGAAGGTCCAACTTGTATAGTGGGACAACAGATGCAATTCTCCATTCACTTGGCATGACGTCTGTTTGGAAGATATGACTGAATAGTGCTTCCAGAGAACCCAAAAGGTCATGCTTCATGCTATTAAGGAGACATCCTGGGATATTATGAAGTTCCATCGATGCAGTGTTTCTTGCCTTGGAGAGTGCATAAAGGACCTGTTTCCTGGTTATAGTTGAGGGAACTATAGTTGGGCATATTTCTAGAGAGAGACATCTAGAGGAATATTGGAGATTAATTTATCAGCCAGTAGACTTGCTATGTCCTCAGCATCAGTATAGGTGGTGCTATTTGCATTTTGGGGTTGGCATAATGGTTAAGGGGTTTACCTGATAGACACAAAGTACAGGGTAGTGCCTTCTAGTTGTTCTGTGCCTAGAAGGTTACTTCTACCTCAAATTTGGCTTTGACTTAATTAGTCCCTTGAGTTATTTAGTTTGATGAGGAAATTTTTGCCTTTCTGGGAAATGCACTTCTTATTTTTTGGGCAGGATTTTCTCCTTTTTTTTGTATAATCTATTGATGTTGTAATTCCACCAGGGTGGCTTGTTTTTTTCAGTTTATCATGAATTTATTTCTGGTAGGTACCATACCCATACCCTCTGTACAGCTGTTTACATAACTGTAGAGGGTTCTTGTGAATGGCACAGTATAAACAGCAGTGTTCTCTTTTTTTTTTTTTTTTTTTTTTGTTTGGTTTTTTTTTTGGGGGGGGGCTTGACATTTTTACAGGTTCTCACTTAGAAGTAGGACATTTATTTTGGAATAATTTTAAAAGTTCCAGGGTTACCTGATGTCCTAGAATTAATTTTTATTTAAAAGGAGACAATTTTATGGTTTGACCTGAATAATAAGGAATATGCATTTGGTGTGTGTGTGTGTGGGGGGGGGGGGTAATGTTGTTGCATGTTAGTGAGGACTTGGTCTAGGATGTTAGTGCCTCTAGTAGGCTTATGGATAATATGGTTTAAGATATTTGTTATTGAAAAGTCCTGGAATTTAAGGGCCTACATGTTAAGGGTCATGTATGACTCCTAGTTTATAATGGTGTCTCCAGCACGTTTAAGTATGTATTATGGGTTTTCTTGGTTCATACAGGGGGGTCTATAGCTTGCAAGGATATGGTATGGGACTTTGCTTATGATAATTAGGACACTGAGAAGCTTAAGCTTATGTTGTTTGATCAGCTTTGAAGTGTGTTTGCTTTTGATATAAATTGAGACACATCTACATTTTTTCCATTCTTGTGCAGTAACTAGTCTAAATGTGTAGAAGTCATTATAGGCATGCAATGCCAGGCTGCTGTCTGTGGCTTTAAAATATGTAGTGCAAAAGTATGGACACAGAACACCTGGACCCAGAATTCATGATAAAAGGTTGCTTTAATATTGAAATGCTGATAAAAACAAGTAAAAGATAAGCACTTTTGTCTTCTTAATGAAAACTTCTTCAGATAGATCTGAAAGTGTACTGTGTCCATACTTTTGAACTACCTTGGTTTGCAGTTTGTTCTTTGTGGATTACAAGCTTTAAAACATGTCTCAGTGACTGCACAGATGTTGACATTCTCTGGGGTAAAGAGAATCTACAGGGAGTGGAGTTTCTTGTTTAGACTCCTGGCATTGAGCAGTAACACCTTCGGGTTTTCTTGGGTTAGTTTTGCTATGTCAGAACATTTCTCAGGTTCATAATGCCTAAAATGCCGCAATGAGGGTGATTAAGGTTTTAGTCAATATTTGAAAGCCTAGAGGGGCAGGTGCAGACCATATCTGGCAAAGTAATGTAAATGGATGGCCATATCTTCCCATGCAGACAAATATTGTACTTCTTTAGACTGACAATAGAAACTAAGGCAATTATTAAAATCAATTATCTTCTGTTCATATTGTGGCATCACCTGTGGAGAAGGTAGAATGCTGCTCACTGGTAGGCTCATACCAGCCTGGGACACTCAGTCCAAAAGTTCCATTATGTCTCTCTTCATATAGTCCAGGGAGGTACATTGCAGATCTTTTACACCCACTTGGACTATGAGTGATCTATACTTGTGGTTCAGTGACCTGAGTGTGTGTGTGATCTGAACTGTTACCTTCTCCTTGCTCAGCCTGAGGAGAGAAATATTGGTGTGCCTCACAATGGAGTCTCATATAACTAAAATATTGGATTGTGTGGTGGTCTGCCTCATGGGCTTAGCCTTGGAGACAGTGTAAGCTGAGGCTGAATGTGCTGTTGTGGGTGTTGCTCTGATAGTGTGTTTTTGAGATTGCTGAGGTTATTTATTGTAATTACTGTGTATGGGAGTTTTTTGAGGTTTTGGATTTGGTAGATTATTTTTAAACGCCTCACATTATATAGGTCTGTGTGTTTGTCCTTTAGTGTGTGTGGCAGGTAATGTGTAATGCTGTCAGTATTTGTAGTCGCTGTCTGCAAGAGTTTTGCCTCCAGAGACAGGGTATAAGTACATCTTTCACATACTGTATCAGATTGTTTAAGAATTAGGCGGCTGTCATAAAACATGAGACAATTATTACATTGTCTCAAGAAAAGGTCATTAATACTGCATCAATTATTTATTTTTGTTGACAATTTTAGAAAACACTGACATTTCTTTACCAAAGTAATTATGTTCTCTGGTCAGAAAAGCTGAGTTATCCCTGCACAGACTCATTAAATATTTATTAGGATACTTAATTCTCTCATTTCTTAAATATGAGAATAACAGTCCAAAAATGAAGCAGACTCATTACAGAATTCTGTAGGGTACCATTGGTAACCTTCCTTGACATAGGCAGGTAACACCCTCAACTCAACTTACTCTGCCCAGTAACTTAGCCACTGTTTTACTAACCATATTACATAAGGATTGAACATTTAATGTTTCTAATTTATTGATTTATTCCTGCCTGTAAATAGTGTCAAAAGAATTTGCAAGATCAAGATAAGTGGTGTGTACTGGCAACCCTTCCTCGAGTGCTGCTATCTCTTTACAATATGCCACAAGATTCAGATACAAGCTGCCCTCTTGACATGTACATACTGTTCCATATCGGGAAGAAGCAAGTGTCTGTCCTGAACAAGATTCATTCTGACTCTTTCTCTCCATGATTTTACATAAAACACTGGTAAACTTAATAAATCTGAAACTGATTAGGACTGGTGCAACCCCTTGCCCCCTTCCCCACCCCATTGAAATGGTACCACTGTAGCTGTTTTATTATAGGGGGTCTATTTCTAATTACTGAACTACCACTAACCTGAATCTAACTAGATTGAGATGACAACACTAAAAGTTCACATAATAAACGTTCACATCATGGGAATTTTAAACTGGGAATGGAGGCAGCTGGCCGACATTCAACAGCAAATAGACCAAAGAATGCCAAACTCACCCAGGTGGGGGCTGCACTCCCCCACCCCCTAACTATATATACTGACTCTGAGATCATGCTATAGTGGGGAAATATCCCACGTTGGCCAACTGCCTATTTCTCTGTTTAAAATTCTGGTGATGTGAACATTTGTTTGAGTGAATGGTGTTTTCATCTTAATCTAGTGAAATTCTGGTAAGTGGTATTTCAGGCATTAGAAGTAGACCCTGCTATACATAAGCAATGCATCCTCATGCTCACATTTTAGTTGACATAATAGGTAACAGTTTAGTTAGAACTTTCTTGATTTCCTGTATGAAACAACCATGTAATCTGACATTATTACTGTGCCAGCATTTAACACATCCCTGAACGTTCCTAGAGTTTCAGCTAGATGAAATTTCAACCAGATAGAAAAAAAAACAAGAAAATAAACACAGATCAAACCTCCCCCCAGCCAATACCTCCTAAAAATGCATAATTATTGAAGGTAAGTGCCTCTGTACCCCACTCCTCTTCACTTAAATATCAGATCCATTGCTGGACAGCTGCAGATAAAGGTGAAAAGGCTACATACATTCAGTTTTTGCTGATGCAGAAACAGAAATTGCACAGGTTGTAATTTCCTATGGGAAATCACCAGTGATGGTTTCAGGATCAGTGAATTTAAATTGCCAGACTGAAACCTCATCAAGTTAACAGTCAACAAAGAATATGTGATGCCAGTTATCATACACTACATTAGTGATCGCACCTCTCATCTCTGATATATGTTTTCACTTAGTGTGCAGTATGAAAAAAATTTGGCAGGCACATTTACTCCCAAAAAACAGTGTCAGTGCACTGCAGGTCAGCAAACCACATTTCTGGTTGGAGAGCTGCCACATTTCTCAGTCTTAGTTGTCAATGTTTTGCCATTGGTGCCTAGTCCCATTCTGTAGATATGTGACTAGTTGCACTGCAAATAAGTAAAGCAGTACAACAAAAGTGGCAGTAAGCTGTGGGAATACAAACATGCTGTAGAATAGCAGGAACTCTGATGATAACATGTTTTCTTTGTGACTTTCCATAACACTAGAATCTTGTGTCTATTACTTGTGCAAACATTTGTTATCTATTGTCTAGTAAAAATAAGAAATAACCAGATGCAAAAGAGCATTTTGTGATTTGGCCTAAGTGCTAAACAGTTGCATGTTGACATACAGAATATAGAATGTGTGAAGGGCAGGCAGACAAGTTGGGAGAGCTGCATTTGCAGCAAAGATCACCAAATGCAATATTGCATTTAAGCATTCTTATGAATGATTTAATGAAATATATTGGTGCTTATCTAGAATATGCCCATGCAGCTTTGGTGCCTCTTTACGCATTCCATGGTCACAGGAAACCATAACGTGTCTTGGCAGGGAATCATTCTCGAATGGAACACCAGTACACTGCAGAACATACAGCAGTTTGAGTCATTGCCAGTCTATTTACATATATGTCATTAGGAGGAAAGTGAAGGCCCTCATGAAGACCTAGGAAGATAGAAGGTGGGCATACAAAATCTATAGAAAAAGTGCCACATCTAGAAATCAAACACTAACCACCAAACCACTGCACTGCCTATCTGGAATACATAAAACCTAAACTTCTAGAAACAATGTCAGTACTGCCATACAAATGAAAATGGCTTCTTTGCTGAGCTTTGAATATCATTAGCTGACCCTACATGCTACAGTTTGCCATGGGATCACTAAGCAGAAAAATATGTTTTTGCTGTGTTTTTCCTGCTACAGTGTTTAGTTAGAAACAACAGGAATAGCAGGAGTCCAGACTGGAAAAAAATTCTAAGAACATGACAGCAGTCATGTTAATTGCATTATACACCTAATTTGCAATACAGCTGTGGCTTGTTTCACAATTGCAAAGCATGAAAGTAAATTTTAATAAAGCAGTTCTATAATCTAGGTCTAATTTCTATAAACCCTACCTGTCATCTGAGTGCTCAACCAGAGATCTGGAACAGTTTAACAACTTACATCCCTAAGAAACATTTTTCCAATAGCATGCTACTCTTGCCAGGAAAAATAGACTATTGACTTCATAAGTTTAATTTAATTTTATGTTCAAACACCATTTAAGAGCCAGGATGAGAAAAAAAATGTCAGTATTAAAGTCTTATTGCATATGTGATTTTTCTTCATTTGACTTATCATCTGTTTTTTTTTCTCACCGTACCTCTTTAGGTACCTTTTAACAACCTATTTCAAAATGTAATATATATGAAAGCCTCCTGCATAAAAGAAAACATTTCTAGATGACCATTCAACGATGAATCATAAAATCATCAGCTGATATCCAGTGGAAGTTCCTTTAAATTCATTTGGTATTTTCCTGTAACTCTGTAGCAATTATTCAGTATTTTCCTTTATATTAAATCATTCCAGCCAGATGCTAAATTGTTATTTTTCTTTTGCATCAAGGTTCACTGTGGATGATTTTCCCATAGAAGGCTTTATTTACATGTAAAAGAGAACCTTTGTGGACCCCGATGCTCTGCATTGTGGAAGCTTTGCTATTTAAAGAGCGTCTCCCAAACTGTGAAACTTGAAGTTTAAACCTGCATGTTGACAAACACAGCTGATGGCATCTGTTAACTTTTTAAATGAAATAAGAAGTGCAGCAATATATTTACCTGCCACTTATAAATAAATGAATAAAAGCATGACACGAAAGTAAAAAAATGGAGAAGATATGAGCTATATTGGTTGAATAATGCATATGACTTTATCAATTGTTTACCTAACAGTTTTTACATTTGTAAGGCCAAAATATGTACACACTGCTGTAATAGTCACTGAACCTGCATTCTGGTACCTTTTTTGTACTTTTTCCAGAAGAGTCATTACATTTGGACAGTAGGTAATAGTCATCACTCAGAGAAGAGGTAAGAAATCAAAGCTGGCAGATACTAGTCTTTACCCAAAGAGTGGGTAACAGTCCGTTCCTAGGTACATGGGTAGTGGTTAATGGATGATAGCTGGTTAGCCATTGCTGTAATATCTGACAGGCAATAGTTGTTTCTGCCGCAGTATATCGTTAGTCATTGATTCACAGCAAGCAAACAGTATATTCTTTAATCACTGCATTTAGTACTATTGTTATCATAACACATGGAGAATAGTTATTTACCCTGAGAGTAAACAGACAATATTTACTCTAGATAGTCAGTGCCTATTGCAATGGCAGACAAGAACCACTCACATGATCGTAGGTACTTAGTGACTATTACAATGGCAGGCAGTTGTCTTTATTCTGATTGTACATAGTTACTGATTGTTTTAATGACAAGAAGGAGTCATTATTCTGATTATTGGAAATTAGTGATTATAACATTTCTTGATTATTATAATAATAGAAGTATTTATTACTCTGGTTAGAGAGTAGAAGAAGAAGTTAGAGATTCTTGTAATGACAGGTAGCAGCATTATTCTGGATTGTAGGTAATTAGGGGTTGTTGTAATGAGAGACGGTAGTCATTACTCTGATTAAAGGTATAGTAAATTGTTGTAATGGCAGGCAGTGGTTATTACTCTAGTTGTAGGTAGTTAGGAATAGTTGTAATAATGGAAGTATTCATTACTCTGACTGTAGGTAACTAGTGATTATTGCAATGACAGCAGTATTCATTAATCTGATTATGGGTAGTAAGTGATCATTATAAAAGCCACAGTATTCATTACTCTGATTAGTTGGAAATTGTTTTACCGACAGTCAATAATCATTATTCCAATAACAGAAAGTTATTCCCAACTAGTAGTCATTATTCCGATTGTAGATGGGGGTCATAGTAAAAACAGTCAGAGGTCATTACTCTGACTGTAGATGGAGATCATTGTAAAAGTAGCCAGTGGTCATTACTCCAATTGTAGATGGGGATCATTAGTAGTCAGTGGTCATTACTCTGATTGTAGATTGAGATTATTGTAAATGTAGTCACTAGATGGAGATTATTGTAAATGAAGTCAGTAGTCATTACTCTTACTGTAATTAGATAAGGATTGTTGCAGATGCATGCAGTCACCATTATACTTATTGTTAGTGGTTAGTGATTATTATAATGGAAGACCATAGATACATTGCAATTATTATAATGGTAACAGTACTTATTACTCAAACT